>NC_140171.1:88087182-88519682 GCF_963971535.1 Notolepis coatsorum | reverse complement strand
GCAAGAAAACCCATAAAAAGCTAACACCTCTCACACCTATCACACCTTTCACACCGATCCCACCTATCACACCTATCACACCTCTCACACCGATCCCACCTATCACACCTCTCACACCTATCACACCTCTCACACCTCTCACACCTATCACACCTATCACACCTCTCACACCTATCACACCTCTCACACCGATCCCACCTATCACACCTATCACACCTATCACACCTCTCACACCTCTCACAGCACCTCACACCTATCACACCTCTCACACCTCTCACACCTATCACACCTCTCACACCGATCCCACCTATCACACCTATCACACCTATCACACCTATCACACCTCTCACACCTATCACACCTCTCACACCTATCACTCCTCTCACACCTATCACACCTCTCACACCTATCACACCTCTCACACCTATCACACCTATCACACCTCTCACACCTATCACACCTCTCACACCTATCACACCTCTCACACCTATCACACCTCTCACACCTATCACACCTATCACACCTCTCACACCTATCACACCTATCACACCTATCACACCTCTCACACCTATCACACCTATCACACCTCTCACACCTATCACACCTATCACACCTCTCACACCTCTCACACCTATCACACCTATCACACCTATCACACCTCTCACACCTATCACTCCTCTCACACCTATCACACCTCTCACACCTCTCACACCTATCACACCTCTCACACCTATCACACCTCTCACACCTCTCACACCTATCACACCTCTCACACCTATCACACCTATCACACCTCTCACACCTATCACACCTATCACACCTCTCACACCTCTCACACCTATCACACCTCTCACACCTATCACACCTCTCACACCTATCACTCCTCTCACACCTATCACACCTCTCACACCTCTCACACCTATCACACCTCTCACACCTATCACACCTCTCACACCTCTCACACCTATCACACCTCTCACACCTCTCACACCTATCACACCTATCACACCTATCACACCTCTCACACCTATCACACCTATCACACCTCTCACACCTATCACACCTATCACACCTCTCACACCTATCACTCCTCTCACACCTCTCACACCTCTCACACCTATCACACCTCTCACACCTCTCACACCTATCACACCTCTCACACCTATCACACCTATCACACCTCTCACACATATCACACCTCTCACACCTATCACACCTCTCACACCTATCACACCTATCACACCTCTCACACCTATCACACCTATCACACCTATCACACCTCTCACACCTATCACACCTATCACACCTCTCACACCTCTCACACCTATCACACCTCTCACACCGATCCCACATATCACACCTATCACACCTCTCACACCTCTCACACCTATCACACCTATCACACCTCTCACACCTATCACTCCTCTCACACCTATCACACTCTCACACCTATCACACCTCTCACACCTATCACACCTCACACCTATCACACCTATCACACCTATCACACCTATCACACCTCTCACACCTATCACACCTATCACACCTCTCACACCTATCACACCTATCACACCTATCACACCTCTCACACCTCTCACACCTATCACACCTCTCACACCAATCCCACCTATCACACCTCTCACACCTATCACACCTATCACACCTCTATACCCATTCTGCAATCTGTTAATAAAGTTGTACTTAAGTTATGCTTTTACATTATACTTACTTAATAAGTGAATAGTTCCAAGTCAATCAAAAACTATGAGTTTTATTTACTCAAAACATAATGCGGTTTACAGTCTGTATCTACTTAATTATCTTAAGTTGTACTTAAGTTATGCTTTTACATTATACTTACTTAATAAGTGAATAATTCCAAGTCAATCAAAAACTATGAGTTTTATTTACTCAAAACATAATGCAGTTTACAGTCTGTATCTACTTAATTATCTTAAGTTGTACTTAAGTTATGCTTTTACATTATACTTACTTAATATGTGAATAGTTCCAAGTCAATCAAAAACTATGAGTTTTATTTACTCAAAACATAATGCGGTTTACAGTCTGTATCTACTTAATTATCTTAAGTTGTACTTAAGTTATGCTTTTACATTATACTTACTTAATAAGTGAATAGTTCCAAGTTGTTGTGAAGGATCAGATTAAACCGAATATATATATTTATTTATGGATATATATTTAATAGTATTTGTATATCGTTTGATATCCCTTGTATATTCCTTGTACATATACACTGAATATCCCTTTAGTCTACTAACAGCCCATAATAGTTTCATTCTCTCATTGGACAAGAACTTGGCGCCAGCAGCCAAGCCCCTTGGTTCAAGTTCAATCGTGCCGACGAACATGTCGTTACTAGCCCCGGTTCCGCGTAGGAATACGTCTGGCGAAATACGAATGGTACTATTTGTTCACAGCGCATATATATATGGCGCAAGTAAAGTAGAACTTTCTTTTTAGTCCCTTAGCCCTTAGTTCTTTACCCTCCAACCTAGTGGCAAGACGTTAAGCCTCACCCACGATACACGTGTGGTGCAGTATGGTCAACTTGGCCTCAGAATGGCATTGAGACATCGTGTGGATTAATAGTTGAATTGTCATAGTTTGGCACTATACCGTCGAGTGGGACGTATTTCTATTAAGTTAATAATAGTCTATTATGTATGGTGCATCGTTCGGTTAGAGTTATAAAGTGAGCAGTACCCCCATCGTTTCCTCGCGTTATCTAGAGTCTTAACCAGGCTGGGCAGACCACGTGTGGTGCTTTCATCCGAGGAGTTCTGGGCTAGGACGAGTGGACCTGCACATTGGATTACCTTACCCGGACGACGGCGAGCCCTACACGGCTTGGATTATCTACTTGCTTTGGGTGCTTTGATTTATGCCATGGATAACAGCCAACACTGGTAAGTGTTGGAACTACCCCCCGAGAGGAGTCCAGGTGAGACGGCGCTCTACCCCGAGTGAGGTCGCCTCACGTCTCTTCGTTGTGGACCGGCAGCTACCGTCTACAAGAGGGCCCAACTGTATTCATCTGTGGACCAAGGTTCTGTGGGCACCGTGTTCAGCACTCCCAAGAAATCGTTGGCCAGATGGGATATCGCCGGCGGCTCTCCTAACCCCCCCCCCCTACTGACTTACAACCAGCAGGACCCCCCTTTAGTATATCCAGCTATAATCATTTAAGTACCATCGCTATAGTTCCCTAAAGAACCAGGTTGTATACTTGCTTCCTGCGTAACCAGAGATTGGACATTCAATGTTGATTTGCCTACGAATACTCATTTGCCTTACAAGTGCATTCAAATCATAAATGTCATTAAATGAACGTTGTATATACCCTTTGCTATATATTAAATATTCGATTTATACATTTGTGTGGACTTGGTTTCATGGTGGGAAAGTGTTCATCATATCTATATCATGTACTGTGTGGCCAGTAGTTAAAGTACATAAAGCGGTAGTGGTTTAATGATACCATACTTATCAATACAGTCAGGGAATTGTACCCCTCAGTTACAATTGGTCCTTCGAGCCGGAGGGTAACTAGTGTAATATTAATATAGTGTTATTAATATTGAAATGGCCTATGATGAACACTCCACGAAACGGTCCTCCTAACGTAGAACGCCCGCGGCGCAGACGACAGACACCTCAGTACTTAGAGGATTACGCTGTCAGTCAACTACCTAGCCTTCGACAAACGGTAAACGCGGTAAAAGTAGAAAGTAAAATTATGTCTGACCTTAACGACCAGGTTACCCCGACCACAGAGGCCCTAGTGGGTTCTAATGTAACTGACCAAGCTCACGGTGGGGACCAGGAGGGAGCTGACATGCCTTTACCCCCCGCCAATACCGAAGAAGTAGTCCCAGACCAGCCCCGGGAGGAAGACAACCCTACAGAGAGAGAACTCTGCACGGAAGAAGAGGAGGAGAGCGCCGAGGAAATAGAGCTCCAGGACTCCCCAACGAGTACAGCCAGGAGCGGCTCACCTCTACAACCGTCTTCCCCCAGCGAAGCGGAGAGGATGCTATCACAGGCGTTCCTCGTCAGCCTGACAGCCTCTACCGAACGCGATCGACTCCAGGGTGAACGCGATCGACTTCAGGGTGAACGCGATCGACTCCAGACACAGCAACGGAGCGAAGAAGAGCGCATACGCCTGGAGATGAGACGCCTTCAGACGGAAGAGAATATGGCAAGAGACCGAGCAGACACCCAGCGTGCCGCTGCCGGTGCCCAAAGAGAAACAGAGCGCGACCTCGCTCTCATCCAGCGCGAAACAGAGCGCGACCTCGCTCTCATCCAGCGCGAAACCGAGCGCGACAGACTACAAGCCGAGCGCGACAGACTACAAGCCGAGCGCGACAAGTTACAAGCGCAGCTAATGGAGCAGCTGATCACCAAGGCAACACCCTCTCCCTCCGCCAGGGGTTCAAGGAACTCGTCGAGACAACAGTCAAGGGCAGCATCCCCTAACCGAGCAAGCGACCCTGAACTTGACCAACAGACCAAGCCTATACCCCCCGCAGACCCCCTTCCCCGACCGGTCCAAGCGAGACCCAGCTACAAGGAAGGAGCGGCATACACTGCGGAGAAGCTAAATAAACGACTACAGGATCTAGAGGACCTGATAGAAGAAGAAGAGGGAGAGGAGGAGAACCAAGCCCGACGACAGCACAGTACTCCACCGGACCAGGAGGTCCAGTACAGCCCAGGCTATACCCCCGCGGCGCTGCGCTACAGACCCCCGACTCTATTCACGGGTGAGCATGACGCACGACCAGCCCCGAGGAATAGCACCTGGACCAGCGGGCCATGGTACCCTGCCGGTACCAGCCCACAGAGAGGCGCAAGAGGAGACTCGCCTAGGAGGCCTCTCCCCCAACGCTCGCCGATGTATCAGCCATCCACGGCGTCATACATTGGTACACCGACGTTTCCAGACTTCACCTATGAGAATCGAGCACAGTACACGGAGCTCCGGATGTGCTTAGAGACAATGATGGTGGATGTCGCTGATGAACGCCACAAGTATGCAATATTACTGAAGCACCTGAAAGTACCCCGAGCGCACAATATAGCGCTAGCCTATGCCACCTCTACGACCCCATACACCGCGGCTCTAGCAGCGCTGGACCAGAGATATGGACGTATATGGGATTACGTAATCCAAGAGATAAGGCATATTGATCGCCTACCCCCAGCAACAGACAATCGCTCATTAGACGACCTGTCTATAAAAGTGCAGTCCCTGGTAGGGATGCTGGGAGCGCAACGAGAAAAGGGTATGCACGAGCTATACGCCAACTCTAACGTCGAGAGGATTTTAGAGAAGCTGCCACCCGCCAGACAAGAGCGCTTTAGGCGGCAGAGAGACCACCGTGATCCTAACGGTCCCGAACCATCCCTCCTCGATCTAGCCGACTTCCTGGCGAGAGAAGTCAGCAGCTTACGACTGGATACGTTCGTGCGGAGCACACCAAGCTCCAGAGAGGGACCCAGGAGAATAAACGATGGAAGAAGATCGGTGACCGTCATGCACCAATCAGAATCAGTACCGAGCAGTAAGAACCACAGTACCCCCTCGAGAAAAGAGAAGTGGAAGATGGTGTGCCCGTACTGCGAGAAGGAACACTGGCTGTCACAATGTGACCTGCTCACAAAGATGAATGCAGAAGAAGTGAGTCAATGGATAAAGTCCAACAGGCGCTGTTACCGATGTGCGCGCAGTCACATGGCAGCCGAGTGCCGCCTAAAGAAGAGGTGCAGTCGGTGTGACGGAGCCCACCTAGATGTCCTACACGACAGTAACAGAAGAAAGCCTGCACCTGCACCATCGAGCAGCACCAAGGCAAGTGTCATGTACATTGACCCCGCCAGCAGCAGTGGCGCCCAAGTGCTCTTAAAGGTAGTCAGTGTAACATTGAGCTACCAAGATAAAGTCATGGACACTTACGCCGTCCTTGATGACGGGTCAGAGAAGACCCTCCTGCTCGCGTCCGCCGCGGCCCAGCTGGGACTGCGGGGGAGCGAGAACCAAATGACGATTCGGACAATAAGAAGAGATTTAAAGACGATAAAGGGCGAGAATGTCTCCTTCACTATCGCAGCAAGCGGGCAGCCAGAGCGACGGTATAGGATTACAAATGCTTTCACCAGCCAAGAAATAGGACTATCACAGTACACCTACCCCATCGCCAAGCTGATGGATAAATATGTGCACCTGCGTCAACTACCTATCCCGCTCATAGACGGCGCCACCCCGACCCTGCTGATAGGCTCCGACCATGCAGACCTCATAGTCCCGATAGACCGGGTCCATACAGGACCCAGAGGCTGTCCTGCAGCAGTCGAGACCCGCCTAGGATGGACACTACAAGGCCCCCTCGCTAAATCTCTCAACCGAACAGCAGCCACTAGCTGCCTCCACTCCAGAGTGACAGAAGAAGACACCACTATCCTGCAGCATGTCGAGAGGCTATGGACACTAGAGACAATGCCCTTTAAGAACGAAAAGAAAGACATTCGTTCTAAAGAAGACATTTACGCCATAAACCTCCTCGAGCAAGGGACAAAGAGAGTCACAGTCGGCGGAGTGATGAGATACGCAACTCCACTTCTGAGGCGAGAGGGAATGCCCACCTTTCACGCCACGAAAGAAGCTACGGAGCGGTATCTATTGAACACAGAGCGGCGCCTAGCCAAAGACCCCGCTCAAGAGAGTGTGTACCGCGCTGAGATTGAGAAGCTAATCACAGCGGGACACGTAAAGAAGATTGACTGGCGACGCCGTGCGCTGCTCCGCGCCTCTCTGATCAAAGACGGCTTTGATCTCCGGCAGCAGGCCAGCAGCGACCCCCCAGTATTGTTTGCACTGCAGAAACACGTCGCAGAGGACCCAGCAGCAGATGAAGAGGTCCGACACAGTGTGAAGAACAGTTTCTACGTGGACAACTGTTTACAAAGCGTTTCGACTCAAGAAGAAGCCGAGGCTCTCCTACTCAAGCTACGCGCCTCTCTGATCAAAGGCGGCTTTGATCTCAGGCAGTGGGCCAGCAGCGACCCGCAAGTATTGCGCAGCCTCTCCCCCGCGGACAAGGCAGCCAGTAGCGAGACCTGGATGGCGACCATCCCAGGAGAAGCCCAAGAAATGACACTAGGACTAGTCTGGCGCTTCAAAACAGACTCGCTCCACTATAGACACAAACCCCTGACCACGGAGCAGGGAAGGTCGACGGCGATACCGACCACCAGACGGAGTGTGTACAGAACACTCGCCAGACAATATGACCCGTTGGGATGTATTCTACCTTACACCACCAGGGCAAAGATGATTGTACGAGCACTATGGGACAAGGACCAGGGCTGGGACGACCCAATACCCGCACCCCTTGCCTCCACATGGAGAGAGTGGGAGACGGAACTCCGCTCACTCCCAGGCGTCAATATACGCCGCAGCTACTTCCCACCCACAGTGAGGCCAGAGACATGCAAGATGGATCTACACGTCTTCAGCGACGCCTCCGAAGTAGCCTATGGATCAGTGGCCTACTTGCGTGCCCAAGAGAAGGGAGGAGAGATACACACCGCTTTCATCCTGGCTCGCTCAAGAATAGCCCCACGAAAGCAACAATCTATCCCGCGTCTAGAGCTCTGCGCAGCCCTAGCAGGAGCGCATCTAGCCACGTTAATCCAACGTGAACTCACCATTCCGGTGCACAGAACAATCTTGTGGTCAGATTCCACGACAGTACTCACATGGATCAAGTCTGATTCATGCAGATACAAAGTCTTCATGGGAGTCAGAGTCACCGAGATTCAAGAGTTAACAGAAACAGCGAGCTGGCGGTATGTGGACACCAAACACAACCCAGCTGACGTCATCACCCGGGGAATGTCCCTAGATGACCTCACCCGTCGCAACATCTACAGTGACGGACCAGAGTTCCTCAAGCTCCCGGAAGAAGAGTGGCCTACGCCCACCCCACGGGAAGCGAGTAAAGAGGAGGCTGAGAACAAGAAACCTATGTTCTGTGGACTGAGCACAGTCGCCTCCACAGACCCCAACATAGATGATTGCATTACCCTACAGAGTGCGCAGCTAAAGACATTCCTGTGGCACCACCCAGAGATTCAGCCCACTGCCGACATTTCAGCAGCTGACTACGAAGAAGCAGAACTTCTTCTACTACAACGAGCCCAGAGAGACTCGTTCCCCGACGAGCTAGACTGTCTACAGGGAGGAAAGCCCGTCCCATCAGACAGCAGATTGCTCCACCTGGCACCCGAGAGCGACGCCCATAATCTCATCAGAGTGGGTGGTCGTCTGCGGAGAGCCCCCAATCTACCGGATGACGTTAAGTACCCGATAGTCTTGAACAGCCGACACAAGGTCACAGAGCTGATCATAAAGAAATACGACGAGGATGTACACCACGCAGGAGCAGAGAGAGTCTTCGCGGAGATCAGACGTCGCTATTGGATACTTCAAGGAAGAGAAGCAGTGCGACGCTTCCAGCGAACCTGTCTAGACTGCCGAAAGTGGCGCGCGCAGCCCAGCATACCCCGGATGGCTGACCTACCTCCCTGTCGCCTCCGACTCTGCGACAAGCCATTCCACTCCACAGGCATGGACTGTTTTGGCCCGTTGTATATAAAGAAAGGAAGAGGAACCGAGAAGCGGTGGGGTATTGTATTCAAATGCATGACCACCAGAGCGATACATATCGAACTCCTTCCAACCATGAGCACAGACTCATTCCTTATGGCCTTCCGAAGATTCACATCACGGAAAGGAAAACCGTCTACATTGTTGTCTGATCACGGGACAAACTTCAAAGGCGGAGAAAGAGAGCTGAGAGAGAGCTTCCAAGCTATGGGCCCAGAACTTAAGACCCACCTCGCTCCATCCCAGATTGACTTCCAGTTTAATCCCCCGAACGCACCCCACTTCGGTGGAACCTGGGAACGAGAAGTACGTTCTATAAAGACAGCCCTGTACGCCGTGCTTGGGGCCCAGACTGTAGCGGAAGAAGTCCTAATGACAGTCCTCACGGAGATCGAGGGAGTATTGAACTCCAAGCCCCTCGGCTACGTCTCCAGTGATATAGCAGATGTCGACCCAGTCACCCCCAACACACTCTTGATGGGGCGGCTGGACCCCGCGCTACCCCAGACAATGTACAGGCCTGAAGAAGCGAACGGCCGAAGAATGTGGAGGTACAGTCAAGTACTAGCTGACAAGTTTTGGAACAGCTTTCTACTCCACTACCTACCGTCTCTACAGACCCGCCAGAAGTGGGTAAAAGAGAGAGACAATTTGACAGAAGGAACAGTCGTCATGATTATCGACCAGTCACTACCCAGAGCTATGTGGCCGGCTGGCCGCGTAAGCAAAGTGATCACCGGTGCCGATGGAAAGGTCCGAGCAGCTGAAGTGCTCGTCCAAGGGCGAACTTACACACGACCCGTGGCGAGGCTGATAGAACTGCCCAGACTCCCAGACACTATCGATGACGACCATGACCCCACGACTTTGTGAGTTGACTGACCCTTACAGCGGACCTTGAGTGGTAGACAGTGCGGTTAATCTGTCTCTGCTTAGCTAATTAGGTGGGACTAATTAGGGGGCGGCTGTTGTGAAGGATCAGATTAAACCGAATATATATATTTATTTATGGATATATATTTAATAGTATTTGTATATCGTTTGATATCCCTTGTATATTCCTTGTACATATACACTGAATATCCCTTTAGTCTACTAACAGCCCATAATAGTTTCATTCTCTCATTGGACAAGAACTTGGCGCCAGCAGCCAAGCCCCTTGGTTCAAGTTCAATCGTGCCGACGAACATGTCGTTACTAGCCCCGGTTCCGCGTAGGAATACGTCTGGCGAAATACGAATGGTACTATTTGTTCACAGCGCATATATATATGGCGCAAGTAAAGTAGAACTTTCTTTTTAGTCCCTTAGCCCTTAGTTCTTTACCCTCCAACCTAGTGGCAAGACGTTAAGCCTCACCCACGATACACGTGTGGTGCAGTATGGTCAACTTGGCCTCAGAATGGCATTGAGACATCGTGTGGATTAATAGTTGAATTGTCATAGTTTGGCACTATACCGTCGAGTGGGACGTATTTCTATTAAGTTAATAATAGTCTATTATGTATGGTGCATCGTTCGGTTAGAGTTATAAAGTGAGCAGTACCCCCATCGTTTCCTCGCGTTATCTAGAGTCTTAACCAGGCTGGGCAGACCACGTGTGGTGCTTTCATCCGAGGAGTTCTGGGCTAGGACGAGTGGACCTGCACATTGGATTACCTTACCCGGACGACGGCGAGCCCTACACGGCTTGGATTATCTACTTGCTTTGGGTGCTTTGATTTATGCCATGGATAACAGCCAACACTGGTAAGTGTTGGAACTACCCCCCGAGAGGAGTCCAGGTGAGACGGCGCTCTACCCCGAGTGAGGTCGCCTCACGTCTCTTCGTTGTGGACCGGCAGCTACCGTCTACAAGAGGGCCCAACTGTATTCATCTGTGGACCAAGGTTCTGTGGGCACCGTGTTCAGCACTCTGAATTCTCCCAAGAAATCGTTGGCCAGATGGGATATCGCCGGCGGCTCTCCTAACCCCCCCCCCCCCTACTGACTTACAACCAGCAGGACCCCCCTTTAGTATATCCAGCTATAATCATTTAAGTACCATCGCTATAGTTCCCTAAAGAACCAGGTTGTATACTTGCTTCCTGCGTAACCAGAGATTGGACATTCAATGTTGATTTGCCTACGAATACTCATTTGCCTTACAAGTGCATTCAAATCATAAATGTCATTAAGTGAACGTTGTATATACCCTTTGCTATATATTAAATATTCGATTTATACATTTGTGTGGACTTGGTTTCATGGTGGGAAAGTGTTCATCATATCTATATCATGTACTGTGTGGCCAGTAGTTAAAGTACATAAAGCGGTAGTGGTTTAATGATACCATACTTATCAATACAGTCAGGGAATTGTACCCCTCAGTTACACAAGTCAATCAAAAACTATGAGTTTTATTTACTCAAAACATAATGCGGTTTACAGTCTGTATCTACTTAATTATCTTAAGTTGTACTTAAGTTATGCTTTTACATTATACTTACTTAATAAGTGAATAGTTCCAAGTCAATCAAAAACTACGAGTTTTATTTACTCAAAACATAATGCGGTTTACAGTCTGTATCTACTTAATTATCTTAAGTTGTACTTAAGTTATGCTTTTACATTATACTTACTTAATAAGTGAATAATTCCAAGTCAATCAAAAACTATGAGTTTTATTTACTCAAAACATAATGCGGTTTACAGTCTGTATCTACTTAATTATCTTAAGTTGTACTTAAGTTATGCTTTTACATTATACTTACTTAATAAGTGAATAGTTCCAAGTCAATCAAAAACTATGAGTTTTATTTACTCAAAACATAATGCGGTTTACAGTCTGTATCTACTTAATTATCTTAAGCTGTACTTAAGTTATGCTTTTACATTATACTTACTTAATAAGTGAATAGTTCCAAGTCAATCAAAAACTATGAGTTTTATTTACTCAAAACATAAGAACACGTCACACGAACTCAAGACATTCAAGTTAGTAGAACTTTCATAGAATATTGAGTATACCCTACTCAAACTAATTGATTATTTTGAACATGCGGGTTTACAGTGCAGTGGAGAGACCTCCTGTAATGGTCTAAACTAAGCATGGTTACATTTCACAAGTGTAAGGCAACCCTTGTTGCCAGTAAGGGAGGCAATATGAGCCATTTATGAAACATCTCTCATCTAGTTGTTTTTTCAAGCTACCAATGACTTCACAAGAGAAATATCGTTTGGTTACTGTAACTAAAGTGTAATAAAATCGGCAATACAATACAAAATTATAACATACGCTAAAACAACTTTTATGTTATGCAGATGTTAACTTAAAACTTGTTTATCTTGAACTGGTACCTTTTTAGACCATTTCCCAACTTTACCACGACAATGGTCTTCTGTCAGCCTAGTTGTCAGAGCAGCATCTCTTGTAAGACAGGGAGAGAGGAGGGGTTGTCTGTGTTTATGTGTGTCTGTCTGTATACAGCAGCCATGACTCCTACAGTTCTGATCCGATTAGGATTAAATTTAGCACATAAGCTGACAGCCGGCCTAGGACCTATTTATTTTAATTGATTTAAATATTGATAAGTACTACTAAACATATATGTTGATAAATCTAGTGATCTATGCACAAAATCAATTAATATTTTCCAGCAAATATCTTAGTTACAATAGGAATGTGACAGAAGGGAGTGCAGTGCATTGGATCCGAAGATCTCCTGGGCTGACATCTGGCAGGCAGAACCAGCCGTACGTAGTGAGTCAAAGTGAAAGCACCAGGCTGTAGTTACTCAAAGTGAAAGTGACAGGCTGTAGTTACTCAAACTGAATGTTCCAGGCTGTAGTTGCTCAAAGTGAAAGTGCCAGGTTGTAGTTACTCAAAGTGAAAGTGCCAGGCTGTAGTTACTCAAAGTGAAAGTGCCAGGCTGTAGTTACTCAAAGTGAAAGTGCCAGGCTGTAGTTACTCAAAGTGAAAGTGCCAGGGCCCTCATTCATCAACGTGACGTAGAAAGTGTTCTATTTCGGCGGTTAGGTGGCCGAGCGGAGATTGCGTTCGTCACCAGCCCCGGAGCTGAGCTGGATTTGCCTGTTCGAATCCAGCTCACAGCTCCGGGGTTGTCACCAGCTTGGCTGGCCGTCTGCACTGATACAATTGGCTGTATCAGAGGGTGGGAGAAGCTGGCGGGGTGGGTCCGGGTCGTTGTAAACAGCGACTCCTACAGTTCGGTCGGGGCGCCTGCTAAGCGCGGATTGGACGTGAGGGGGATAGTGTGGTCCTCCCACACGCTACGCCCTCTCAATGAGAATCCGCGCTGCCAGGTGAAAAGAAGCTGTGATTGGCTGGACGTGTGTCGGAGGAAGCACGTGGTAGCCTCCACTCTCCCAGATGATCTGACTGTGGGGGGTAAGTGCGCAGCGACCAGGAAGGGACTGGGAATTGGCATACGACTAACATTGGGATGGGAGAAAATCGGAGGAAAAATGGAGGGGGAAAAAGACCAAAAAAAATAAAAAAATAAAGTGTTCTATTTCCATACTTAAGCACGGAATTTAGAATCTGTGCACGCACAAAAAAAACAGGATTTATCACACGTGCGTACACAGGTTCTACGCACACCTGTCTTGATAAATATGACTTTGATCCTACGTTTGAGCTTGTGCACTGTTTGAAGTATTTGCATACCAGAACCGCCCCGATTAACCATATACGGTAATGGAATACCCCCATGAAATGTGGAAAAATGGACTAAGCCGAGGGAAGCGTGTTATGAGACAGGCTGACAGACGTGTACACGTACGGTGATGTCGGATATGATATCTATTAACCATTGCTGCCTGGGCAGCGCAAACACTAATAAAGACCGTGCTGGAATATGACTGCCTTTTCCCGTGTTGTTTGATTAATACCCAGGGATTAAAGTTCTCCTCAATTTTATTCCAAATCGCGATGGATTTTCCGTAAATGTTCTACCTGCTGCATATGATTTCTAGAGGCATACTACAATCTATTTTGATGTCAGTATTGGGTAGCCTATATAAACAATAATACGAGAGCATATACAAGAACAATGAATCTCACTGCATGTATGATGTAGCCTGCCTTTCAATACATGAACTTGAATTCCATCATGTTTGTGTGCGGGACTCACAAGGCTGTTGTCACAATGGGTGGTACCGGTACAGTAATAACAGTCTACACAATATCACGATGGACCATGCCATAGCCTATGTTCTATTATGACATGATCTGTGACGACAAATGTTCTAGAATGTTTGATTAAGATATCATACTCTGACAGCATGCCTATGAAGATACTCTCCCATTCATGCTCTCCCGACATGGAACACATCACGATCCAATGTCGTCCGTTCCATCTTCCGCGCGAATTCACTGCAGTGATAATGACTGCAGTGTACATCCATCCCCAGGCGAATGTCGGCAGGGCGCTAGGGGAACTACACGACCATCTGAACGCGCACCAGATCAAGCACCCAGCCATGATCGGCCATGATCGTAGCCGGGGATTTCAATCAGGCAAATCTGAAGAAAGTCATGCCGTCTTTCTTCCAGCACATCGTCTGCTCCACAAGGGGAGGAAATACACTCGACCACTGCTACACCCCGTTTAGAGCCGGATACAAGGCTGTACCGGCTCCACCATTAGCGGGAGCAACAAACACATCGGATCATGCCGCCATCTTTTTGGTCCCAGCGTATAAACAGAGACGGCGTCACGTGAGGTAAAAAAATGGGACGACCAATCAGAGGCCACGTTTCAAGACGCACTGGATGACGCCGACTGGGGAATGTTCAGGAGGAGTAATAGTGACGTCAGCGATTTCACAGACGCTGTAGTGTCATTCATAACAACACTGGCTGATACTATCGTCCCCACAAAGAAGGCGAGGGTGTTCCCAAACCAGAAACCATGGGTGGACAGTACCATCAGAGCAGCCCTGAACTCTCGCACCACTGCTTATAACCGGGGCAGAGAGTCAGGAAACATGGAAGAGTACAAGACAACAGTCTACACTCTGCACAAGGCTGTCAAACTTGCTAAGAGGACGTATGCCGACAAGATGGAGGCACAAATGGCACAGAATGACACAAGAGGCTTATGGCAGGGACTGAGGGCTATAACTGACTACAAAGTCAGCGCCCCCTCAATGGGGAGCGACGACGCCTCCCTTGCGGACCAGCTCAACACCTTCTATGCACGGTTTGGTGCAAACAGTGGCACTGCTAGCCCAACGGCTAGTGACGTCACTGGTGCGCCGGCTGTTGTGGAGGGGGGGGGGGGCATCCGCGGGGGGGGGGACGCTCTCTCATTGACGGTACACAGTGTGAGAAGAGCATTTATGCAGGTGAACACCAGGAAGGCTGCTGGCCCAGATGGTATAACAGGACGCATACTTAAGTCCTGTGCCAACCAGCTTGCCCCAGTGTTCATCGCCATATTTAATCAATCCCTGGCGGAGTCGGTGGTCCCTGCCTGCTTCAAGATGTCTACCATCATCCCTGTACCGAAGAAACCCTCCCCAACATGTCCAAATGACTACAGACCGGTGGCACTCACCTCTGTGGTCATGAAATGTTTTGAGAGGCTGGTCAAGGACCACATTTGTGCCTCCCTCCCCAGTGATATGGACCCTATGCAATTTGCATACAGGACAAACAGGTCCACTGACGACGCGGTCTCCCAGGTACTGCACAGCACCCTCTCCCACCTTGACCGTCAGAAGGGGGGCTATGTGAGACTGTTGTTCATTGACTACAGCTCAGCGTTCAACACCATAGTCCCCACCAGACTGGTGGACAAGCTGATCGAGCTGGGTCTGAGCTCCGCCCTGAGCGCCTGGGTACTGGACTTTCTGAGTGAAAGACCCCAGGCGGTCAGGGTGGGGGGTCAGACCTCCAACACCATCACCCTGAGCATCGGGTCCCCCCAGGGCTGTGTTCTAAGCCCCCTGCTGTACTCACTCTACACACACGACTGTGTGGCCAAGTTCAGCTCCAACTCCATAGTGAAGTTCGCAGACGACACGGTGGTGGTGGGGCTGATCTCGGACAACGACGAGAAGGCCTACCGGGAGGAGGTTGAGGTACTGGAACGCTGGTGCCAGGACAACAGCCTGCTCCTGAACATTGGTAAAACCAAGGAGCTGATCGTGGATTATAGGAGAGGACAGCAGGAGACGCACACACCACTGATGATTAACGGGGCTACCGTGGACAGGGTGAGCAGCTTTAAGTACCTGGGGGTCCACATCTCAGAGGACCTGACATGGTCAACACACATAGACACAGTAGTAAAGAAGGCGAAACAGCGCCTCTACCACCTGAGACAGTTAAGGAAGTTCAGAGTATCGGGGAAGATACTCCAGTCCTTCTACTCAGGAGCTGTAGAGAGCATCCTGACCGGAAACATCACTGCCTGGTATGGAAACAGCACGGCACAGGACAAGAAGGCCCTACAGAGAGTGGTGCGCTCAGCCGAGTGTACCACGGGTATTGCACTACCCCCCCTGCAGGTTATATACAACAAGAGGTGCAAATCCAGAGCCTGCAGGATAATGAAAGACCCTCACCACCCCAATAACAGCCTGTTTCAGCTGCTGAGGTCAGGCAGACGCCTGCGAACCCCAGCTACTAGGACAGAGCGGCTTAGGCTCAGCTTCTTCCCCCAGGCCATCAGAGCCATGAACAATGAACATTGAGTGCTCAGAACATTGAACTATCCACACACAAGCACACATGAACACACACACGACACGCACGCTGTGCACGCTCACACACGAGCAGCCACTTAACACTTTAACATGAGCGGGCACACACATTTGGCACTACTGTCGCACACCCAACAACAGATGCAGGAGAAGACCAACAACGTGGCATCCACTTCCGCGCAAGTGGGACTCAACATCCACAAAGGCAAGACTAAGATCCTCAAGACCAATGCAGCAAACAACACCAACGCAATCATGCTGGATGGCGAGGCTTTGGAAGAAGTTGAAGCCTTTACCTACCTTGGCAGTGTTATTGACAAGCAGGGCGGCACAGATGCTGACATTAGAGCACGAATAAGAAAAGCACATACAGCATTCGTGCAATTACGGAACATCTGGAGCTCAAAAGAACTGACTTCCAACACCAAAGTCAGATTCTTTAACACCAACGTCAAGGCAGTCCTACTATATGGAGCAGAGATGTGGAGAACTACAGCTGCAACCATCAGGAAAGTGCAGGTCTTCATTAACAGCTGCCTGCGGAAGATCATCAACATCCGATGGCCAGACACCATCAGCAACTGCGAACTCTGGCAGAGAACAAACCAGCTGCCTGCAGAAGAAGAAATTAAGAAACGCAGATGGCGCTGGATAGGCCACACCCTGCGAAAGCCCGCAAGTACCATCACCAGACAAGCCCTAACATGGAACCCGCAGGGCAAGCGAAAAAGGGGCCGCCCGAGAAACACCTGGCGCAGAGACCTGGAGGCAGACACCAAGACCATGAAGATGACCTGGAACCAACTGGAGAGAACAGCTCAAGACAGAGATGCTTGGAGATCACTTGTTGACGGCCTATGCCCCAGAAGGGGTAGCAGGCGTAAGTAAGTAAGTAAGGGCACACACATGTCGCACACACGCACACTTATGACCAAAGGAAAGGACACTTTAAATTAGAATAACAGGAACAGTGTATTGCACTACCAAAGCTAACTAGCATGTCCCATATGCTCTGTAAATAACTATGTACAGATACCGAGATGTCACTCCATGTTACCTGTTTACTGCACAATGTTGTTTTTTCATTTTTTGATTCTATTATATGTTGTACCACTGTATTGCACATCGTTGCGGGCAAGACCACCCGCATTTCATTGTATACCTGTATGCCGTGACAATTAAAACTCTTGACTTGACTTGATCAACAAAAACGCGAACTTGAATCCCATCATCATATTTACATAGTCTGTCCACTATCTGGTGTCATTGCAATGCGTTTTTTATTCTTTCTTATACAGTAAAAAGGGGGAAGAACACTATATCGTGGGTGTTCATATGACTTGTATTCTGCTTACAGCTTCGAAATTCCACTTGTTTCGTTTAACGTAAAGCCTTTTAAATATAATCAAAACGTTCCCGTGTTTCTGCGGTCTGTGCGCAAAATAATAACGAGTTGAGCTACGCGGAGCGCAGTCAGTCAGTACACCCCGTATATTCCGATAACACTATATAAACCATGCTGCATTCATTCTGAGAGAAAGATCTATTATTCCAAATGCTATTTATAGGGTTTTGACCATAATTACACTACTGTTGCTATTTTACAATGAACTATAATGAATTACGGTTCATACAGAACATGCCAGTGTCGAAACTAATGCACAGAAGCTCATTTCCTTGTTGTAATAATATATTCTACCAACGGGCGCCAGGTACGCATGGTCCGAGCTGTGCGTAAATATAAGCACGAAGTCAAGTTCAAGTTGAAATTGATGAATCCCACACTCTGCTTAGAAATGGTCGTACGCACAGCTTAAGCACATATCTGTGCGTAATTCACGTTGATGAATGAGGGCCCAGGTGTAGTTACTCAAAGTGAAAGTACAAGGCTGTAGGGACCAAAGTGAAAGTGCCAGGCTGTAGTTACTTGTGGAGGAAATATGCATAATTAACACTATTATAAACACTATTATTGTTGTGAAGGGCCAGATTAAACCGAATATATATATTTATTTATATATATATATTTAATTGTATTTGTATATTCTCTAATATTCCCTGATATCCCTTGTATATTCCTTGTACAATATGCATTGAATATCCATTCTAGCCTACTGAACATCCCATAATAGTCTCCATTCTACTATTGGTCGAGACCTTGGTGCCAGGCTGCCATACCCCTCAGACCCAGTTCAAACGTACCGCTCCACATGTACGAACAAGTCCTAGTTCCGCGTAGGAATCTGGCTACCGCACCACTAATGGGACTATTTGTTCATAGTGCGTATATATACTGCGCTACTAAAGTAGGACTTTCTTTTCAGTCCAGTTTCTTACCCTCCAATAGAGTCACAGACGTAAAGCCTCCCCGCGACGCCACGTGTGGGAGTAAGGCCAAGTTCGCCTACCATCGGTATTGAGACATCGTGTATATTAATATTTGAATAGTCATATTTGGCACTATATCGTCGAGTTGGACGTAGTCTATTAAGCTAATAATAGTCTGTTAATATATAGTGCTTCGTGCGGTGAGAATACTACCGTAGTCAGTACCCCATCGTTTCGGGCAGAGAACTGGCTGCTTATCCAGGATGGTTGACCCCATGTGAAGCTGCACCCGAGGAGCCCCAGAGCCGACGAGCGAGTGGACCTGTATACCGGATTATTCTACCGACGACAGCCCGCCTTCCCAGGCACGGATTATGCTTTGTATACTTTGATTATTCCATGGATAAAGACCCCCGACACTGCCGTGTGTTGGAACCCCCCCCCCTGGAGAGGACGCAAGGTGAGGAGACGCTCTGCAAGACGAGGTCGCTTCACGTCTCTCCCCCGTGGAACGGAGAGAGCCGGCCCACAAAGAGTCCACCTGCTTTCATCTGTGGTCCAAGGATCGCCGGCGCATTGAACGGCACTACAGTGGGTTCACCTGGGATACCCTTGGCCGGACGAGGCAGCCGGATTCTACCCCCCCCCCCTCCTACTCCTGTCGGCTTACAAGCGACCGGATTAACCCCCTCTAGTGTATCTAGTATATAATCATTAAAGTATCATTGCTGTTATTCCTTAACTATTCCAGGTCGTATATTTACCACCTGCGCCTTCAGAGATTGGACATTCTCTATTGATATACCGACGAATACTCTTTGCCATAAAAGTGCATACTATTTCAATTCATAAATGTAATTAAGTGATTAAGTGCTTGTTCTACACACCATCGCTGTGTAGAAATAAAGACCTGTTTCGACTTCGTACATTTGTGTTGGATCCGTTTCATCTACGTGAGAGTGTTTATGATAATATATTTATGCCGTGTACTGGGTGGCCGAATATTAAGTACAAAGGTAGTGGTAGTAAGTATCATATCTAGTAATACAGTCAGGGAATTGTACCCCTCAGTTACAATTGGTCCTTCGAGCCGGAGGGTAATTAGTGTAATATTAATATAGTGTTATTAATATTGAAATGGCCTATGATGAACACTCCACGAAACGATCCTCCTAACCAACGCCCGCAGCGCGAACGACGGCTCCCTCAGTACTTAGAGGCTTACGCTGTCAGTCAACAACCTAGTCTTCTACTAACAGTAAACGCGGTAAAACTAGAAAGTAAAAGTATGTCTAACCCCAACGCCCAGACTACCCCGACCATAGAGGCCCCTACGGGCTCTAATGTAACTGACCAAGTTCACGGTGGGGACCAGTGGGAACCAGACATGACTTCACACCCCGCCAGTACTGAAGAAGTAGTCCCCGATGAGTCCCGGGAGGAATACAACGCTACCGAGAGAGAACTCGGCACGGAAGAAGACGGGGAGAGCACCGTGGAGATAGAACTCCAAGGCTCCGCAAGGAGTACCCCGAGGGAAGGCTCCCCTATACAACCGCCTTCTCCAGAGGCAGAGAGGACCCTACAGCAGGCCTTCCTCATCAGCCTGAACGCCGCTGCTGAACGCGACCGACTGCAGATCCAGCAGCGAAGCGAACACGAGCAGATACGTCTAGAAATAAGACGCATTCAGATGGAAGAGAATGTGGCCCGAGAACGAGCCGGTGCTCAACGGGACGCAGCGCACGACAGACAGCAGTCGCAACTAATAGAACAGCTGATCAGACGGACAACACCCTCTCCCTCCGCCAGAGGCTCCAGGAACTCGTCTAGACACACCTCCAGGGCGGCATCCCCTAGCCGAGTAAACAACCCTGAACTTGACCAACAGACGAGGTCTATACCCCCCACAGACCACCTCCCCCCACCGGTCCAAGCGAGACCTAGCAACCGGGAAGGAGCAGCATATCCTGTGGAGAGGCTAAACCAGAGACTACAAGCACTGGATGACCTAACTGAAGACGAAGAGGAAGAGGAGGAGAACCACGCCCGAAGACAGCACAGTACTCTACCGGACCAGGAGGCCCGGTACAGCCCAGGCTATACTCCCGCGGAGCTGCGCTACAGACCCCCGACTCTATACCCGGGTGAGCACGACGCACGACCCGCACCGAGGAACAGCACCTGGACAAGCGGGCCATGGTACACTGCCGGTACCAGCCCATACCAAGGAGCGGGAGGAGACTCGCCTAGGAGGCCTCTCCCCCAACGCTCGCCGATGTATCCACAGTCAGCGTCATACATTGGCACGCCTATGGTACCCGACTTCACCCAAGAGAACCGGGCCCAGTATACAGAACTCCGCATGTGTCTGGAGACCATGTTGGTGGATGTATTGGATGAACGCCACAAATACGCCATCCTACTGAAGCACTTAAAGGTACCCCGCGCACATACTATAGCGCTCGCCTACGCGACTTCCACCACCCCATACACAGCAGCGCTGGTAGCATTGGACCAGAGGTATGGGCGCATATGGGATTACGTGATCCAGGAGATCCGACACATCGACCGCTTACCCCCAGCAATAGACAATCGAGCACTGGACGACCTGTCCATCAGAGTGCAGTCCCTGGTAGGGATGTTGGGAGCGCAAAGAGAGAAGGGGAGGCATGAACTTTACGCCAACTCAAATGTGGAAAGGATCCTGGAGAAGCTGCCGCCCGCTCGTCAGGAGCGCTTTAGGCGGCAGAGGGACCACAGAGACCCGAATGGCCCCGAACCGAACCTCCTCGATCTAGCAGACTTCCTGGCGAGAGAAGTCAGCAGCCTACGGCTAGATACATTCGGACGGAGCACCCCTGGCTCCAGAGAAGGAACCAGACGACTAAATGATGGAAGAAGATCGGTGACTGTGATGCACCAATCGGAGTCAGTACCGAGCAGCAGGAGCCACAGTACCCCCTCCAGAACGGAGAAGTGGAAGATAGTGTGCCCCTACTGTGAGAAAGAACACTGGCTAGCGCAATGTGACTCCTTCCCCAAGCTGAACGCGGAGGAAGCAGGTCAATGGATAAAGTCCAACAAGCGCTGTTTTCGCTGTGCGCGCTCACACATGGCAGCCGAATGCCGCTTAAAGAAAAGGTGCACCAAGTGCGATGGAGCCCATCTGGACATACTTCACGACAGTAACAGACGGCGCCCTTCACCTGCACCATCCAGCCGCAAAGCGAGCGTCATGTACATCGATCCCGCCAGCAGCAGTGGAGCCCGAGTACTCCTAAAAGTAGTGCGTGTGACACTAAGCTACCAGAATAAAGTCCTGGACACTTACGCCGTCCTCGATGACGGGTCAGAGAAGACCCTGCTGCTCGCCTCCGCTGCGGCCCAGCTAGGGCTGCGGGGAAGCGAAACCCAAATGACAATTCGGACAATAAGACGAGATTTGAAGACGATAAAGGGCGAGAATGTCTCATTCTCTATCGCAGCAAGCGGCCAGCCTGAGCGACGGTACCAGATTGCAGACGCTTTCACCAGCCAAGAAATAGGACTGTCGCGGTACACATACCCCGTCGCCAAGCTGATGGAGAAATATGCACATCTGCGCAAGTTACCGATCCCGCTCATAGACAATGCTATGCCGACCCTGTTGATAGGCTCCGACCATGCAGACCTCATTGTCCCGACAGACCGGGTTCATACCGGACCCCGAGGCTGTCCTGCAGCAGTCGAGACCCGTTTGGGATGGACTCTCCAAGGCCCGCTCGCCAAATCTCTCAACCGAAGTACAGCCACTAGATGTCTCCACTCCCGAGTCACAGAGGGAGAAACCGCACTCCTGCAACACGTAGAGCGGCTATGGACCTTGGAACAAATGCCCTTTAAGAATGGAAAGAAAGACATTCGCTCTAAAGATGACATTTACGCAATTCACCTCCTCGAGACAGGGACCAAGAGAGTCCCGGTCAACGGCGTGTTGAGATACGCCACGCCACTCCTGCGGCGAGAAGGAATGCCTACTTTCCACGCCAAGACAGACGCCACAGAACGGTACCTGCTGAACACGGAGCGGCGCTTAGCCAAGAATCCCGCCCAAGAGAGTGTATACCGCGCTGAGATTGAGAAGCTCATCACAGCGGGACACGTCACAAAGATGGACATTAAAGAGGCTGACCAGACCACTGAATCGTGGTACGTGCCCCACCACAAGGTCCATCACAACGGTAAAGACCGCATAGTATTTAACTGCAGCTACCAGATCGGATCCCAAAATCTGAATAAAGAGTTACTGCCCGGTCCCACACTCGGCCCCTCCCTACTCGGCGTTCTACTCCGCTTCCGCCAGGAAAAGGTGGCCATCAGCGGGGACATTAAAGGAATGTTCCTGCAGGTGAGATTAGTAGAGGCGGACAAGCCCCTGTTACGGTTCCTATGGAGAGAGAAGCCAGGAGATGAGCACCCAGCCATCTACCAATGGGAAGTCCTCCCCTTCGGAACGACGTGCAGCCCCTGCTGTGCGACATTTGCACTACAGAAACATGTAGCAGAGGACCCAGCAGCGGACGAAGAGGTCCGACACAGCGTAAAGAACAGCTTCTACGTAGACAACTGTCTACAAAGCCTTTCAACCCAGGAAGAAGCCGAGGCTCTCCTGATTAAACTCCGCGCCTCATTGATCAAAGGCGGCTTTGATCTCAGGCAGTGGGCCAGCAGCGATCCGCAAGTACTGCGCAGCCTCTCCTCCGAGGACAAGGCAGCCAGCAGCGAGACCTGGATGGCTACAATCCCGGGAGAAGCCCAGGAGATGACCCTGGGATTGGTGTGGCGATTCAAAACAGATTCGCTTCACTACAGACACAAGCCCCTGACTACGGAGCAGGGAAGGCCGGCGGCGGCGCCGACCACCAGACGGAGTGTGTACACAACACTCGCCCGACAATATGACCCGCTAGGATGTATTCTACTGTACACCACCAGGGCAAAAATGATTGTACGAGCATTGTGGGACAAGGACCAGGGCTGGGACGACCCCATTCCCGCACACCTTGAATCCACCTGGAGAGAGTGGGAGATGGAGCTCCACTCACTCCCAGGCGTTAATATGCGCCGAAGCTACTTCCCACCCACGGTGAGGCCAGAGACATGTAAAATGGACTTACACGTCTTCAGTGACGCCTCAGAGGTCGCATACGGATCAGTAGCCTACTTGCGGGCCCAAGACCAGGGGGGAGAGATCTACACAGCATTTGTCCTCGCCCGCTCGAGAATAGCCCCACGCAAGCAACAATCTATCCCACGTCTAGAGCTCTGCGCAGCCCTAGCCGGAGCGCACCTAGCCACGCTCATCCAACGTGAGCTCACCATACCGGTGTCTAGAACAATCCTGTGGTCAGATTCCACGACGGTACTCGCCTGGATCAAATCGGACTCATGCAAGTACAAAGTCTTCGTGGGAGTCAGAGTCACCGAGATTCAAGACTTAACCGAAGAGTTAACCGGAGAAACAGAGTGGCGCTACGTTGATACAAAACAGAACCCAGCTGACGTCATCACCCGGGGGATGCCCCTGGATGACCTCACCCGTCGCAATGTCTACAGTGACGGCCCCGCATTCCTAAGACTCCCGGAAGGACAGTGGCCCATGCCTATCCCGAGGGAAGCAAGTCCAGAGGAGGTGGAAAATAAGAAGTCTGTGTTCTATGGATTGAGCACCGTAGCCTCCACCGACCCTAACATAGACGATTGCACGTCCATAGAGAGTGCACAACAAAGAACATTCCTGCGGTACCACCCGGAGTGCAAGTCCCCCGCTGATATGTCAGCAGCTAACTACGAGGAAGCAGAATTGCTTCTACTGCAGCGAGCCCAGAGAGACTCGTTCCCCGATGAATTGGCCTGTCTACAGGGAGGAAAGCCCGTCCCATCCGACAGCAGATTAATTCACCTGGCCCCCGAGAGCGACGCTCATACCCTCATCAGAGTGGGTGGTCGCCTACGCAGAGCCCCCAATCTACCGGATGACATTAAATACCCGATCGTATTGAACAGCCGACACAAGGTCACAGAGCTGATTATAAAGAAATACGATGAGGATGTACATCACGCAGGAGCAGAAAGAGTCTTCGCGGAAATCAGACGTCGTTACTGGATCCTACAAGGAAGAGAGGCGGTACGACGCTTCCAGCGAACATGTCTAGACTGCCGCAAGTGGCGCGCGCAGCCCAGCATACCAAGGATGGCTGACCTTCCTCCATGTCGCCTCTGAATCGGTGACAAGCCATTCCACTCAACGGGTATGGACTGCTTTGGCCCGCTGCACATAAAGAAAGGAAGAGGAACCGAGAAGCGGTGGGGTATTGTATTCAAATGCATGACCACCAGAGCGATACACATCGAGCTTCTCCCGACCATGAGCACAGACTCATTCCTTATGGCCTTCCGAAGATTCACATCACGGAAAGGAAGACCGTCTACCCTATTGTCCGATCATGGGACAAACTTCAAAGGCGGCGAAAGAGAGCTGAGAGAGAGCTTCCAAGCTATGGGCCCAGAACTTAAGACCCACCTCGCTCCAGCACAGGTTGATTTCCAATTCAACCCCCCAAACGCACCCCACTTCGGTGGCACTTGGGAACGAGAAGTGCGCTCCATAAAGACAGCCCTGTACGCAGTACTTGGGGCCCAGACTGTGGCGGAAGAAGTCCTAATGACAGTCCTCACGGAGATTGAGGGAGTACTTAACTCGAAGCCCCTCGGATATGTCTCCAGTGATGTGGCGGATATCGACCCAGTTACCCCCAACACACTCCTGATGGGGCGGCTAGATCCTGCATTACCACAGACAATGTACCGGCCTGAAGAAGCGAACGGCCGACGAATGTGGAGGTACAGCCAAGTATTAGCCGACAAGTTTTGGAACAGTTTCCTACTGCACTACCTACCGTCTCTACAGACCCGCCAGAAGTGGGTAAAGGAGAGAGACAATTTGACAGAAGGAACAGTCGTCATGATTATTGATCAATCACTGCCCAGAGCTATGTGGCCGGCCGGCCGCGTAAGCAAAGTGATCACCGGTGCCGACGGCAAGGTCCGAGCAGCTGAAGTGCTCGTCCAGGGTTGCACTTACACCCGTCCCGTGGCAAGGCTCATAGAACTGCCTCGACTCCCAGACACAATCGATGATGACCATGACCCTACAACCCTATGACTTTGTGAAGTTGACTGACCCCTACAGCAAACCCTTATGTGTAAATAGACAACGCGATTAATCTGTCTCTGTTTAACTGATTAGGTCTGGGACCTATTCAGGGGGTGGCTGTTGTGAAGGGCCAGATTAAACCGAATATATATATTTATTTATATATATATATTTAATTGTATTTGTATATTCTCTAATATTCCCTGATATCCCTTGTATATTCCTTGTACAATATGCATTGAATATCCATTCTAGCCTACTGAACATCCCATAATAGTCTCCATTCTACTATTGGTCGAGACCTTGGTGCCAGGCTGCCATACCCCTCAGACCCAGTTCAAACGTACCGCTCCACATGTACGAACAAGTCCTAGTTCCGCGTAGGAATCTGGCTACCGCACCACTAATGGGACTATTTGTTCATAGTGCGTATATATACTGCGCTACTAAAGTAGGACTTTCTTTTCAGTCCAGTTTCTTACCCTCCAATAGAGTCACAGACGTAAAGCCTCCCCGCGACGCCACGTGTGGGAGTAAGGCCAAGTTCGCCTACCATCGGTATTGAGACATCATGTATATTAATATTTGAATAGTCATATTTGGCACTATATCGTCGAGTTGGACGTAGTCTATTAAGCTAATAATAGTCTGTTAATATATAGTGCTTCGTGCGGTGAGAATACTACCGTAGTCAGTACCCCATCGTTTCGGGCAGAGAACTGGCTGCTTATCCAGGATGGTTGACCCCATGTGAAGCTGCACCCGAAGAGCCCCAGAGCCGACGAGCGAGTGGACCTGTATACCGGATTATTCTACCGACGACAGCCCGCCTTCCCAGGCACGGATTATGCTTTGTATACTTTGATTATTCCATGGATAAAGACCCCCGACACTGCCGTGTGTTGGAACCCCCCCCCCTGGAGAGGACGCAAGGTGAGGAGACGCTCTGCAAGACGAGGTCGCTTCACGTCTCTCCCCCGTGGACCGGAGAGAGCCGGCCCACAAAGAGTCCACCTGCTTTCATCTGTGGTCCAAGGATCGCCGGCGCATTGAACGGCACTACAGTGGGTTCACCTGGGATACCCTTGGCCGGACGAGGCAGCCGGATTCTACCCCCCCCCCCCCCTCCTACTCCTGTCGGCTTACAAGCGACCGGATTAACCCCCTCTAGTGTATCTAGTATATAATCATTAAAGTATCATTGCTGTTATTCCTTAACTATTCCAGGTCGTATATTTACCACCTGCGCCTTCAGAGATTGGACATTCTCTATTGATATACCGACGAATACTCTTTGCCATAAAAGTGCATACTATTTCAATTCATAAATGTAATTAAGTGATTAAGTGCTTGTTCTACACACCATCGCTGTGTAGAAATAAAGACCTGTTTCGACTTCGTACATTTGTGTTGGATCCGTTTCATCTACGTGAGAGTGTTTATGATAATATATTTATGCCATGTACTGGGTGGCCGAATATTAAGTACAAAGGTAGTGGTAGTAAGTATCATATCTAGTAATACAGTCAGGGAATTGTACCCCTCAGTTACAATTATATTAAGATTAATTGATTGTAATACCATATCCCTCCACTAGGACATAAAAGGTCATATTAAAGGTCACTTGCAGACATGCCTGTCTTTGAGTGTCAACAAGTAATGAAATGCAATGTCATGTTGTTGATGCAAAATTGAATTCTGAAGTATCATGTAATTTGTGAATAATGTGTCATCATGTTTTTTGACGACATGTTGAATTCTGTGTCAAACTGATAAGAGATTTGCTTTTGGGATAAGGAGCAGAGCCTTCAAGCTGATTGGTTTAATGATCATTTACATCATGAATCAGATGTCCAATAGGCCACAGGATAAATGACCCAGAGGGTCATTGATTGGTTAAGATCAGATTTGTATGATAAGAATAACCCTGCTTTTCTGTTTGTTATAAAAGCTGATGTTTTGTGTGTTTAAGGCAGTCTCTCCTCCAGAACCTTATGAAACACTGGAGGTAGTGAGTTAGAAACAGATAGTTATCTCTGTTGGACATAGCTGCAATGGGCAGAGGTAATGATGCGATATCTCTGATTAGCAGAGACCCAGAGACTCAGTTACAGTGTGAATTGTCGTATCTTTAATAATAAACTTCTTCAAATTCACTTTAAGGTAAGACTCTGTTTTTATATTATTGCTGTGTAATTATTCTCACCGTATGGGTTTTTAACTGTGATTTACATACTTGTGTAAAATGGATTTACATAATTGTCACGACATACTCAAAGTGAAAGTACCAGGCTGTAGTGACTCAAACTGCAAGTGACAACACAGTAGCCAGCAGTGCACCTCTCTGTTCTGGCGAGAGGAGGTGAGCAGGGAGATGCTGGTGTGTAGGCCATGGTTATGTGGTGTGTAGGCCAGGTTATGTTCTGTTGCAGGACGTGGCTAAAATGCGTGACTGTCTTTTTTGGACATTTGGACACCTTACCGATGACCCCGGGTTACACATCACTGATAGTGTGTCCCAGCATACTGTAAGACGTATCCATAAAAGAAACAAAATTGTACACTCACATTTTGCATTTCTCATAATAACTCAAAACTAACAGAGTTTACAGATAAACAAACAGCTGTGTGGGAACAGAAGTCACTTAGACAGATCTAGCCATGATCTGGTAAGATGAGGAACCACCAGTTAAATGCAATGTTAAAACTTCATAAAACATATACTACAAGAATTGAAATAATTCAAACAATAGGCAGAACCTATTGTAATTATGAACTCACAATTACCTGACTCCGATTATTTGATAGCAATCAACCGGTACAAACACAACGCCACCAAAGTTATTGACCATAGTTCTGAAAATGAGTTCCACCTTAAATCTTTTGGATATTGATCGCTAAATCGATGTTTTTGAATGAAATTCTCAGCAGTCATAACATGAGACTCAATGCAGTTCTCGCAAGCACTACCTCATTTTCCAGCCTCGTTTTGAATTTAAGATGGAATTCAGGTAAATAAGGTGACTTGTTCTCTTGCAGATCTTCGGCGGCCTGGTGTGGATCTTGGTGGCGTGTACGCTGATTGAGCCGGCCAACCCCCAAGGCTGGGTGATGTTCGTCTCCGTCTTCTGTTTCATCATGACCTTCACCTGGCTGATGGTCTTCGCCTGCGGAGCGCACCGCAACAGTGGGAAATGGGCAGCGGCGGTAAGTGGCACAGTTTGATAGTAACGTCTAACTGGGTCTCAGCTCGGGTCGGGCCGGGCCTCAGGTATGGAGATAGTGCAGTGTTTCTACTAGAGCATGTACAGTGATATCACATACGTTGCCCCATGAGTGTTCAACAAAATAACCAGATTTCTCAGCAAAATACAATAATCCCTTTGAATGAAATACTGTAAAGGACCATTTACACTAGTGGCCATTAGGGCTCTATGAATTAAATATAGTAAAGGACCATTTATTTACACTAGTGACCATTAGGGATCTTTGAATTAAATATTGTAAAGGACCATTTACACTAGTGACCATTAGGACTCTTTGAATGAAATACTGTAAAGAACCATTTACACTAGTGACCATTAGGACTCTTTGAATTAAATACTGTAAAGGACCATTTACACTAGTGACCATTAGGGCTCTATGAATTAAATACTGTAAAGGACCATTTACACTAGTGACCATTAGGGCTCTATGAATTAAATACTGTAAAGGACCATTTACACCAGCAACCCTTAAGGCCACGTTTTTATTAATTACCTAATCAACTAATTGGTTGTTTTGGTCATAGACATCTTTTATTTTTATTATTATCTTTTTCCTCCTTTTTCCGATTTTTCTCCCATCCCCAATGTTAGTCGTTATGCCAATTCCCAATCCCCCTTCCTTGTCGTTGCGCACTCTACCCCCTACCGTCGGTCTGGGAGAGCGGAGACTATCACATGCTTTCTCCGACACATGTGTAGCCAGCCCACCGCTTCTTTTCACCTGGCAGCGCGGACTCTCACTGGGAGAGTGTAACGTGTGGAATGTCACACTACCTCTCCCAGATCCTTCCCTTGCTGTGCAGGCGCCCCGACCAAACTGTAGGAGTCGCTGTTTACAACGACCAGGACCCACCCACGTCGGATTCCCACCCGCTAACACTGCCAATTGTGTTAGTATGGACGGTCGGCCAAACCGGAGGCACCACAGCCGGATTCGATCCCACTGTGGTGGTAGACAGACTGTGAGAATGGGTTTTAAGCAGAGCCCAATCGCTGAACACAGGAGAAGAGAGAATGGAGCGTTTCAGGTTGTTTAATAGTATTCCCAAGTAGGCAAGAGTTACATCCAGAAATGTAAAACAGATATGAATTGGGAATGTTCTTGGGGTAATGGGAGCAGGTGCACTCCAGTGCTACTGCGGACAGAAGACACGGGTCCGTGTCGAGAGAGTGAGCAGGAACTCCTTGGTAAGCTCCAGGGGGTCCAGACAGGGGCACGCTGGCACGGAGGTCCTGGGCACAAGAGAGGAAAGTTAGAACAGGGAATAATCACACAGGGATGTCTAGCAGGTCTTCGGACTGAGGCGTTGTACCTAGGTAATGATACTAACACCACGACGACTTCTGGTCAGCGTCGTCCGGTAGAAGTAGGGTCTTCATCAACAGGGGATGGGATACAGCTGTGAGGAGTGAGGTGCCTGGCAGCGTGCGAATCAGGGAATGAGGTGCAGCTGAGTTGAGTGACAGGGGGTGAAGGGGTGCTGACCATATATGGGCGTGAGGCTTCCGTGGTGGATGGAAGGGAGGATGAGCAACTTCCGGACGATGTAGGCCGGGTGGTCATCAATGACCAGCGGAGGGGGAGGCTCCGGAGCAGGGGGAGACAGGGGACTGGAGACCACCGGCTTCAGCTGGGAGACATGGAAGGAGGGGTGAATCCGCATATGGGAGGGGAGCTGGAGTCTGACAACAGAGGGGTTGATGAGGGACAGAATTTTGTAGGGACCAACGAAACGGTGGGTTAGTTTACGGGAAACAGATTTGAGCGGCAGGTCCCGAGACGAGAGCCATACCATCTGACCTGGTTGATAGTCGGGAGACGGGGTCCGGTGGCGGTCGGCGAAGCGACGGTTCTGGTCCGTGGAGCGGAGAAGCGCGGCCCTTGTGTCTTCCCAAATCCTCCTGCAGCGGCGAAGGTGGTCCTGCACCGACGGAACAGCGATCTCCTCCTCCTGGGCAGGGAACAGCGGGGGTTGGTAGCCCAAAGAGGACTCAAAGGGGGACTGACCTGTGGCCGCCGAGGACAGAGAGTCGTGGGCATACTCGATCCACGGCAGGAAAGTGCTCCAGCCGGAGGGGTCCCGGGCTGTCACGCAGCGGAGGGCGGATCCCAGGTCCTGGTTGGCCCACTCCAAATGGCCGTTGGTCTGTGGGTGGTACCCGGAGGAGAGACTGACCGTGGCCCCCAGAGCCCGGCAGAAGGCCCTCCAGACCTGGGAGACAAATTGAGGGCCCCTGTCGGAGACGATGTCCACCGGGATCCCGTGGAGGCGAAAGATGTGGAGCACCATCAGGTCCGCGGTCTCTGAAGCAGAGGGGAGTTTGGGGAGAGCAACAAAGTGCACAGCCTTCGAGAAACGGTCAACAATAGTGAGGATAGCTGTGTTACCATGTGAGGGAGGAAGGCCGGTGACGAAGTCCAGGGCGACGTGCGACCAGGGCCGACCGGGAACAGGGAGCGGACGGAGGAGCCCGGCGGGTGGTCGGTGGGAAGCCTTTCCACAAGCACAGACGGTGCATGCAAGGACGAAGGCGTGGGTGTCCTCCCTCATGGAGACCCTCCAGAAGTGCCGTTTCAGCAGGGACAGGGTACGGTCGATCCCAGGGTGACAGGCGAACCGGGAAGCGTGAACCCACTGGAGCACCTGGGAGCGGACAAGGTCGGGGCCAAAAAGCCGGTTAGGTGGACCGTTACCTGGGTCCGGCTGGGCACGCTGAGCCTCCCTGACGATGGACTGGATCTCCCAGGTGGCGGCGGCCACCAAGCAGGAGGAGGAGAGGATGGTGTCGGGGTGTGCGGGACCCTCTTCAGGGACAAACTGCCGGGAGAGAGCGTCCGGCTTGGTGTTCTTGGAGCCAGGCCTGTAGGTAAGGGTGAAGTTAAACCTGGCGAAGAACAGCGCCCAGCGGGCCTGGCAGGAGTTCAGGCGCTTGGCTGTCTGGACGTAGGCGAGGTTCTTGTGGTCCGTCCAAACCAGGAAGGGGATCTCTGAGCCTTCCAGCCAGTGCCTCCATTCCTCCAGAGCTAGTTTGACTGCCAGGAGCTCCAGGTTTCCGATGTCATAGTTGACCTCAGCTGGGGTCAGGCGGCGTGAGAAGAAGGCGCAGGGGTGCAGCTTCTGGTCGAGGAAGGAACGTTGGGAAAGGGCCGCCCCTACTCTGGTACAAGAGGCGTCCACCTCCACCACGAACTGGCGGGACGCGTCCGGCTGGACGAGGATGGGTGCGGTGGTGAAGCGCCGGCGCAGCTCGGCGAAGGCGGAGTCCACTCTGTCAGACCAGACGAAGGGCACGGAAGGCGAGGTGAGTTGGGTGAGGGGTGCAGCGACCCGGCTGTAGTCCCTGATGAAGCGCCGGTAGAAGTTAGCAAACCCCAGGAAGCGTTGGAGCTGCTTGACATTGGTGGGAGGGGGCCAGTCGGACACCGCCTTAATCTTCTCGGGATCCGCCCGGATCTTGCCGCCCTCGATGATGTAGCCGAGGAACCCGATGGAGGAGATGTGGAACTCACACTTCTCCGCCTTGACAAACAGCTTGTTCTCCAGAAGGTGTTGGAGGACCCGGCGGACGTGCTGGACGTGCTCCTCCATGGAGCGGGAAAAAATCAGAATGTCATCCAAATAAACAAAAACGGAGTGGTTAACACTTTGGTCGCCAAAAACGCCTTACCACGTCATTCCCCGCCATGCTAATTCTGCCAATGACGCCGTAACACGTCATTGAGATCAATATTTCAAAAATCTGTGATCGCAATCATATTTCTCCCCCGGAGACTTGAGATCTACTGTTGATCCCCTCTCAACGGTTCAAGAGCGCCATCTGGTGGCCGATCGGCGGATCGCCCAAACCGGAAACAGGAAATGGAAGCTGGTGCTCATTCCAATTCGGTCCGATCACTCGCTAATAGTCCCAGGACTCGAGCTAGACACAATGGATAGCAATCCGTTACCAATAACTCGATAAACAACATGATTTGGACGTATATACTATTATACAACCTGGAGATGGATCGCATATTTCTACATCCCATAATAGGAATATTTCTGCTCCACGCTCATCGCCCAACGCTACAAGGAAGCTACGGTGAGATTCAGCGTTTTTTTTTAACGTGTTCGATATAAACTGCTCTGATGATCATATCACCCACACTAGATGAATCATCTAACGTTGGCCACGGAATTATAAACGACCCCCCCCCCCATCCGGTCAACATCAGATGATAAGTAGTAACTTCTAGAAGCACGTCCATTTGACATTTTTTATCTCATGCAGATTGCTATCAAACTGTATTTGATCATCAATATAATGCATTTAGGGCTATAAATCACGTTCTGGAGAATGCTGCAGAAAACGATAAAAACATACTTATACTTTAGACCGTATTTTAGTATGAATATGTGAATGAAAAAGTATAACGTTGCTACACCCTGAACAATAGATACTTGACGTTGAATGGGCCATAGTAATGTCAATTTAGCAATACAATTTAAAAAGTTATAGCCCTGCAAAGAAGGGGAACTTCTCCATAGACAAATAGAGCTGGCGTGGGATGGTTTATTGTGAATATAAGCCTGGCGACTAAAGTGTTAAGGACATCGCAGAGAACGTCATTGACGAGGGCAAAAAAAAATAAAAAATAAGTATTTCTATTCTATTCTAAAGACAGCAGGGGCGTTGGTCAGCCCAAAGGGCATTACCTTGTACTTGAAGTGACCGAGCGGGGTCTTAAAGGCCGTCTTCCATTCGTCCCCTTCCCGGATGCGGACAAGGTGATAGGCATTCCTGAGGTCCAGCTTCGTGAAGATGGTGGCACCTTGCAGGGGCTCAAAAGCAGAGGTAATCAAAGGCAGGGGGTACTTGTTCTTGACTGTCAAGTAGTCAAGTAAGTCAAGTAATTTATTTATATAGCACGTTTAAAAGCACAAGAGCCAACCAAAGTGCTGTACAATCAAAGCTTAAAATCAATGTCCTAATATAAAATACACAAATACTGTGATGTTGTTGAGACCCCGATAGTCGATACAGGGGTGAAGGGAACGATCCTTCTTGGAGACAAAGAAGAACCCTGCGCCGACAGGTGAGGAGGAGGGAGTGATAATGCCTGAGGCCAAGGACTCGTGGACGTACTTCTCCATCGACTCCCTCTCTGGGCGTGAGAGGTTGAACAGGCGACTAGCGGGGAGCGTGCTCCTGGGAGTAGATCAATAGCACAGTCGTATTGGCGATGAGGAGGTAGGGAGAGAGCCTGTTGTTTGCTAAATACAGCCTCTAAATCATGGTAGACAGGAGGAATAGCAGACAGGTCAATGGGTTCATTGGGAAGGTGGGAACCAGCAACCCCTAGTGGCGGCCGAGCTGATTGCAGGCAGGATACGTGACAGTGAGCGCTCCAGCTAGTCACCAGGCCAGTAGGCCAGTTTATGACGGGGTTGTGTAGTTTGAGCCACGGCATGCCAAGGACAATGGGATTGTGGGGAGAGTTGGTGACATGAAAGCGAATACTCTCGCTATGGTTTCCTGATAATAGGAGGCGGAGGGGTACGGTGTGGCGAGTTATTCGCTTGAGCAGCTTCCCGTTTAATCCGCGAGCGTCACAGGGTATTGGCAGGGTGTCGGTAGCGATGTGGTAGTGGGAAACAACCCCAGCATCGATGAGATTCTCGTCGGCACCTGAGTCGACCAGGGCGGACAGCGGGAGTGATTACCATTGAGACACAGCGTGGCACTGAATTGCATGTTCGGACCGGAGCTGGGAGCAATATCAAGGCTCGAACAGACACCCAGCGTCACTGCCGAGCTCCGTCGTTTGGGCGAATCGAACATGAGGCAACGGAGTGACCGAGTTGGCCGCAGTATAAACATGCCCCCGTAGCGAGCCTGTGACGGCGTTCGTTGGGAGGAAGGCGCGAGCGGTCTAGGTCCATGGGCTCAGGGGAACTACTTTCAGCGCGGATGGCGCGGGGAGAGTGAGTTGAGCTGGGCACTGGTGGGCGAGCGGCGCTAGCCCTCTCTCGGCGGCGTTCACGGAGGCGCATATCCAGTTCCCTGGCTAAATGGATTAGCTCGTCTAGAGAATCCGGCTTTTCTTTAGACGGCAGTTCATCTTTTAAAACGTCGCTCAGGCCTTGGTGGAAAGCCCCTCGCAGTGGCGTGTCACCCCAGTCGGAGCCGGCTGCCAGGATATGGAATTCGATTGCGTATTCGCTCACACTGTGACTTCCTTGGCGGATTGTGAATAAACCGGCGGCTCTATCCGAGCCCCCCGGAGGGTGGTCGAAGACTTTGCGCATATCGTCAATATATGCGGAATATGACTCGCAGAGGGGAGAATTATTGAAGTGGAGAGCGGTTTCCTATTCTAGCGCAGCACCCATGAGCAGGGCCGACAGGTAAGCGATTTTAGACCTCTCACTTTGGAAAGTGTGTGACTGTTGCCCGAAAACTAACGAACACTGAAAGATAAAGGCTCGACATTTGGAGACGCTCCCGTCATAACGCTCCGGCGTGGGGACGTGGGGCTCTCTGTGCAGGGGAATCGTAGCAGTGGGTGGGGAGTCTGGCGGGGCTTGCTGAGCCGTGACGTATGCCTCGAAACGGCCGTATTGTCTGTCTCGCTCCGCAGAGCCGAGTGTGAGAGCGGTAAGCTGAGCAGTGACGGCATCTGGGCGAGTTGGTCTACCCGAGAAGTCTGGCCATTGATAATACTCACGGATTGCCTCTGAAACTTCCTCCATTCCTCGATCTCGAGTGTAGCTGGTTCTGACGTCATTGGTTGTGGTGTTCTGTGAGAATGGGTTCTGTATCGTATGGCTCCGCTCGGCATCACTACTGCACTGTACCTCGCTCGTGCACGCGCACTGAATAAAAAATTCCACAATGTACCTTTACATCCCAACATCCGTCTGGCCACACCCCTATCAGCTTACCTACATAAGCAGGGGTGGGGCCACATACTCGCCTCCTTCTTCGCTTTCACCACAAGGAAGTGCCTTCGGTAGATCCCCACTTGACGAGGTTGTTAGTAGAAGAAAGTTGGAAAACAAGAGATACGTTGACATCATATCTTTATTTTCTCTCTCACTATTTTCGAGAAAATACGCCGATATTGTCTTCGTTACTGGAGTGTCTGGAAGATGATGATCATTCTACACCTCCACCGGTTTTTTCGTATATTAGGAGTTCGCGCCGCTGACATGCCTCCCAACTACAATCCTCCTTGCTGCGGCTGGATGGGGCAAGACCCTCCAGCAACACAGCTGGACTGTAGGACGCACTGACTGTTGTGAGAAGCGGTGGGTTCCAGGTTTGGTGAGTAATGTTTGCTTGCGAGCAACACTTGTCTGTTAGTGCTATGGGGGCTAGCTGACAATGTTTACGAAAACCGGCCCCAGATTAGGGTCCTTCTGTTCAGCCTTTTAGGCGACGGCGGAGGATCTTGGTTTGAAGCCCATTATAGTCATCTAGTGGGCCACGACCAGTAACTGGTGATCCCAGGATTCTCTGGACGAGTGGATGCTTCTCTGTCACCGTGTAGGCCCCATCTTTCATAAACAAATGAGAGTATACCCTAACGAGGAAATGTGGGCATGGATGTTCGTTATCGGAAGATCCATGTTCAAGTCGGCTACAGCCCAGATGGGACTTGTGCTGGCTCCGCCGGATGTCTGGTAAAATCACCGTTGTAAACTGTGTTGACATCTCTTTTTCTCTTCTCTCTTAAAGGGGAGGAGGGTTTCAGACAGCGACCTGTCGGAAGTGTGGCTTGTTATATCGTTTGTGTACGGGTTCAGGTGTAGCTGCTGCGTTGGCTCGCTGTGTTTACCAGGCTGGTATACGTTAGCTTGTGGCTATCAGCCGTTCGGCTGTTAGCTTAATGCTACACTGTTGAACGTTCTGTGACTATAACATGCTTTAAACACTCTGACTACGACGTCATCTTTGACAGAGGATGTTAGTCGAACCTACCCGGAGCCCGGCCGGTGAGGACTGCGTCAACAAGGAGAACCGTAGCGGCGGGATGGAGCAGCGACGCTGCCCGTGTCGTCAACACAGATGCTGTGTTTACTATCGGTGCCCTGTTAGAGACTGCAGTTTGCTTGGTCTGCGCTCACGGTAGGAAAGGTCCCGACCGGACCTTGAACACTTCTTCTTTCTTTCCCTTCTAAATGTTTTGTAAATAACGATGTTTTCCAAAACGAGTGTTGCTGCACTACATTTAGGATAGTGTGAATTGTCTTGTCACTGGTATTAGCTTCTCCATGAAAATCGGGTTGTTTGTTACAGATGTAAAAATGATCTGGTTTGTTGTGTTGAGAAACATCATGTGTGTTCATGTATCGTGTACTCACAACTAAGGGGGTTAAACTAACCTATAAAGCTATGCTTAGTGACATATGAGTGAAGAATGAATTCTTTTCTCAGCCTGTAATGACAATGAACAGTGTGTTCACATATTAACAGGTTTACCTGTTCAACTGGCCGTATTAAGGGTAAGGTAGGAGGGGTGTTCCCCCCGGTTCCCTGGGGACTTCCCCACCCTCCTCTCAGACATGTTGTTTACAATATATTGTGTCACTGTGTGGTGGGATACGGTGTAACCCTTGGCTTGATTGCTGGGGTTGTGCTAAAACTGCTTGAGGAACTGTATTTTCCTAAAAGAAAAGATTGTTTGGTCACTTTTCGTGTGTGCTTAGCAAGGCCTGTGGCCGATACTAATCGAGAATTGTGTATTCTCTCATTATGAAAAACGACGTTCCTCTGTAGAGTGTATTGCCATTTTTTGTGGTGGTAAAGGGTTGTGTGTATCTTGTGATATACAACTGGGTTGGGTTGGCCACAGAAGCACATGTGTAAGTCTGGTACCGGGGCTCTTAAGGGGGCCCTCTCTATTCTGTGTTTTTTCCTTAGTAAAAATCAGATAGCAGGTTAGCACATGAGCTGTGTGAAGCTGTTAGACGCTTCATGTAGCTGACTATGACTGTGTCATACTCTTTTTTGTCGTTACATCGTATCATGGGTGTGGGGTCGTAAAGGGGTGAACTGGTAATCCTTTCCTCCCCTTCTTTGATGGGCAGGGGTTAAGACCTCCTGTCCTTCAAGGTTCCTGTCACGTTGCTGTTCGGCACGTTACAGGGTAAGAGGGGGAGGGGGGGGGGGGGAGTTTCCTGGTCCCATGCCCTGGAATATTGGGCGTGTGCACTGCAGAAATTCTCCCGCCACAGAGTACGTCACTGTGCGCGTCTCTGTTGGTAAGACTTCCGTGAGCTGTTCAGGTCCATATGATGGATCTGTTTCAGGGAGGGGTCAGGGCTCCTCCTCACGAAGCTCCTACTCGGGCCTTCTGTGAGTTAGGACTCTCCTTCCATGTGAGGGAGCCTCCTCAGAGTGCAGAGCCTCCTCCTCAGATTGTCAAGGTGAGTAGAACTCCAAAAAGGAGTCCTGCTCTATTGTGTGTGTATTCGATTCAATACGATTATTGAGTGTGTATGGGTTCAGTGCCTCCTCCTCAGAGAGCCCTAAACCAAAATGTTACATGGCTCAATGTTGCAATATATTCTTTTCAATCTATACAGCTCGCGTGGGAAGTCTCTCTGGGGATTTCCGCCTCCTCCCTATGGGAGGGGGGTGGGATGTAAAAATGTAAAAAAAAAGTACCCTCAGCCTGCGTCACGAGGGATTCATGTCAGTCTGTGTTCTTTCTTTTTTGGATAAAAAGAGGAAGGTACATGAAGCACGACGGCTCCGTGTCGTTCTCCCAGGCGACTTGGAGGAACAATGTTTGGTCTCTTGCTAGACTATCCATTGATGTGTTTGGGTCTCGACGCATACATAGTGCTGGCTCGGTGTGTTTCTGTTACAGGATCACACAGGGGCTAAGTGCGCCTTGGTTGCTTGTTAAAACAGCGTTTTTATAGGGCAACTGGGATGGGGTTTTGTCTCTTCCGAGCACCAGTTTACTAGGTTGTGTGGGATATTTGTGGATATCCTGATGAAGAATGTTCTCAGTCAACCGAGGTTTGGATAATAACAAAGGTTTATTAACCAAACAGATAGAATAGTACATAGAGAGAATGGCTGAGGGCTTCCCCCAGGTGATCAGCTGAAATGACCCAGGTGAGAAGCCCTGGATAGATCTCGGGAGGAGATCTATATAGGTAACAGGGGGGGGGGGTGTGGTCCCATTTGATAGGTCAGATGGGGGGGGGGGGGGGGGGGGGGGTACAGGTTTGGGGAGAAAGGGGAGGGGAATGTCTTATTCCACAGAGAGGGGGGGGGGCACAGGTAAGGGGGACACAGGGGAGGGGAGTATATTTACATGAGGACAATATATTATACCACAATACTCACTTTTCTCTGTTATAATGTGGGTGAGATTAATGTATAATATACCAGGATTGTTTGGAACAGGTAAAAGTGAAAATAGAAAATAATTAAAATAATGAAAATTTTGGCCGATGTGATGTTGGTTGGCATAACAGTTTAAAATAGAATTATTTATATACATGATTCATGACATGATCGACTGGACTGCGGTCTGTGTTATTTTGATATCAGAGATGTGGGAATAGATATCGCCCTTTTCTTTTATTAATCGCTCAAAATATCTATATCAATGAGTGGTCCTCAACTCTGATATCAAACAATAATTAATATAATCATTAGAAGCTATAGCTGGGCATATATCTTGGCATGCCTTCAGTCGTTCATGTCGTGACTCAGGGGAGCTAATGTGATGGTTGTACATACAGGCATCGTAATAAACCAATTAAATACATGCACTGTCTCTGTGTGGTCAGAGTGCACAGGGTGAACAACAAAATTGTGTGCAGGAATAGGATTTACACATAAGGCTAATGTGTACAAAAACATTTTAACAACCGTTAACCTGGTGGTTAATAAAACTAACATGATTGATTATGGGAAACTGTTCAAAAAAAATATATATGCACATTTTATAATGATTCTTGATGAAATTACTTAGGATCCAGTTGTATTTAACCTGAGTTTGAGTGTCACTTTCATCTGTGATTGCCTCAGTTTTGTTGGTCTTTACTTAGAATCAGGCAATTTTCTCCATTTCTTCTCTATAAATGAGGAGATAAAACGTCTTATGCATCGCTTCTGTATGTAATTCTAGTGCATATACTATCAATGGTTCACCATACAGGTGCAAAACAACAACGTTACATGTCCTCTTCTATGAGAGAATAAACCAACTGATTCTTTCTTGTCTGACAATACAATTTTGTAACCTAAGTAATTCAAATGTGATGTAATACAGTAACACAGTAAAATTTAAATAAATACATAATAATGTGGACAATGTGTGTTCAGATATCTCTTGGTCCACAGGGCTCTGATGATGATGATGTCTCTCTTCTTGACGGTGCAGTCGGGAACATTCACTCCTCCATCATTCAGATGGGGCCTACAGGAGGTCGCCGTCCACTCCCTGTGTACCTTGTCAAGGGTCAACTATAGTGGTCTTGCTGACTCTTTTCCTGGAGCCTGCGTTGTTCTCCATCACCACCACACATCCGCCACTGTGCTCACGCTTGGCCCCCATCAGGCCTAGAGACATGGCGGTAGGGTGGTCTTGAATGTGCTGTGTGGTGGTTGGTCCCCCCGCTCCCCGTCATCGTGGTACCAGAGGGGCGAGGGTTTGCTGGTGTAGTGGCTAGTCAGTAGGACGCTCTCTCTCACACGGATGGTGGAGATACATGGCGTTGGCCTCGGTTTGTCGTAGGCTGTCGGGGTGGCGCAGCATGTCGTCCTTTCTGTCTCTGCTCCCCCTCCTTTGGGGTCGTCTGTGTTGTGTGTGCTGGTGGTTCTCCCACGGTTGTTGTCGTCGCCCTGGTTGCGTCCGCAGCTCCTTGACGGTGTCCTTCGTGGTCCTCTGCTGTTGTTCGTGGTTCAGGTCACGCGTCGTCTCACTCTCAAATAGGAAATGCAAGCCAATTGCATTAGCAGTGATTCCTTATGTTAAGAAGGTCACATTCACTACAATCTTATCAGATCTTGTATCTAACTAGATCTTACAGCATTAGGCTTTAAATAAAATTGTAAATGAATGGCCAAAGTCTTGAATCAGATAAAATAGCTCTTTTTCTTCATAGTCTGTGATGTTAAATTGAAGTTGATCTTACCTGTGCGATGGGTGTGCCTCAGGATACTTACCTCGTCACGACTTCTCTGGCTTTCCTCACACCTCTAGTGTGCTCATCATAATTTAGCATGGGGGAAAAACATAAAATCTAGGCAGCCAGTTAATTTTGCATGAAAAACAATCATTCATTTTCTCGTCTACTCTTAAGTAGTATTAATTTAATTACCTCTAATATACCTTGTGCATTTTGATAATCATTGTGTAAATGATTATCCTGCTTTCAACTGATACAAATAATTCTAACCCTAGCTAACCTTACTGTCATGCATTTGTCCTAATAAACTAACCTACACTGTAGCACTCAACACTTTGATGACCATTGTTACTCAGCTGATAGAGTTGTGCCCTTTTTGATGTCCTGTCATACAGAACCTGTGAGTCGCTTTTGGATAAAAGTGTCAGCTAAATGATTAATGTACGTGTATACCTTGTACATTTAGATAATTGTGCTTCAATTTTGGTGGTTGATATTTTTGCAGTCATGGAAATGTATTAGTTGTTAAAAGAATAATCATGCATGTTATTGGTTATAAGCAGAGAATAGAAGGAGGAGATTGTAAGTAAAGTTGTTTTCATCATTAATCTTTCATCTCGGGCACTTCTACTTTGTCTGGTTTTATTCAGATTTCATCTCTAATTCGTGTGCCTCTTGAAAAGAGATGATGAAAACGACTGGTTAGTTATTGTTAGTATGGGAATTAGGTAGATTTTCATGACTGCAACATCATCACTATTGTCTGATTCATGTTAACTAAGTGGTTCCATCCATTGTCATGTGAGTCCACCAAGCCTGTGGTCATAGTGCAAAGCATTTGCATTGCTTTGTTTCTCTCACGCCATACCCTGTGGGTTTCAAGTGCCCATTTTAATGTGTCTGCTATCGTCTCACAATTGATTTCCCTTTAGCTCCAAACTGCTTTGTTCTAAATGATTAATGTACGTGTATACCTTGTACATTTAGATAATTGTGCTTCAATTTTGGTGGTTGATATTTTTGCAGTCATGGAAATGTATTAGTTGTTAAAAGAATAATCATGCATGTTATTGGTTATAAGCAGAGAATAGAAGGAGGAGATTGTAAGTAAAGTTGTTTTCATCATTAATCTTTCATCTCGGGCACTTCTACTTTGTCTGGTTTTATTCAGATTTCATCTCTAATTCGTGTGCCTCTTGAAAAGAGATGATGAAAACGACTGGTTAGTTATTGTTAGTATGGGAATTAGGTAGATTTTCATGACTGCAACATCATCACCTGTGTTTATACTATATTAACTAAGTGGTTCTCTGTTGGTCCACCAAGTCTGTGGTCAGATGCAGGCATTTGCATTGCTTTGTCTCTCTTCTCCATCACCTGTGGGTTTCAAGTGCTCATCCTAAATAGTGTCTGCTATCGTCTCACAATTGATTTCCCTTTAGCTCCAAACTGCTTTGTTCTAATGTAGATTAACTCAGTCCCTTTCTGTCTCTTGATTGTCTGTTTGCTTCTTGTAAACACAATTTACATGTGGGTGTTTGGATGCAGATTTGTTTTAAATGGTCAATCGATTGTCTTTCAGCTCCACACCATCTTCGGTTGACATGCAAATTGTTGGAGTTTCAGTCTTTTGTAATACAAGTGTGTTTAAACACTGCTTTGTAATTCAATTTAGAGGTAAATCCGTCTGCCTCTCCTGATTGTCTGCTTGCTTCCTGTAAACACAAAAATATGTTGGTGACGCTTTGACTGTCTGGGTTGTGTTGATTAGAATCCTATTTAAAACTAGCTTTATGTGACTTATAATGTGTAAATTAAAGCAACATAAACACTCAAGTGATCTGAGATAGTTGTAATTTACTGTAACTGAGATGATAGTTGTGTATGTAGTTTCTACGTCAAATGTATATACTCCCTTTTCTTGACTCCTTTTGTATCACAAACAGTACTGAATTTGCAAATCTGGTATGTCATAAATGTATAGATGTAGCAGTACTGACTATCTGTATGTCATGTATGTCATATATGTCCTGATGAATTGAAAATAGGGGACCCTGATGTAAACAAGACGAAAGTCTTTCTCTGGTCTGCATCCCCTTAACAATTTGTGTGTATTGAGCTGTACTGTATTGTACCCATTCTGCAATCTGTTAATAAAGTTTTCAATTAATCAATCAAAGCATCTATATATATGATTTTCATACTCACCGGGGAAAGCTGTTGTGTTGACGTCGTATATTATACGTGGACTTCATATACCTTCGGCCTCGGGCATATTATGATTTTCATACTCACCGGGGAAAGCTGTTGTGTTGACGTCGTATATTATACGTGGACTTCATATACCTTCGGCCTCGGGCATATTAAACCTTACCGTTCGCCCAATGATAGTTTCATATCGCACTTTTGTATGACGTCATCAGCCCATGCGACGTTCACGCGTTGTCATTCGCCTCGGAAATAACGCTTTGCAATCCTGCATACTAGTTCCGCGAGCTCTCAATAGCCTGGAATTTACCTAAACCCAGCGTTTTGTTACCGAATGAACGCGCCTGTGCATATGTGAAAACGTAAACAAACTGAAACGATAAAACTATACTTCCCAAACAGGGGAGGAAATTAGGCCACTTTACTGGCCAAATGCTGGTATTTTTTACGTTTGGCTGGTAAAAAAAATCAGATACCCGCCAGTTGGCTGGTAAGCCAAAAAGTTAGTTTCCTCCCCTGCTGGCGAGTATACAAAAAAATTAAACATTCTGCAATCACTGCACTGGCAAACGGTGCGCGTCTTCTGAGTGTTCGCTTTAGTTGACAGTGCCACGAGAGCACTGCACAAGACCACCCGCGGACATATAATGTTTAATAAACGTTTGCGCAGTACTGGCCAACCCGCGGACATTTAATAATAAAAGTCCCGCGGTACTAGGCTAGCCATCAGGAGCACTCGCAAACAGATAACGTTAAACACAGCAGAAGATGGAAAACAGACAGACTGACCAACGGGGAACTGCATCCAACCCTAGTACAACCCTCGAGTATAAGTTACTAAGGACACATTTAAATCACAGAGGTGTAATGTTAGTCTACTGGAACTGTATACAGTGGTTAGCTTCTAGTTAGCGTTTTAGCTATAGCTGCTTGCTAGCTAACGTTAGCCCTGTGTGCTCAAAGCAGCCAGCTAGGTGTATCTGTTATGACTATAATGTTTCCAAAAAAGCACCGGACTACGACGTAAGGTTAGACATTTTATTTCATGCTCAAAAGCCCCTGGCTTGCACATCGCAGTCACAAAAGGGGCTAGCTCAACCAGTGCACTGTGCACAACAGCACACCAACCCAACTGACGTTACCACAACACTTGACGGTACTTCACAGCACTGTCGTAAGACCACCGTGCTGTCTTAAAGGCACAGTGTGCCTACCCAGATGCATACACAACATTGACGCGGCTTGACATACAAAGAAGTAATTATCACAATTAGCGATTTTTTTTGTCTGGTAAAAAATCTGTTTGGCTGGTAAAAAAAATCAGATACTCGCCAGTTGGCTGGTAAGCCAAAAAGTTAGTTTCCTCCCCTGTTCCCAAATGGTCGTTCCCGTGGGCCGGTTTTGTTGGTTCCGGAAATTAATATCCTAGTTTGTCGCGTGAATTGCACCTCAATGTTATTCTCTGTATAACGGTACTCATCTCCCTATGCTTGGCGCGATATCAGTCGGCATAATGTGCACATACAAACGAGACTTTAAACAGACAAACAAACATTAATACATATAAGTTAACGTGTGTATATATCTGACTGTTTTGGATCGCTGTTCGTTTAGTCGGCCAGCATCTGCTGCGACAAGGCATTTATCCCTTGATATATCTATACATCGTTATTAAAGTCATAACGACCGAACCTGACTTCGAAATTTACCAGCGATATATTAGATGTGAATATACCGTTTAATCATACTCTCGGTCTCTTCAACTCGCGACTAATGTCCTGTTTAATGTACTTTCCGCGACTGATGTCCCGTTTAATGTACATTCACGTACTCCCGGGGCATCGCGTAATCATGTACTACTAGGACATCGCGTGATCATCTTCCCGCTATCTGTATGATCAATTGGTTAATTTAATCCGAAATACATCGTTTTCAGGAATGGAAGAGATTGTGGGCTTAGTTTGAGGTTGAAACAATGAATATTATGACATTACTCTGTTAAATCTATTTAGATTATAACAGCTTCTCGGTCCTAACTTCCCGCCTCTTTGCCAAAAGAATCACAGAATAGTTTCTAAGAGAGTAGCGTTTTCCAATGATATCACTCTAATAATCTCACGTATCTCCTTTTTTTGCCTATATTTCAGTCTGAATTAGACTTGGGTTATCAATCCAACAACCTGTATTGTGTGCCTTAGCTTTTGGTCGGCTCCGACTCAACCTGGAATAGCACTTCAAGCTTTGTGCCTAAACTTTCGGGAATAGCACATATAACCCATCCTCTCAGAACCGCCTGATAAGGACCCAGGTGCACGCGCGCCCTGGTAACGATTCTCAATACAGATCAGATATATTAATGCACATTATTCTTACTCAGCCATGATCTCAATATTTGACAACATTCTGTAATATTCACCTGGCACAGAGAAAAGCGGGAAGGTTTTAATTCCTTGCCATACATTTTTGGTCGACCATCTATTATACTCACTTTTCTCTGTATAGCTGAAATGATACAGCACGCCGGTAGGACGCAAGAGTCCGTCACAAGTTCGTAGACGCCAATTGTGGGATATTTGTGGATATCCTGATGAAGAATGTTCTCAGTCAACCGAGGTTTGGATAATAACAAAGGTTTATTAACCAAACAGATAGAATAGTACAGGGGTGGCCAACCAGTCAGAGACTAAGAGCCACAAAAAATTACTGTGGTACCACAAAGAGCCACACCATATATATACCAGCGTTTCTCAATTTTTTTTTGTCACGACACCCTTCATGCATTTATAGGCCCCACCCTCTGGCCTCTGAAGTTGCTAATGTATTTTTTATTTGGGCCTCACAGGGTTCAAAGTACCCTGTGAGACCCACGGTTGCAAAATTACAAAATCACTTTTAGCCATGTAAAAGAAAAATCTGTAAATGTGTATTTTAACATTTTAATTGTTTTTAACATTTGAACATAGAATAACAATAAAATAACATTTAAATTGTTTAACATTTGAACACAGGATAACAATAAATAACATTTAAATTGTTTTTAACATTTGAACACAGGATAACAATAAATAATATTTATTGACAACAAGTCAATGGGTCCTGTTGTTCAGCCTCATAACAAACTTGCAAACTTTACTTAAAAAAAAATAAACACTGGGCTGGGCTGAACTGGGCTGGACTGGGCTGAGAGCAGATGGGAGACAGGGGCATTTTGTGTTATTTCTTGTCAAGGCTAGCACTCGCTCATTTTCTCTCTCTACCCATGTCTGTCTCACACACACACACTCTCTCTCTCTTTCCCTCCACACATGAAAATATAACAATTTACAATAGCCTACCACACAGTAACAGTATGTGTTTTTGTCTTACCTGTCACTCCTCAGTGGGACTTCTGGCACTCCTTGCTGGCCACAATCCTCTTCAGATTTGGCTTGTATTCCGTTGTTGCCACTCGAAGCAGTTCCTTCACATGCGCATCAGTTAAGAGAGATCGGTGCTTGGATTTAACCAGTTTCAAGGTAGAAAACACAGACTCACAAATATGTGGACCCAAACATTGAGAGTAGCTTGAGCGCTGCCCGTTTGAGCTGGGGATATTTTTCCATTGGCACTGCTTTCCAAAACTCAATGGTTCCATCCTTCAGAACAGACTTCAGTCTGTCATCCTCTGACAGTTCGATCATCTCCATCTCCGACGCTGCTTCATCTGTGACAAGTGGGGCTTTTAAACAGTCCGTCTCCACACTGAAAGGATCGATGAGGAACGTAATCTGTCGTCTTTTCAACTGTAGGTCCTGGAATCTGGTCACAAAACTCTCCTGGAGTTTTTCTATCTGTGCTGCATATTGGGCTGTCTTCTTTTTCAGAGTGGCTGATGCAGCATGTGTACATGCTTTTTGCAGAGAGGGTAAGTGCATAAATACTCCCTTTTGAAGCTGCACCTTAAACAGCTTGAGTTTGCCAACAAATGCAAACACACTTTGCACCAGGTCAGGCAGCATCTTTAACTTCCCTTGCAGGCCCAGGTTGAGTCTGTCCAGATGACTCAGCATGTCGACTAAAAAAGACAAATCCATAATCCACTGGGGGTCTGACAACTGTGGATAGTCCTTGTTCTTCTCCTCCATGAACAGCTTCACAGGATCCAAGAGCTCAAGGAAGCGAGACAGCACTTTACCTCTTGAAAGCCACCTCACAGTGCAGTGAAGCGGCAGGTCCCCGGGAAGGCCTTGGTCAAGTTCAGCAATCAGGTTTTTGAATTGCCTGTGGTTAAGAGCATGTGTCCGGATATAGTTGACAATTTCCATCACAGGCTTCATCACGTGCTCTAAATTCAGCGTTTTAGACACAAGCTGCTCCCGATGAATAATGCAGTGGAAATTCCAAAAGTCTGGAAAAGTGTCGTCGGCTTTACAGAGCCCCACAAGCCCGTTCACAGCTCCGATCATAGAGGGAGCTCCATCCGTGGCTATTGCTGTCAGTCTCTGGATTGGCAGATTTGCTTTAGCAAACACATCAGTCATGGTTTGTTTCACATCAATGCCACGGGTCCTGTCCTTCAGTGGCTGAATATCCAGGAGTTCTTCTTTGATCACACAATCTTCTGAAACAGACCGTGCAAATATGGCCAACTGTGGCTTGTCTTGTATGTCACAAGACTCATCCAATGCGACACTGAAATATTCACATTTCTGAAGATCAGAATGTAATTCTGTTACAATGGCATGGTTTATGTCTGATATCCTGTGTTCAACTGTGTGGCGTGACAGTTGTACATCTGACACCATCTTTTTCAGTTTGACATTTTCTGGAGCCAAAATTTCCACAACCTCAGTGATGCATTTTTTCACAAACTCTCCTTCGCTGTATGGCTTTTTAGCACGAGCAATGTTCAATGCCACTTGATAAGAGGCAAGCGTCACTGTCTCCACCTGCTTGTTAAATGAACGGAACAGCTGGTTCTCTTTCTGTGTCTGACTTTTCAAGTTATTTAACTTGTGCTGGCGAAGTTCACTATCTTTTGGGTATTCCTTGTCAATGTTAGCATGTGTTGTGGTGAAGTGGCGCTGGAGATTTGATGCCTTGTAATGTCCCAATGTCATCTAGCATATCAGACAGAATGGCTTACCATTACGGTCGACAAAGAAATATTGACTCTCCCACGCCGGTAAAAATGTCCTGTTTTCGTCTCCATATTTTCTTTTCTCTGTGCATTTCTTCCCAGACATTCATTGGTTGTGCGATGTTCCTTTAAAGGAGAGATATGAAAGAATGAAGTGGACAAGGTGGGACAATGCTGAAAATATGTGCACTGCTCCTTTACTTACTATAAGTCCAACACACTCGCCTGGCTAAATATCACCTCAATCCTATTTTGAGGCGATGGCAGACAGCAAGGACAATGAGGAAATAACTAATTCTACTTGTGTATCATTTGTAATATAAATTAATGTATCAATACATTCATTGATCAATAGCCTACGTATTATTACCATGCTACTTATGTTAATTATTCATTAACAGGAACAATTTAAGTAAATAACATTAGTTGGAGAAGGCATTGTGGCCGCTTGTCATTAACTAATAAATTGACAATGCGCCACAATGCACCTACTTAGATGTTTTTATACGAACAACAAAACATTTTTTATACTTTTTATACTAACAAAAGAAGTTGTGGATGTTGACAGAGTTGAATGTCTGATGTAGGCTGATCTAAGGTTTATTGACTAATAAATTATGGTTGAGAACAGAATGATGAATTGAAAATGGGGGAATGAATGAATGAAAACTTTATTTAACAGATTGCAGAATGGGTACAAATTAATACAGTACGGCTCAATACACACAATTGTTAAGGGGATGCAGACCAGAGAAAGACGTTTGTCTTGTTTACATCAGGGTCCCCCATCAGGGACCCTGATGTAAACAAGACAAGAACAAAACAAGAAAGTATTTCTCTGGTCTGCATCCCCTTAACAATCGTTTGTGTCGAGCCGTACTATATTGTACCCATTCTGCAATCTGTTAATAAAGTTTTCAATCAATCAGAACAGTTTGCATCTTCCCTATATTGCTCCGCGAAAAAACGTTCGCTCTCAGCTGCATAACATTACTTGTCCAATCGGTGGTAGTGAACGTATTGTAGCGATCAGTCATGCAGTAATGTCAGGAAGAATGAAGAGAGGTTTAACGCTGGGGTTTACGCAACACAGGCGCAAACCGAACGCGGAAGTGCAACTCCGTTGGGAAACTACTCTTCAGAGATATTTAACATTGGCATGTTCATTTGAGCATATATACATCAAATTATGTCCATAACCATATCAACCTCATTCTTACCTGTAAATGGGCGATATGAACTAATGAAGCTGTTGTTGGATGAAGGTGTCCAAGTTTGCAAATGAGCGAGGTGCAACGCGGCGCGCTCCCCTACAGGTTGTATTATGGAAGTGACATCACCACATCATTCAAATAAAACAATTAACACATGAACAAATGACAAATCTGCAATAAACTAAATATTGGCGGGAAGTAATACACAGCAAATAAATAGAGAGAGAGATAAACTTACTTATGGAATGAAAAAAAGTATTAAAAAAAGAAAAAGAAAAAAAAGTTATATAATTTTATTTTTATTTTTATTTTTTTGCCAATTGTTTGAAGAGCCGCACATTGCCGGGCAAAGAGCCACATGCGGCTCGCGAGCCGCGGGTTGGCCACCCCTGGAATAGTACATAGAGAGAATGGCTGAGGGCTTCCCCCAGGTGATCAGCTGAAATGACCCAGGTGAGAAGCCCTGGATAGATCTCGGGAGGAGATCTATATAGGTAACAGGGGGGGGGGGGTGTGGTCCCATTTGATAGGTCAGATGGGGGGGGGGGGGTACAGGTTTGGGGAGAAAGGGGAGGGGAATGTCTTATTCCACAGAGAGGGGGGGGGGCACAGGTAAGGGGGACACAGGGGAGGGGAGTATATTTACATGAGGACAATATATTATACCACAGTTGTCTCGATGAATTCTCGTTCATATCTGGGGGATATTAACGGAATAGATCTGAACATAGGTAGAGGGGTCTCACGCCCTTGTGTTGGAGCAGTGTCAACTCCCGGGTTACCCGGTTGAGTGTGCCCCTGCACGTTCATGACGTCTGCCAATCATGTCAGCCTTCTCTGCCTCAACCCCTCTGGGTGGTTTTTTTTTAATGGAGGCTTGGTCATGCAACAACGCCAGCATACGCCCCTTCGGCCGGGGGGGCTGTTCTCAGCTAACTCCTTTGGTGCCTGTCTCGTCCGCAGTGCTCCAGGCTCAGGTTACATCCTGTTGCCTGGTTTCCCCGGTGCGCTGCCTGCTTCCGTTGGTTAACCTTTTTTGTGTGCTTACGGCCATGCTGACTGCCTGTTCTGCAGGGTCAGTGTGCCAGGCGGTGTGCTATTGGGGAAAGGGCCCACTCTTGGAGGGGCCTTATCCGAATACGCTGGCGATGTGGGGGGCGGTGTCACTAAGTGACCGCCTGGTGGGGTCTTGATGCCTGGCGTCATTGACCTCTCCGGGCCCCCGTTTTCCAGGGGATCCAGTCCCTTCAGTGGGTCTGGGTCTTCCTTCACGCTCCGCTGCTACGGCCTTGCCACAGGGTTGGGTTTGCTCTTGACCCCGTGATTCTGGGGGCAGTAACGAGGTTGTTCCTTCCGTTCGTTCCCGGGTGGCATGCGGGTTGTGCGTGTGTGTAGTCGTGGGGTCAGGCCACGGTCTGCTCACCCTGTGCGTTGAGTTGCTTGAGTGCCTCTTCGCACGGTCAGATCCGTCGCCCTCCCGTGATCCTCCAATAGGGGGGGTGCCCTCCATTAGGGGGGATCGGGGGGGCTCGGTCCTCCCTGATCTGATGGTTGTGGGGGGCCTCAGCGGGGTACATTTGTCGGCCGATGGCTCTCGCTCGGCCTCCCTTGTGCAGTAGTGACGCCGAGCGGAGCCATACGATACAGAACGTTAGGTTATGGCTATAACCAAGTTCTGTGAGTATTGGTGACGCTCGGGGTCAGACGCCGCTGCTGCCCTTGATCTCACCTTGTGGTGAAAGCTTGGGAAGGAGGCGAGTATGTGGCCCCACCTCTGCTTATGTAGGTAAGCTGATAGGGGTGTGGCCAGACGGATGTTGGGATGTAAAGGTACATTGTGGAATTTTTTATTCAGTGCGCGTGCACGAGCGAGGTACAGTGCAGTAGTGACGCCGAGTGTAACTGAGGGGTACAATTCCCTGACTGTATTGATAAGTATGGTATCATTAAACCACTACCGCTTTATGTACTTTAATTACTGGCCATACAGTACATGATATATAAATATGATGAACACTTCCCACAATGAATCGGTTCCACACAAAGGTGTAATCAAGTATTTATTGCAGCAAAAGGTACATAATATACTTCTCTGTATTTTACTTTGGATGCGCTTATAAGGCAAAGGAATGTGCGTAGGCAAATCAATAATGAATGTCCATTCTCTGGTTACGCAGGAGGTAATTATACAACCTGAATCTTAGGGAATTATATCTATGGTACACTAGTAATATATAGCGGGAGATACTGGAAGGGTCCCCCCGGTTGTAAGCCAGCAGGGGTAGAGGATCTGTCGGTAGTAGAGAGTCTGGTCAACGATGACTAAGGAGACTCCAAGTACAGGAGACGGTGCAATAGTCTCTTGATCCACAGACGAATACAGCTGTTCTCCGTAGACTGTAGCTCCACAGTGAAGAAAGCTAGCCGGCCTCAGGCTCTCTGAGGCGCAGACTCGACTGGTCTCCTCACAGGGTAAATCCAACACGTGTAGGCGTCGGCGATTCTCCGCTCCATAAATCATAGGACCAAAACAAATATAATCCAGCCGCAAAGGGCTATGCAGTCGTCGGGTAGATTAATCCAGTGTACATGTCCACACGGTTCTCGTCTAGGTCTCCTCGGGTGAAAGCGCCATGAAAGCAGCCCAGCCTGGATAAGCACTCTAGCTGATACGAGGAAGCGTTGGTGATGCTGGTCACTGTAGAACTTTAGCCGCACGATACACTATACACAAATAGTCTATTACTGACTTAATAGAAATATGTCGCACTCGACGGTATAGCGCCAAACTCTGACAATTCAGTTATTAATTCGCACGGGGTCTCAATGCTCTATTTTGGGGCCAAACAGGCCATACTTCACCGCACGGAGTATCGTGGGTGAGGCTTCAACTTATTGGGTAACTCTACTTCTGTATTCACCTGCGCCATATTTATATGCACGGCGAACAATCTAGTGCCAACCTCATTTCTGTCTCGTATCCCTGCGCAAGGCCGGGCATGTACAGACATGTCTTGACGGTGGCTTTGAACCTGACTCTGGAGGCACGGCCCCGGCGCCTGTGGACCGCTGTCCAATAGGAGAATGAAATATTATGGTCTGTAATAGGCTAAAGGGATATTCCGTGTATATGTACAAGGAATATACAAGGGATATCAAACGATATACAAATACTATGCAATATATATCAATCAATAAATATATATATTCGGTTTAATCTGATCCTTTGTAACAGCCGCCTCCTAATTAGTCCCACCTAATTAGCTAAGCAGAGACAGATCAACCGCACTGTCCACTACTCAATGTCTGTTGTGAGGGGTCGGGCAGTTCACAAAGTCATGGGGTCATGGTCGTCATCGATAGTATCGGGGAGCCTTGGCAGTTCTATTAGCCTCGCCACGGGTCAGGTGTAGATCCGTCCTTGGACGAGCACTTCGGCTGCTCGGACCTTTCCGTCGGCACCGGTGATCACTTTGCTTACGCGGCCAGCCGGCCACATAGCTCGGGGTAGTGACTGGTCGATAATCATGACGACTGTTCCTTCTGTCAAATTGTCTCTCTCTTTCACCCATTTCTGGCGGGTCTGTAGAGACGGTAGATAGTGGAGTAGGAAGCTGTTCCAAAACTTGTCAGCCAATACTTGACTGTACCTCCACATTCTTCGGCCGTTCGCTTCTTCAGGCCTGTACATTGTCTGTGGTAGCGCGGGGTCCAGCCGCTCCATCAAGAGTGTGTTGGGGGTGACTGGGTCGACATCTGCTACATCACTTGAGACGTAACCGAGGGGCTTTGAGTTCAATACTCCCTCGATCTCCGTGAGGACTGTCATTAGGACTTCTTCCGCCACGGTCTGGGCCCCAAGCACGGCGTACAGGGCTGTCTTTATTGAACGTACTTCTCGTTCCCAAGTTCCACCGAAGTGAGGTGCGTTCGGGGGATTAAACTGGAAGTCAATCTGGGATGGAGCGAGGTGGGTCTTAAGTTCTGGGCCCATAGCTTGGAAGCTCTCTCTCAGCTCTCTTTCTCCGCCTTTGAAGTTTGTCCCGTGATCAGACAATAATATAGACGGTTTGCCTTTCCGCGATGTGAATCTTCGGAAGGCCATAAGGAATGAGTCTGTGCTCATGGTTGGAAGGAGTTCTATATGCATCGCTCGGGTGGTCATGCATTTGAATACAATACCCCACCGCTTCTCGGTTCCTCTTCCTTTCTTTATATACAGCGGGCCGAAACAGTCCATACCGGTGGAGTGAAAAGGCTTGTCGCCGAGTCGGAGGCGACTGGGAGGTAGGTCAGCCATCCGGGGTATACTGGGCTGCGCTCGCCACTTACGACAGTCTAGACAGGTTCGCTGGAAGCGCCGCACTGCTTCTCTCCCTTGCAGTATCCAATAACGACGTCTGATCTCCGCGAAGACTCTCTCTGCCCCGGCGTGATGCACATCCTCGTCGTATTTCTTTATGGTCAGCTCTGTGACCTTGTGTCGGCTGTTTAAGACTATCGGGTACTTGACGTCATCCGGTAAGTCTGGAGCTCTCCGCAGACGACCACCCACTCTGATGAGACCATGGGCGTCGCTCTCGGGGGCTAGGTGGAGCAGTCTGCTGTCTGATGGGACGGGCTTTGCTCCCTGTAGACAGTCTAGCTCATCGGGGAACGAGTCTCTCTGGGCTCGTTGTAGTAGAAGAAGTTCTGCTTCTTCGTAGTCAGCTGCTGTAATGTCAGTAGTGAGCTGAACCTCTGGGTGGTGCCACAGGAATGTCTTTAGCTGCGCACTCTCTAGGGTGAGGCAATCGTCTATGTCGGGGTCTGTGGAGACGAGTGTGTTCAATCCACAGAACATAGATTTCTTGTTTTCGGCCTCCTCTTTACTCGCTTCCCGTGGGGTGGGTGTAGGCCACTCTTCTTCCGGGAGCTTGAGGAACTCTGGCCCGTCACTGTATAGGTTGTGACGGGTGAGGTCATCCAGGGACATTCCCCGGGTGATGACGTCAGCTGGGTTGTGTTTTGTGTCCACATACCTCCAGCTTGCTACTTCTGTTAAATCTTGAATCTCTGTGACTCTGACTCCCACGAAGACCTTGTATCTGCACGAATCAGACCGGATCCATGTGAGTACTGTCGTGGAGTCTGACCACAAGATTGTTCTTTGCACCGGAATGGTGAGTTCACGTTGGATTAACGTGGCGAGTTGCGCTCCTGCTAGGGCTGCGCAGAGCTCTAGACGCGGGATAGATTGTTGCTTTCGTGGGGCTATTCTTGAGCGAGCCAGGATGAAAGCAGTATGTATTTCTCCTCCCTCCTCTCGGGCACGCAAGTAGGCCACCGAACCATAGGCTACTTCGGAGGCGTCGCTGAAGACGTGCAGGTCCATCTGGCACGTCTCCGGCCTCACTGTGGGTGGGAAGTAGCTGCGGCGTATGTTGACACCTGGGAGTGAGCTGAGTTCCGTCTCCCACTCTCTCCATGTGGATGCAAGGTGTTCGGGTATGGGGTCGTCCCAGCCCTGGTCCCTGTCCCATAACGCTCCTACAATCATCTTTGCCCTGGTGGTGTAAGGTAGAATACATCCCAACGGGTCATATTGTCTGGCGAGTGTTCTGTATACACTCCGTCTGGTGGTCGGTAGTGCAGTCGACCTTCCCTGCTCCTTGGGCAGGGGTGTGTGTTTATAATGGAGCGAGTCTGTTTTGAAGCGCCAGACTAGTCCTAATGTCATTTCTTGGGCTTCTCCTGGGATGGTCGCCATCCAGGTCTCGCTGCTTGCTGCCTTGTCCTCGGGGGAGAGGCTGCGCAATACTTGCGGGTCGCTGCTGGCCCACTGCCTGAGATCAAAGCCGCCTTTGATCAGGGAGGCGCGGAGCTTGAGTAGAAGGGCCTCGGCTTCTTCTGGCGTCGAGACGCTTTGCAGACAGTTGTCCACGTAGAAACTATTTCCTACACTTTGTCGGACCTCTTCATCAGCTGCTGGGTCCTCTGCGACGTGTTTTTGCAGTGCAAACGTAGCACAGCATGGGCTGCATGTGGTTCCGAAAGGGAGGACTTCCCATTGATAGATGGCTGGTTGCTCATCCCCGATCCTCTCTCTCCATAGGAACCGCAGCAGGGGCTTGTCCTCCTCCACTAGTCTCACCTGCAGGAACATCCCTTTGATGTCGCCGCTGATGGCCACCTTGTCTTGGCGGAAACGTAGTAACACGCCTAGTAGAGAGGGGCCGAGTGTTGGCCGGGCAAGAGCTCTTTATTCAGATTTTGTGATCCGATCTGGTAGCTGCAGTTGAACACAATACGATCCTTGCCGTTGTGGTGGACTTTGTGGTGCGGCACGTACCATGATTCGGTCGTCTGATCGGCCTCTTTAATGTCAATTTTCTTTATGTGTCCCGCTGTGATTAGCTTGTTAATCTCAGCGCGGTACACCGTCTCTTGAGCGGGGTCTCTGGCTAGGCGCCGCTCTGTGTTCAATAGATACCGCTCCGTCGCTTCTTTTGGGGCGTGGAAGGTAGGCATACCCTCTCGCCTCAGGAGTGGAGTTGCGTATCTCATCACTCCGTTGACTTTGACTCTCTTTGTCCCCTGCTCGAGGAGGGCTATAGCGTAAATGTCTTCCTTGGAAGGAATGTCTTTCTTTTCGTTCTTAAAGGGCATTGTCTCTAGTGTCCATAGCCTCTCGACATGCTGTAGGAGGGTGGTGTCTTCTTCTGTCACTCTGGAGTGGAGGCAGTTAGTGGCTGCTGTTCGGTTAAGAGACTTAGCGAGGGGGCCTTGTAATGTCCATCCTAGGCGGGTCTCGACTGCTGCAGGACAGCCTCTGGGCCCTGTGTGGACCCGGTGTATCGGGACGATGAGGTCTGCATGGTCGGAGCCTATCAGCAGGGTCGGGGTGGCACCGTCTATGAGCGGTATAGGTAGTTGACGCAGGTGCACATATTTATCCATCAGCTTGGCGATGGGGTAGGTGTACTGCGACAGGCCTATTTCTTGGCTGGTGAAAGCGTTAGTAATCCTATACCGTCTCTCTGGCTGCCCGCTTGCTGCGATAGTGAAGGAGACATTCTCGCCCTTTATCGTCTTTAGATCTCTTCTTATTGTCCGAATCGTCATCTGGTTTTCGCTCCCCCGCAGCCCCAGCTGGGCCGCAGCGGACGCGAGGAGAAGGGTCTTCTCTGACCCGTCGTCAAGGACGGCGTAAGTGTCCATGACCTTATCTTGGTAACTCAGTGTTACGCGGACCACCTTTAAGAGCACCCGGGCGCCCCCGCTGCTGGCGGGGTCAATGTACATAACACTTGCCTTTGTGCTGCTTGAGGGTGCAGGCTTTCTTCTGTTACTGTCGTGTAGGACATCTAGGTGGGCTCCGTCACACCGATTACACCTATTCTTTAAGCGGCAATCGGCTGCCATGTGACTGTGCGCACATCGGTAACAGCGTCGGTTGGACTTTATCCATTGACTCACCTTGTCGGCGGTCATCTTCTTGAACGTGTCACATTGTGACAACCAGTGTTCCTTTTCGCAGTACGGGCACACCATCTTCCACTTCTCTTTCATCGAGGGGGTACTGTGGTTCTTGCTGCTCGGTACTGATTCTGATTGGTGCATGACGGTCACCAATCTTCGGCCATCGTTTGCTCTCCTAGGTCCCTCTCTGGAGCTTGGGGTGCTCCGCATGAACGTATCCAACCGTAGGCTGTTGACTTCTCTCGCCAGGAAGTCGGCTAGGTCTAGGAGGGATGGCTCGGGACCGTTAGGATCACGGTGGTCTCTTTGCCGCCTGAAGCGCTCTTGTCGGGCGGGCGGAAGCTTCTCTAAAATCCTCTCGACATTAGAGTTCGCGTACAGTTCGTGCATACCCTTTTCTCTTTGCGCCCCCAGCATCCCTACCAGGGATTGTACCTTGATAGACAGGTCATCTAGTGAGCGATTGTCTGTGGCTGGGGGTAGGCGGTCAATATGCCTTATCTCTTGTATTACGTAGTCCCATATGCGTCCATATCTTTGGTCGAGTGCTGCTAGAGCCGCTGTGTATGGGGTAGTAGAGGTGGCATAGGCCAGCGCTATATTGTGCGCTCGGGGCACCTTGAGGTGCTTCAGTAGGATAGCATACTTGTACGGTTCATCAGCTACATCGGACATCATTGTCTCTAAGCACATTCGTAGCTCCGTGTACTGTGCTCTGTTCTCGTGGGTGAAGTCCGGAAACGTCGGTGTGCCAATGTATGATGCCATGGATGGCTGGCACATCGGTGAGCGTTGGAAGAGAGGCCTCCTAGGCGAGTCTCCTCTTACGCCTCTTGGTGGGCTGGTACCTGCTGGGAACCATGGCCCGCGTATCCAGGTGCTGTTCCTCTGGGCTGGTCGTGCGTCAAGCTCACCCGTGAATTGAGTCGGGGGTCTGTAGCGCAGAGCCGCGGGGGTAGAGCCTGGGCTGTACTGGACCTCCTGGTCCTGTGGAGTACTGTGCTGCTGTCGGGCTTGACTCTCCTCCTCTCCCTCTTCTTCTTCCTCTGGCAGGTCCTCTAGATCCTGTAGTCGTCTATTTAGCCTCTCCGCGGTGTAGACCGTTTCTTCCTTGTAGCTGGGTCTCGCGTGGACCGGTCGGGGAAGGAGTTCGGAGGGGGGTATAGGCTCTCTCTGGTGGTCGGGCTCAGGGTCGCTTGATCGGGTAGGGGAGGGTGCCCTTGACCCTTGTCTTGACGAGGCCCTGGAACCCCGTGCGGAGGGAGGGGGTGTTGCCCTGGTGATCAGCTGCTCCATTATCTGCGCTTGTAATCGGTCGCGCTCGGCTTCGCGCTTGGTGAGAGCGAGGTCGCGCTCTGCTTCTCTTTGGGCACCGGCAGCGGCGCGCTGGGCTTCGGCGGCGGCGCGCTGGGCTTCGGCCCGGTCCCTTACCATATTCTCTTCCGTCTGAAGGCGTCTAATCTCTAGACGTATACGATCTTCGTCGCTCCGTTGCTGCGCCTGAAGGCGTTCTCTTTCCATGGAAGAATGTTCGCGCTCACTAAGCGTCTGTGCTTGGAGTCGATCGCGCTCTGTTGAGGCTGCTAGGCTGGCGAGGAATGCCTGTGCCAGCATCTTGTCCGCCTCGCTGGGGGAAGACGCTGGTTGAGGTGATCCGCTCCTGGCAGTACTCGTTGGAGATCTGTTCTCCTGTGGCGAGTCCTGGAGATCCATCTCCGGGGTGCTCTCCTCTTCTTGTAGCGGGTAGAGTTCCATCCCTGGAGGGCTGTCTTTATCCTGGAGCTCTCCGGGGACTACTTCTTCGGTCTTGGCGGGGGGTAAAGTCATGTCGGGTCCCTCCTGGTCCCTACCGTGAGCTTGGTCAGTTACGTTAGAACCCACTAGGGCCTCTATTGGCGGGGTAGCCTGGTCGATAGGGTCGGACATAATTTTACTATCTACTTTTTCCGCGTTTACCGTCTGTAGAAAGCTAGGTAGTATATTGGCAACGTAATCCTCTAAGTACTGAGGTGTCTGCCGTCTACGCTGCGGGCGATCTACTTTAGGAGAACCGTTTTGTGGAGTGTTCATCATAGGCCATGTCAATATTAATACCACTATATTAATATTACACTAGTTACCCTCCGGCTCGAAGGACCAATTGTAACTGAGGGGTACAATTCCCTGACTGTATTGATAAGTATGGTATCATTAAACCACTACCGCTTTATGTACTTTAATTACTGGCCATACAGTACATGATATATAAATATGATGAACACTTCCCACAATGAATCGGTTCCACACAAAGGTGTAATCAAGTATTTATTGCAGCAAAAGGTACATAATATACTTCTCTGTATTTTACTTTGGATGCGCTTATAAGGCAAAGGAATGTGCGTAGGCAAATCAAATCAAATCAAATCAAATTTATTTATAGGGCCCGACAACACACGTTAATGTCCCCATGGGCCGTACAGGTCTTCTTTAAACAAGTCAAGAAGACAACATAACAATAAGTCAAGAACAGAACAAGAACACCATAGGGTCCAAAATTTTTTTAGATGAATGCAAATAAATGAAAGAATGCAAGCACTCCCAGACATACCCCACGCGAAGGTAAGGAAAAACTCACTAAAACCTAACAATAGGGAAAAAAGCTCCACAGGCAGTGTGGAGGAGAGAAACCTTAGAAGGGCCGTTCAAGGGGGGATCTCCCTTCTTAGATGTTGGTGATAGTAGTGTTGCAGACGGACAGTTGGTAAGCATGCACTCATGTGTGTAGTGAAACACAGATGAGTGCATGCAATAGCAACTGTACATTTTGAAAAATTAAAGATAGAGCTAATAGCGATAGCAACTGAACATTTTGAAAGATTAAAGATAGAGTTGATAGCGGATCTATTTGAGGCACAGGGGCGGCGCAGAGAGGGTCACGTCCTCCCCGTCTTAGTCACGGGACATTCAACACTCCGGTCGTTGCTCAGGGACAGCCGGAGACAGGGAGATAGGGGGTGGCGCAGAGAGGGTCGCGAACTCCCCGACATCATCGCGGGACATCCGGCACTCCGGTCACCACTACGAGACCTCCGGAGACAGGGGGGCACGCAGAGGGGGTCGCAATCTCCCGGCCTTCGTCACGGGACGTCCAACACTCCGGACAACACTCCAGGACAGCAAGTCATAGGAAGACAGGGAGACGGGACAGGCGTTAGACAGCTCATGAGATTGTAGTAGGCGGACATAGCAATAGATACAAGTGGTAGGCATATATGTGAATGGAGTAGATATATGAAGTAAGCGTATTATGTGAATAGAATAGAAGTACTTAACCCAGCAATGAAACCGCGTTGACTGTTAATCTGTTAACAGTCTGTTAATCAGTTGACAGGACCACGGACAGACGGCGGAGAATAACTGATCCAAGGCCTCGGAGGTGCATGTAGAGCAGTCACTACAAGCTTGGCCAAGACCCCGAGGCATCCATCACCTTAGTCAGCGCCAGGAGACGGGTACCCAGAGAGAAGGGGGAGGGAGGGGGGGGGGGGGGGGGGGGGGGGGGGGGGGGGGGGGGGGGGGGGGGGGGAGAGTTAGAGAGTTCCCATGTTTGTGGTGCTGCAAAGGAGCAGACATGTAGTACCCTGTAGTGCCATGTAGTACCCCGTAGTGCCATGTAGTACCCTATAGTACCCCATAGTGCCATGTAGTACCCCATAGTATCCTGTAGTACCCTGTAGTGCCATGTAGTACCCTGTGGTGCCTTGTGGTACCATGTAGTACCCCGTAGTGCCATGTAGTTCCATGTAGTGCCATGTAGAGCTATGTAAGCCATGTAGTACCCTGTAATGCCATGCAGTACCATGTAGTACTCTGTGGTACCATGTAGTACCCTGTACCCTAACTAAACTACCCTATAGTAAACTACCCAGTGGTACCATGTAGTACCCTGTACCATAACTAAACTACACAGATTAATCTAAAGGTCAGTCCCCGACCAGGTGAGATCAAGGTAGGTTGAAGGAGAGAGAGAAAAGATGAGTCTTAAGCAGGGATTTAAAAGCTTCGACAGAGCAGGCGCCCCTGATGATGGCAGGTAATTTGTTCCACAGGTAGGGAATAGATAATAATAACAATAATGAATGTCCATTCTCTGGTTACGCAGGAGGTAATTATACAACCTGAATCTTAGGGAATTATATCTATGGTACACTAGTAATATATAGCGGGAGATACTGGAAGGGTCCCCCCGGTTGTAAGCCAGCAGGGGTAGAGGATCTGTCGGTAGTAGAGAGTCTGGTCAACGATGACTAAGGAGACTCCAAGTACAGGAGACAGTGCAATAGTCTCTTGATCCACAGACGAATACAGCTGTTCTCCGTAGACTGTAGCTCCACAGTGAAGAAAGCTAGCCGGCCTCAGGCTCTCTGAGGCGCAGACTCGACTGGTCTCCTCACAGGGTAAATCCAACACGTGTAGGCGTCGGCGATTCTCCGCTCCATAAATCACAGGACCAAAACAAATATAATCCAGCCGCAAAGGGCTATGCAGTCGTCGGGTAGATTAATCCAGTGTACATGTCCACACGGTTCTCGTCTAGGTCTCCTCGGGTGAAAGCGCCATGAAAGCAGCCCAGCCTGGATAAGCACTCTAGCTGATACGAGGAAGCGTTGGTGATGCTGGTCACTGTAGAACTTTAGCCGCACGATACACTATACACAAATAGACTATTACTGACTTAATAGAAATATGTCGCACTCGACGGTATAGCGCCAAACTCTGACAATTCAGTTATTAATTCGCACGCGGTCTCAATGCTCTATTTTGGGGCCAAACAGGCCATACTTCACCGCACGGAGTATCGTGGGTGAGGCTTCAACTTATTGGGTAACTCTACTTCTGTATTCACCTGCGCCATATTTATATGCACGGCGAACAATCTAGTGCCAACCTCATTTCTGTCTCGTATCCCTGGGCAAGGCCGGGCATGTACAGACATGTCTTGACGGTGGCTTTGAACCTGACTCTGGAGGCACGGCCCCGGCACCTGTGGACCGCTGTCCAATAGGAGAATGAAATATTATGGTCTGTAATAGGCTAAAGGGATATTCCGTGTATATGTACAAGGAATATACAAGGGATATCAAACGATATACAAATACTATGCAATATATATCAATCAATAAATATATATATTCGGGTTAATCTGATCCTTTGTAACACCGAGCGTCACCAATACTCACAGAACTTGGTTATAGCCATAACCTAACGTTTTAAGTAGAGCCCAATCGCTGAACACAGGAGAAGAGAGAATGGAGCGTTTCAGGTTGTTTAATAGTATTCCCAAGTAGGCAAGAGTTACATCCAGAAATGTACAACAGATATGAATTGGAAATGTTCTTGGGGTAATGGGAGCAGGTGCACTCCAGTGCTACTGCGGACGGAAGACACGGGTCCGTGTCGATAGAGTGAGCAGGAACTCCTTGGTAAGCTCCAGGGGGTCCAGACAGGGGCACGCTGGCACGGAGGTCCTGGGCACAAGAGAGGAAAGTTAGAACAGGGAATAATCACACAGGGATGTCTAGCAGGTCTTCGGACTGAGGCGTCGTACCTAGGTAATGATACTAACACCACGACAACTTCTGGTCAGCGTCGTCCGGTAGAAGTAGGGTCTTCATCAACAGGGGATGGGATACAGCTGTGAGGAGTGAGGTGCCTGGCAGCGTGCGAATCAGGGGATGAGGTGCAGCTGAGTTGAGTGACAGGGGGTGAAGGGGTGCTGACCATATATGGGCATGAGGCTTCCGTGGTGGATGGAAGGGAGGATGAAGAGGAGTGAGGAGGGCGTGTGGTGAATGTGAGGGGGGAATGAGGAGGAGTGAAGAACGCTCTTGCTGTGATTATGACACAGACGCTTAAGTCCGTTGCGCTACCCGGCCGCCGGGTCTTAGACATTTTATCGATTTGTTTAATCCTTTTTTCACACTGAAGTGTGTTCCCTGGGAAACAAAAATCTCACCTCTCGCAAGATTTAAAGAGATCCTTCTGCATGACTGCATGTGGTAAAACACAATTTGTTGAGCCCTCAAACACCTCAAGACACACAACTCAAGACATGTCTAACTAAATATTAAATAAAAAGGGAGTCATTTGTGATACAGACTAGCTTTCAACGGTATGTCAAATTAGAGAGCCTCACATTTCTCAGTTTTTTTATTTGGTGTCATTACAACATACCTACCAGCTACCACGTACAGAGCGCTTAGATTTAGATTCCGTGGATAGGTCTATATTCCCTCTTCAACATTGACTGCTAAAAAACATCCAGGACAGTGGGTCTCATTCCCGAACGGATTTACGACAAAAAATTTCCTCTTAGGCAGATTTCTGCCCATTTAAGACATATTATGTACATATAAATGTATAATTACTTTAATTACTCAGATATTCAAACACAATTATGCAATTATTATGAAATGATTGAAAATAATTATTATTTAATGCCTTCTGTGGAATTTGTATTTCTTATTTGTTACATATCTGTTTTAATGATTAATTATACATTTGAAATAATGCAGGTCAACATGCAATATATCCCATTGATTGGTATACAATGGGACAGACCTTTGTTTGATATAGCTATAAACCTGCATTCCTTCGAATATATCTTTAATCAATTAAACTTATATTGAAATACACTATATAGCATATACACCAACACTGAAATGACAGTGGATAAATAAATAAATAAATAAGAACTAAAGCTAATCGCGTGGAAATAGACTGCATTAATATTCCATAAGTCTTGTGTGCGCCAGTATAGCCTATACGTGTCTAATGAATGAACAGTATATAGGCTTATATTATTCTAATGACTTGTTTCATTAGGATTTAGTAGATACTATGGTCTGCCCTACCTACGTACAGTAAGTACAGTATACACATAAGGCCGTCAGAGTCGGGCGTACCAGCGGACTGCATGGTGGACTGTACTATGTCTACGGGGCGGGCAGTGCAGTATATTTGCTGCTCTCCTAACAAAACAAGTAATGATTAGAATAATATAAGCCTATACTGCGTTCATTCATTACGCGCGTAGGCTATACAGTACTGCGTGTGTGTGTATGTGTGTGTGTGTGTGTGTGTGTGCGCGCGCACGCACCACAAGCTCTACTACGTATATGATGACAATACAATTAACCTAATCTAATTTTGATCGGTTGCAAAACGCCTCCTATCGGCAACCATTTTCACACGGCTGCATCGTCAGTTGCATTCTAATGAGCTGGACAGGTGTGTCTAACTATTAACTTTTTGCGATTTCATCTGCACACTTCCGTATTGGCTGCCTTATAAGGAGCTTCGGACGGAAACGCGCGTTCATGTTTCAGAGCGGTGAAATTCCTCATCGCGGCATCTCAGCTGAGACAAGTTTGAGTCATTAAGACATGTTCCCAGCGCGTTGAGGACTCAGAGTGAACTTGTCATTGGGTCTCATTCTCGAAAAATTCTCAAAGATATATTCTGGAAGACTTATCTTGGAACCACTGAGACATAATCTATGACAAGTACACTCTGAGTCCTGAACGTGCTGGTAATATGTCTTAAGTGGCTGAAAAGGTCGCACAAATTATATTATCTGATATTTTTTTTTTTTTTTTTTTTTTTTTATTATTGCAAAACAGAAATTATTAAAAGTCAGTACTCAACACATAATGCATAATGAAACTAACAGTCAAGGTGGTTAAAATTACATGCAAGTACAGAAACAAGACAAAAAAAAAGTCTATAATAATATTTTACCGTATACAGTGTATATCCAGCGATTATTATTATTATTATCTGATATCTGCTTGGAGAATGGCATTCTGTCTTAAACTCAAAAGCGCGTTCCCGTTCAGCTCATTTGCATACAAATCAACGCCTCCATAGCTCCTTATAAGGCAACTGGTGACGCAGCTGTGTGAAATGAAATGGCGGAAGTGCTTTGCAAGTCTTGCGAGCCGCGTGATTACGAAACCTAGCGTCAGTCAGTGCCAATCAGAGAGCGTCTCCGAGAAATGCGGCTAGGTTTCGTAATCACGCTTGCGCCCATCAAAACTAGATTAGATTAATGTATTGGCATCATATACAGCTCGCGGTACACACCTGCCGCAGCGCGCGCGCACACACACACACACACACGCACGCGCGCGCGCAGTACTGTATATGAATGAATGAATGACATATAATATATATAGCCTACGGCGGGCGTAATGAATGAACGCAGTATGGCTTATTATTCCATAATTAAGCCTATAGGCTACTGTTCATTCGTAGTCGCACACAAGACTTGTTATGGAATATTAATGCAGTCTATTTCCACGTTTAGCTTTAGTTCTTATTTATTTATCCACTGTCATTTCAGTGTTGGTGTATATATAGGCTATATAGTGTATTTCAATATAAGTTTAATTGATTAATGATATATTCGAAGGAATGCAGGTTTATAGCTATATCAACCCCCTCCAATGTACAGTAAATGACCAAGTATGGTTTTGTCAATATTCCAATGTACAGTTTTGCTTGTACAGTGTAAGTCTATCCCCCACCCACCCCTCCTACCCAACCTCCTCCAACAGTTTCTACGTCAAATGTACTCTCTTTTCTGGACTCTTTTTGTATCACAAACAGTAGCCTACTGTATTTGCAAATCTGGTATGTCATAAATGTATAGATGTAGCAGTACTGTCTATCTGTGTCGTGTGTGTCATATATGTTATGATGAATTAAAAATGGGGGACCCTGATGTAAACAAGACGAAATTCTTTCTCTGGTCTGCATCCCCTTATGTAATTGAGCTGTACTGTACTGTACCCATTCTGCAATCTGTTAATAAAGTTTTCAATCAATCAATCAAACAAAGGTCTGTCCCATTGTATACCAATCAATGGGATACATTGCATGTTGACCTGCATTCTTTCAAATGTATATAATTAATCATTAAAACAGATGTGTAACAAATAAGAAATACAAATTCCACAGAAGGCATTCAATTATTATTATTTCCAATCATTTCACAATAATTGCATAATTGTGTTTGAATATCTGAGTAATTAAAGTAATTATACATTTGTCCAAAATAGCTGGTTCAGATATGGTTAAGCAGCTGCCGTGTGATCAGATGAATCCATATTATTTATTTTTCCGACATCAAATGCGTAATTTCTTATCGTAGTCGACTACGGCTCCTTTCGACCGATTAGTCGACTAAACGACTAATAGGGGTCAGCCCTATAGCCTATACACCAACACTGAAATGACAGTGGATAAATAAATAAATAAGAACTGAAGCTAATCGTGTGGAAATAGACTGCATTAATATTCCATAAGTCTTGTGTGCGCCAGTATAGCCTACGTGTCTAATGAATGAACAGTATATAGGCTTATACTTGTTTCATTAGGATTTAGTAGATACTATATATATGCTCTGCCCTACGTACAGTATAAGTACAGTCTGTACTTATACTGTACGTAGGGCAGAGCATATATATAGTATCTACTAAATCATAATGAAACAAGTCATTAATGGAATAATAAGCCTATACTGCGTTCATTCAATACTGCGCGCGCGTGTGTGTGTGTGTGCGCGCGCACGCCGCTGCGGCAGGTGCCCGAGCTGTACTATATATGATGATAATACAATTAATCAAATCTAATTTCGATGGGTCGCAAAACGCTTCCGGGTCCATTTTCACACGGCTGCATCATTAGTTGCCTTATAAGGAGCTCTGGAGGCGTTGTTTTGTATGCAAATGACTTAGACGGGAACACGCATTCGCGTCTGAGACATGGTGCCATTCCCCAACGCAGATATCACAGGTGCGAACTTTTGAGACACTTAAGACATATTACCAGCGTGTTGAGGACTCAGAGTGAACTTGTCATTGATTCTGTCTCAGTCGGTTCCAAGATAAGTCTTCCAAAAGAACTCTTTGGAAAATATTGGGGAATGAGACCCATTGGGTCTCATTCTCCAACGGACTTAACACATCTTAGATTTTGGGATTCCCCAACCGTGTTAAATATCTGTTTTATTGATTAATTATACATTTGAAAGAATGCAGGTTATAGCCAACATGCAATATATCCCATTGGGACAGACATTTGTCATTTTATATAGCTATAACCTGCATTCTTTCAAATGAATAATTAATGAATAAAACAGATGTTTAACACAGTTGGGGAATCCCAAAATCTAAGATGTCTTAAATGGCCCTAAGAGCAAATTTTTTGTCTTAAGTCCATTGGAGAATGAGACCCAATGAGTTCTTTAGTTGAGGACAGCCCTAATAACTCACAACTATGCAAAAATGTTATGTGTGTGTAAGAGAATAAAAATATATATATACATCCACAGAGCTCTTTAGAAAGGTGTGGAATAAAATTATTGCTTTTCCACCACAAAAATAATTGATTTATCGATGATAAATGATATAATTAATGATAATTTATTTATCATTTATTAAAGTTTTACAGGGTCCAAAATGAATGTTGTTGTTTACATGTTGCATGTATCCCCTCCCTACTTCCCATTTTCCATTGTAGAATGCACCTGATTGGATGAATGACATGCTTCTCTAGTGCAACCTCTGGTGGCTGAATATTATCTATCGCACCTTTAATAATAATATGTATTTCCCCAGGACTTTGCATTCCATGGCGTGGCTGCCTTCTTCTACCTCAGTGCATCAGTTGCTTTAGCCAAAGTGACACTGGAAATGAAAGATGCTGGTAATCCCAAAAACTATAAACTGGACATCGCTGCAGTGGTAAGTGATTCAGTGTTTAGTATTTGTTTTCCATGAATGATTTTATTTAAAAAAATTTTTTTTTATGCAAAACAACATTTTATATGTATTGCCAATTTGAATATGATTTAGCAAACCTGCCCATGTCGTCTGTTTGTGACAAGGCCTTTAGACGTCTGCTTTTGCCCTGGTTTACTAATGAAAGTGTTGAATTGTGAATAGAAGAATTGTATCCCAAGTCAAAAATGGTTATAATTCTTCATACTGAAAGTATATTTATAGTAAGTTAAGTGTGTTGAAAGTATGGTTCTACCCATGTACCTTTACTTGTTGTAATGTATTTTTGGTACTTCTTGTGTTTTTTCAAAGCACATGTTTAGTATGATAGTCATTCATACGCTTTAAGTGTAATCTTAAGTATGTACGTAAGTAAGTAAGTAGGAGATGTTTACCAAACCTAATTTGTACTTTAGTAAATGTATTAAAAGTGTACTATTGGGGCGCCCTCGTGGCGCATACCATAGTGCCTCGCGCACCTACGCGGCCGTCCCGGGCTCGCTCCCCGCTCCCGGCGATATTTGTCGCATGTCTTCCCCACATCTCCTCCCGTTCGCCCTCTCCTCTGTTGGTCCTGCGTGACCAGTAAAAGCTGTACAAATTTACTATTTTGGTAAGTGAAAGTAATAAAAAATACAGCAAAAGTAAACAATTTTATATATGTACATCTGAAATACAACTTTTAACACACTAAGTACAACTCAAGTGGTTTCTATTTAACACACCTTTACTATATTTTCCAAATACATACAAAGTATACTTTCAGAATATATACTTAAATATACTTTTGTTTTTGGTGGGGGTCATCTGATTTCAGTAAATAGTCGATGTGCTGCTCCAAGCCAGGTTTTTAGTATAGATGTGATTTGGGAGAACACTCACTAGCCCTTGGCTAACGGGTCAGACCCTAGACTCACTAGCCCCTGGCTAACAGGTCGGACCCTAGACTCCCTAGCCTAGCCCTTGGCTAACGGGTCAGACCCTAGACTCGCTAGCCCTTGGCTAATGGGTCAGACCCTAGACTCACCGGCCCTTGGCTAATGGGTCAGACCCTAGACTCACCGGCCCTTGGCTAACGGGTAGGACCCTATAGTTCAGCGGTTCTCAACAGGGGTGCCTCAGAGAGCTGCCAGGGGTGCCTTGAGATTTCAAAAAAAAAAATATATATATATATATATATATTTTTTTTTTATATGATTAAAGAAAATTATCACTAAAGTGCTATCTGTTGCAGCTGCACTGTTGTCCATGAAAATACCACATTTGGATAAGTTTGACCATTTCTCAAAAACTGAAAATCATATTTTTTTTTAATATGTTTTGGTAGCCTTTTCATTTGTTTATTGGACAAGTCCGGCAGAGAGGAAGGATGGGAGAGAGATATGGGGGAAGAAATTCAGCAAAGGTCGCCGGGTCCGGGAGTCGAACCCTGGACGGCCGTGCACCACCCTGGCACCCTGAAAATCATTATTTAATAAAACACAGAAAGGGATCACCAAGTTACTCTGGATAAAGAACCCCTTTACAGACAACATTGAGACAAAGCTTCCTGACACATCTCCATCCAAACTCTTGGAAGAACTAATTGAAATCTCATCTGATACCACCTGGAGAGCTGGTTTCAGTGAAGTGCCCCTGGAAACATGTTGGTCTGAGTGTGGAGCTGAGTACCAAGTATCTCATGATGCAGCAGTTAAGGTGTTGATACCATTCAGCACCACATATCTGTGTGAAGCTGGCTTTTCATCCATGACAGCTCTGAAAACAAAATATAGGGCCAAGTTGAGCCTTGAGGATGACATGCGTGTTGCCTTGTCAAAGATCTCCCCACGACAGTATTATTAGCCAGCAGCAGCAGACCTCGCATTGAGCTATAAATTTCCACTGCTTATCTTCTGTATTTATTTATATTTTTTGAGAAATGGTAACTTGGTGATTGTAACTGAGGGGTACAATTCCCTGACTGTATTGATAAGTATGGTATCATTAAACCACTACCGCTTTATGTACTTTAACTACTGGCCATACAGTACACGATATCTAAATATGATGAACACTTTCCCACAATGAAATCGGGTCCACACAAAGGTAATAATCAAATATTTAATATATAGCAAAAGGTACATATAATAGTTACTATTACATTTATGATTTGAATGCACTTGTAAGGCAAATGAGTACTCGTAGGCAAATCAACACTGAATGTCCAATCTCTGGTTACGCAGGAAGCAAGTATACAACCTGGCTCTTAGGGAATTATAACGATGGCACACTTAATGATTATAGCTGGATATACTGTAGGGGTCCTCCCGGTTGTAAGCCGGTAGGGGGGGTAGGAGAGCCGTCGGCAGTATCCCGTCTGGTCAACGATGTCTAGGGAGACTTCAAGTACAGAAGACAGTGCAGTAGAATCTTGATCCACAGATGAATACACCTTGGCTCTCTTGTAGGCTGTAGCTGTAGCTGTAGCTGTAGGTCCACAATGAAGAAGAAGCGAGGCGACCTCAGTCTGGTCTGAGCGCCGTCTCACCTTGACTCCTCTCGGGGTAAATCCAACACTCACCGGTGTTGGCGATTATCCGCTCCACAAATCAAAGTACCAAAGCAAATATATATTCCATGCCGCATAGGGCTCAGCAGTCGTCGGGTAGGTAATCCAATGTACAGGTCCACTCGGTCCTCGCCTAGAACTCCTCGGATGAAAGCACCACGTGTGGTCTGCCCAACCTGGTTAAGACTCTAGATAACACGAGGAAGCGACGGGGATGCTGCTCACTTTAGAACTCTAACCGCACGATGCACCATACATAATAGACTATTATTACTTAATAGAAATACGGTGCCAAACTCTGACAATTCAGCTATTAATTCGCACAAGGTCTCAATGCTATTCTAAAGCCAAACAGGCCATACTACACCGCACGCGGTATCGTGGGGTGAGGCTTCACGTTCTGTTACTTAGTTGGGTAGAAGGGTAAAGGACTAAGGGATAAGAGGTCTTCTACATTTACTTGCGCCATATTTATATGCACGGTGAACAAATAGTGCCACTCTCTTTTCGGTAGCCGTATTCCTGCGCAGAGCCGGGGTTAGTCGAGACATGTCTCGTCGGTACCATTGAACTTGGCTCCAAGGGGCTTGTCTCCTGGCGCCAGTTCCTTGTCCAATAAGAGAATGAACTATTATGGGCTATAGTAGACTAAAGGGATATTCCGTGTATATGTACAAGGAATATACAAGGGATATCAAACGATATACAAATACTATTCAATATATATCCATAAATAAATATATATATTCGGTTTAATCTGATCCTTCACAACAGTGATCCTTTTCTGTATTTAAAAGAAATACTTGATTTTCAGTTTTTGAGAAATGGTCACACTTATCCAAATATGCAATTTTAATGGAAAACAGTGCAGCTGTAACAGATAGCACTTTAGTGATAATTTTCTGTAATTTTATAAAAAAAATAAAAATGCTATTTGATTTACTACTACAAGCAGTGTAATGTCAACAGTACTAAGCCATTTAGACCTTATTTTGAAAGCAAGCACTTTTGTCATCATTGTAGCAAAAAAGACAGGACCGGAAAAGTCTTTATCGTATATAGGGGTGCCCTGGAATATTTTATTGGACACAGGGGTGCCTTGGCAGCAGAAAGGTTGAGAACCCCTGCTAGTTGACTAGTTAGCGATGTCGCTTGTGGTCCGGGCGACCCGGGTTTGATTCCAAGCTGCCCCTTGAATTCACTACAATACTGTTTAGGATATGACACAAGATATTGTTCAGAGTAAAAAAAAGTCTCTTTTGAGGGTGAATCACTGTGTTGTCACTCTCTTCCAGGTGTTTTCCTACGTGGCAACCTTCTTCTACTTCATACACACCATCTTCTCTGCCATTCGATGGAAGTCCTTCTAAACGCTTCCCACCCCACACAGCAGTCAAGTTTAGGAGCCACAGTAGCCCTGATGGAAGGACACAATGGAATGTGTTTTCTCAGTTGTGTTTTACCTTCGCTGTGAGTGGAGGTGAAGTACGAGGATTACATTTTCTTCAAAAGGTAACAAACGACGTCAGACCATCATAAAAGACAAGCCGCCTGGAAGCCCTGCACGCAGCAACATTTGGACATCTCTGTTATACTATGTCAATTACAAGATACGATTATTATCTCGAGGGGGGGGATTGCATTGTTGTCAACAGCACTACACAACAACGGTGAGAACAGAATTTGAACAAGAACAAAATGTACAGAAGTAAACAAGAACAGAATGTACAGAAGTAAACAAGAACAGAATGTACAGAAGTAAACAAGAACAGAATGTACGGAAGTAAACAAGAACTTTTTTCATGGCACTGTTGCAAGCAGACGGGGCACACAGACATGTCTGGAAATTACTGTAAAGGGAAGGTTCAGCAGTTTAGAAGTTCAACCTATCGACCACTAATCAAGTTGCCTCTTAAAGATCCCCTCTCCCAAAAAACATGTTTTTTGCAGTCACTAGAGTGTCACAACACAAACACAAGTTTGGTGGTAATTTCTCATTTCTCATTTAAACACTGGCAGGAGTGGTTTTTGAGTACCTTCATTATTGATCAATAGGATAAAAACCCAGAACCTTTCCTGGAAAAGTAAGGAGTGACAGGACTCAGACATTCTGAAAGAGTAATGCCAGCCAACTAGTATCTGTAAACTGATATAGCTGCTGCTCTTAATACTGTAGCATCCATTATGTTATACAGCATTGTTATACCGTATAAACCAATATAATTGGTGTAACGATGTTGTGTTGTATTGTTTGTATGTTGGCATGTCCAAATATTGAGTTTAAATTGTTGCATATTTGCTATATTGGTTATATTGCTATATTGCCTTGGTTCACATTTACAGCACACTAAAATGGTGCATTTATATAGTGCTTTTATCCAAAGCGCTTTACAATTCTGTTCCTCACATTCACCCATTCACTCACACATGGCAACCATGCAAGGTGCCAACCTGCTCACCGGGAGCAATTAGGGGTTAAGTGTCTTGCTCAAGGACACTTCTACACGCTGCCCGGGAGGAGTGGGAATTGAACCAGGAATCTTCTGATTACCAGATGACCGCTGTACCTCCTGAGCCACTGTCACCCCATAACTACTCTCAATTGTTTAGACACAATTTCTTATAGGCTATTTTGTATTTTTGTAAGTTTCCTAACTGGTCATTAAAGAGGAAATAAATAACTTAGACTTGACTTGAAGTCGTATGTAAATGTTTTATATGGTTAGTCTTTGCTACTGACTGCTTTGTTTTTGTAAAACCTTTGAGAAACTGAATTCACAGACAACTTATAAATGTGCTTGTTTGGAAACATTTGAAACTAAAACGATGGTAACAACTTGCTTCAGCAATAATATGTACTGTATATCTTTTGTAATTGTTTTTTGTTTCTCTCAAACACCAAGTAAAAAAGAAAAAGAAAACAGTTTGAAGATAAGAAAATAGGGAGCACTGAGTGCACATATTTTAAGATAAATCAGGCTAGTGGTTGAGTGGTGGTAGTGTTTTCTCTCTGTCTCTGTATATTATCATTATTCCTTCCTCTTAATACTGGATATTATTGTTGTAATTATGAGCTGTGAAGATGTGTTTTTAACATGTACTACTGAGGAGTATTTTTGCATTGTAGGGCACTTGTAAGAGTGCTGTTTACCTCCACTAGTGTACATCACTGTTAGATTGTCCTTGTAAACTTGTACTCTACTCAGTCGTCATTGAATATTGACTCATCTCTTGCCTTTCTGCCATTATACTTGTGAGGGTGTTGTAGTATGTGTGTGAATTAGTCTTGTTGTTCTCACTGTTATCTCTTGTATGTTGTCTCTTTAAGGGGCAGAATTAATATGCCATGTGATCACAGTTTGCACTGAACTTGGGAAATCTGATTTTAGCTTCTGTGCCCCCGTCCTGCAACGTACGTTAAAACTCCTTTAGTATCTTTAGTTTAAATCTTTAATGACCATTCACCCCAGTTTGCAGTTGTTTTGAATTGTTTTATCGATTTACTTTCTTGTTTTTATTTTTATATTTGTCGTGTGCTGTATTTTTCTTGACATCCTTGGAAATGAGAGTTTACTCTCGATTGATTTTTTTCTAGACAAAATAAAGGTTGAATGAATGTGACCTAGTCATGTTACACCTGTTTCCATGCTGCACGCCTTATCCCCTGATGAAGACTCCAGAGGATGAAGAGTTGAAAGGGGTTGTTGCTTTGATCCATGATTGAATAAAGGATTTCTAAATTTATAATCAGAGTTCTTCAGATTATTTTCAGACTGCCAGCCACTACAATTGACTTCCATTAAAAGTAAGCTGGACAGTCACTGTTACGTTTGTTAAAAGATGTCCATTAAAGGGGAACACCACCCAAATTAAGAATTCCAATATCGGATAATGGCTAACTGAACTAAATATAGAATATGATATTGATTAATGAAAGTAATAATTTCACAAAGAAAGGTTATGACAATATATGACTATTGACGTACAAATAACGCTGTCTGTCAAATATGTTACATAAGAGTATTAGATTATTTTATTTATGAACATGCTGTTGTAAGTACTTGAACCATTTTAAGATGTTATTACCATGGCCTAGGAAAGTTCAATCAATGTGAGCACCAGAAACCAGAGAGGTAAGATTCAAACTTGTGATGTCATCAGAGAAACTTGTGATGTCATCATCATCAGAGATTCCGTCTGGAGCTGCTCCATAGACCTGTTGGCTGTCCACGTCAGACTCTGTGTGCGTGCGCATCAAGGAGGCAAAAATAACGTAATCCTGCTCAGAACAACGGGGCAGACTACAATATATTTGCATTTGTTAGCCATGCTAGCGATAAAGCTAGATATGTAAAAGATGAAAGGCTCACAGCCATGCTGCTTTGGAAAAATGACATCAAGATGTTTTCGTTTGAAATTACTTTTAGTCAGGGGAGTGTCAAGGTTTCTCCATAGAGCCCCGTTGTATAGGCGTGTTCGAGATGGGATAGGCGGACGCAGATCTGCGCAGGTTTTACTACGGCCTCGCCAAGCGCGTTGCATGACGGTTAGAATGTTGTTCGACTCATAGATATATATGTTCTATATATATCTATGGTTCGACTTGCTCTGAAAATCTGACGAGACGAGGCGCGGAACTCTCGCGGGAGCGAGCCACGCACAGCCTTCAGAGCGAGGCTCCACAGTACCTCTCAGCCGGCTGCTCCCGGCTGCCTATTCTTTATTCCCAGCGGAAGAGTGCTGCCGAGTGCTTCCGCGTTTTCCCTGATTGGCTGCGACACGCCCCGCGGCAGCGCGGCAGCCGCAGAGCGGAGCGGCAGAGCTTGCGGCATTATGTAGCCGCAATCCCCGATGTTTTACATTCGACGCTTAGCTCAACTGGTATGCCGCCGTGCTGTGGATCCTGCAGTCTGTTGGTGACAAATTTGATTCCCTTCAATTTTTTTTTTAGTTTTTTTTTTAACATGCATTCTTTCGCCGGTTAAGTTTAGGCATGTTAACTTTAAGCATTGTTTCGGAGTTGGTTATGGTTAAGGTTAGGCATTGTTTCGGAGTTGGTTAAGGTTAGAAGGGTTCTCTTCCGCTGGGAATAAGCTACACGCCTCCCGCCTCGGAAACGATTAGTTGCTACGGTCGCGCAAAGCGCCTATTGGCTCAGAAAAGTTGTCAGTCACCAGCCACGTGACAGCCAGGGAGTTATGAGACGTTTGATTGATTGATTGATTGAAAACTTTATTATGTTATGCGTTATCATCATATCATCATGATAAACTTAAAGCTGTCAGACACACACATACACACACACATACACACATGCGTCGTCTGTTTTGCCTCAATACTGTATATATAATTCTGTTTTGCCTCAATATACACAGTATACATATATATATTGATGCAAAACAGAATTATTCAGCAGTGTGTTGTGTGTGCGGCCAGGAGCGCGCAACAAGATGGTATACATTATGGTATATGAATAGTATATTCCACTATAGCAGTATATGGTGTGCTGTACATTTGAATCTGATCTAATTTTGCCATCGCATTATAATGAGCTGGACAGGTGTGTAATGTGTGTGTGGTGACGTGAAAGCGTATCTGCCATGCGAGACGCGTCTCTACATTTCGTAGCCACATTTCTGCAGACCCCTCTCTGATTGGTTGAACTCCATTTCTGCAGACCCCTCTCTGATTGGTTGAGCGAAGCCCCTCTCTGATTGGTTTAGCTCGTCACGCAGTAAAAGGCGGATGTAATGTTATCATATCAATCGCGTATAACGTTATTTCGCGTGACTTCGCGGTTTATTCATAACGTTATGCACATTTCACAACACAGCCAGCTGTCAGAAACTGTACATTGTAACGTTATGTTATTTCGCGGCCTGCCCATTTGATGTTCCCAAATCATATTCAGAAAGTATCACAGAGACTTCTATTGACCAAGGAATTAGTTATTATTAGTAAGACACAACATTTCCGTAGCAATTGACCACCAGACTCTTTCTCTTAAGGCATTAACTGGGTTAATTAATATAAATGTTATATTGTAACTGTCTAGTTACACATTGGTTCCGAAACATGTATGTTCCAGGCTGCAATTAAAACTTTGAATCTGAGAGAGCTCTGGTCAGCGAAGCCGGCGAGCGATTATTATTGGTTTTTAATGACAAACCAATTACATAAGCCTATCCAACATATGTGTAAAGGCACACACAACATATTCCAGTTAACGGTATATTTTTTTAATGATTCGTTATGGCGTAATCAATACTTCCATGCGTATAAATTGCGTTTGCGACCTCCATGTTTTGGGGCTATTCATCAGAAAACTCGGATCCGGGATTCGGCTCCCATCCGTCGCGCAAGAACTGTGGGTTTTCAGCCTCTCTCTCTGGAGCTTAACAGAGTTTTGACTCCTGGCTAGAGGAGCTTGTCGCGGCTCATGCGCATGCAATGCTTGTAGGGGGGGCTCACCACAAGGGCCCCACCCTGATTAAAACACAGCAATGCGAGAAAGGGCTGCTCAAGACTACCCTAACCTTAACCACACTGTAACCTTAAACTAACCATAACCTTAACCCTAACCATAACCCTGCAATTCGGGGGAGTCTGCAATTCGAAACTGGCCCCAGTAAATGTCCCACCACCCACCCCCTCCTAATGTACAGTTCCCTCCCCCTCGTATGTATATATTTACTGTTAGGATCTGTTTAACAGTACTGTATATTTGCATATCTTGTATGTCACAAATGTAACAGTACTGTATATCTGTATGTCATGTATGTCATAAATGTCATGATTAGATTAGATCATTAGATTAGATTATTATATCTGTATATCTGTATGTTGTGTATGTCATAAATGTCATGAATTGAAAATGGGGGACCCTGATGTAAACAAGACGAAAGTATTTATCTTGTCTGCATCTCCTGCATGGCTGCATCCTTATAGAATGCCTGGGGAAAAAATTTATATTCTCTGGTTTACTCCCCACTCTTGACCGAGGCTCCGAAAATGTTTGCCGGACATACAGTGCTGATAGATGGTTATCTGGCATTTGCGATGCTCGTGGTTTTGGTTACGTCAGCAACTTTGATTCATTTTGGAAAAAACCTAGCCTGTACCGTGACAGATTACATCCCAACACAAAGGGAAGAAAAGTCCTAGCTAGCTATTTCCACTGCTATGTCAGGTCTGCCTCAAAGTGATGTCAGGACTATAGGTCTTCTCAGCACCACTCCCTCCACCATGACTGTTATGTTGGAAGAATCAGACAACACATAGTTTCAGCATGTCGGTATTTACTGAACTGCAGACACATGCATTGTAACGTACACCAGAACATCAACGTCAACGTCACGTTCGGCCATATGCCGTAACGTGAAACTCAACAGAATAACACGACACTGTCGCAATAGTTAGAACACTAGTACCAGACGTAACAATGACATGTCACAAGTGCAGCCCCTCCAAGCTGTAACTTACGAAGAGCCTATTACGCAGCTACCTGTAGGCCTACATACATTACAAAGAGACAATTTGATGTACATTAATTATCATTGTGCCCTCTCCTCCCCGCCTCCCGCTCCCATTCCAACAATTGTGGGCTACAGGCCAAGTAAACTGCCGCCGGTGGGCAGGCGATGTAGAGGGGGTCACCAGCACGCACTATCCATAGGTACTCCAGCTAACCCAGAGAATAGCTCCACTATTAAAATGGCCCTCCTCAAACCTCGATCCATAACCAACAAGTCTTTTATTATAAATGACCTTTTTGTCCGGGAAGAGTTAAGCTGTCTATTTCTTGTAGAGACTTGGCAAAGAGATCTGGAACAGACCCATCTCAATGAACTCTGTCCGCCGAACTGTAGCTCCATTAGCACTCCACGGCTATCTGGTCGTGGAGGTGGCCTTGCGTTGGTTCATAAAACTTGTATTGCATGTCGGACAGTGAATTCTGAGTCCTTTCAATCCTTTGAACTACAAATCACCATAGTTGGCAGAGCGCATCCATTTTATTGTATTTTAATTTACACACTTTATTTTTATTTTTTTTATTTTTTTTTAAACATAGAAATACGCAATTTTAGAGTAATTAGAGATGAATACTGAATAACTAGAATCATTAGAGGTTCTCAAAGTGAGGTCCAGGTCCATGAGAGGGATCTGGGCAGTCCCCATAGAAAATTCAAAGTTAACAGGACCAAATCATCAGTTTCTTATTTATTTATTTAACCTTTATTTAGCCAGATAAAACATTGATCTGGTCCAAGAAGCCCCAACAGGAGTACAAATATACATACATACACACATATACACCAATAACAAAATAAAAACACAGTTAAGAATCATACACATAAGCAAATAAACAAACAAACAAACAAACAAACAAACAAACAAACAAACATATGCACAGCCTATGTACAAAAGAAATAAACAGTTCATCTCTAGTCTTTACAGTTTACAAATCAAAAGTATTACACAATTATCAAAACCTTACACTCAAGGAGCAAAATATAGGCCCAGATTTGCACCCCTACAATGTCAGCCTCACACTTTTTGCAAAACAATACACACAGTGATTTGCAAAACACTAAACACACTTGCATTACATTAGACACAGAATGTCAAATTACCACACATGGTTAAACACAGCCATCAGATCCACAAACACACCATTGCTTAATTGTAGATACACCAATCAGGTTTAAGCACTATAAAAATGCAGCAGGTGAGTTCACCTGTCTTCAACCAAAATGGAAGGAGAGTGAAGTACTGTACACAGAGAACGTGAAAATATACAATACATTCACCAAACACTACACAAGACAACCAATGATGCAGACTGATGAAAATATACATTTTCTCCCATTTTCCCAAATCAGTCAACATGGAGAATCACAACAAAAAAATATCTTGCCAGATCCAGCTAGGCAAAGAGATAATGTCTAGTATTTTCTGTTTACATTTAAAAAAAAAAATTGTTTTACTGTCATTTTAACCTGTACTGGATACAGTATTTTATGTTTGTCTGATATTTGCTGAGCTTACAGTGTTATGCACATAGTAGCATGAAAACTGGGACATGTATTGTTGTGATTCTCCATGTTGAAATGTTGACTGATTTGGTTATATGGAGAGAACATTTATATTTTCATCAGTCTGCATCATTGATTTGGGTATATGTAGATAAATAAATTATATTTTCATCACAGCATTGGTCTTGTGTAGTGTTTGGTGAATGTATTGTATATTTGCACATTCTCTGCGTACTTCACTTACAGTACTCTAATCACTGAGAAGTAGAATTGCTAAATGTGTTTTATTTTAAGCACAGCAGTGTGTGTAACTGGTTCAAACAGAATTAAGTCATATGAAACGTGTGTTTCATATGGTAACAAAATGTAGTTTTTATAAATTAGTGTATGGTTTTGACAAGTGTTTAATTTAGCAAAGGATCTGATGTGTTCTGATAATTGTGTGTGTGGTTGTGCTAATTGTGTGTTTTGAAACACCGGGCCCCGTTTTCAAAATCATGCTTAGGCAATCGAAAAAGAACTGTATTGTGTGTTTCATTATATACATATGTTTCAGTCTTATAAAAAAATGATTTGATTTTTGGGTCTTTTCCTGCCTTTGGTCCGCTTTGCATTCACATCTCAAATGAACCGCAGCAGGGTTCACTTGCAAGAGTGAATGAGCTTTCACACCACCCCAAACCAACCGGACTATCCGAGGAAATGAACCAGGGTTCGATTAAAGCTTATTATAGGACACTGGACATGGGTATGGATGGCTCCAGGTGCTGCTGCGTTAAAGTGCACATCTTCAATATCTGTACTATTTAACACTATGGTCGCCGAAAACGAGTTTTCACGTCATTCCGAGCCATGCTCATTCTGCCGAAGACGCCGTAACTCGTCTTTGATGTCAATATTTCAAAAATCTGTCATCGAAATCATATTTCCTTTCCGGAGCCCTGAGACACAGTGCTGATCTCCTCTCAACTCTCTAGCGGTTCAAGAGCGCTATCTGGTGGCCGATCGGCAGATCGCCAACCGGATATTAACCTTTGAACCGGTAGTACTCATCCAAATGTGGTCCGGCCACTCGCTATAGCTCCCGCGACTCCATCTTGAAACACTGGATAATAGATTGCTCGCCCTAACTCAATAAACAACGTTATTTGGACATATACACTATTATACAACCTGGAAATGGATCGGGCATTTCTACATCCCATAATAGAAGAAAATCTGTTCCACGCTCATCTGCCAGCGGCGCGAGGAAGCCACGGTAAGATTCAGCGTTATTTTCTAACGTATTCTATACGAACTGATCTGATGAACATATGACCCACTCTGGATGAATCATCTAACGCTGCCCACGGAATTATAAACGATCCCCCGCCCATCCGGTCAACATCAGATGATGCGTAGAACTTCTAGAAGTACGTCCAGTTGAAACTTTTTATCTCGCACAGATTCCTACCAAACTGTATTTGATCATCAATATAATGCATTTAGGGCTATAAATCACGTTCTGAAGAAAGCTGCAGAAAACGATAAAAACATACTTGTACTTTAGACCATATTTTAGTATGAATATGTGAATGAAAAGGTTTAACGTTGCTACACCCTGAACAATACATATAGGACATTGAATGGGCCATAATAATGGCAATGTAGCAATAGAATTTAAAAAGTTATAGCCCTGCAAAGAAGGGGAACTTCTCCATAGACAAATAGAGCTGGCGGAGGATGGTATATTAAGAATTTAACCCATGGCGATTAAAGTGTTAAAAGCACAGTGCAGGACACACTCAAAGGTTATCGCACCTCAGAGATGGCAGTGGACATGTATGACAGGACAAAGGCCATATGTAATGGCCTTTGGATTGAGGAACATACTACCAGCCAAAGGAGGAAGCAGAAAAGGATGGACGAGTATGTAGTTGAGTCATCTTGTGGCACAAGCTCAGACCTCAGCTCAGGAGATCAGCTGAGACAGAGACTGTTCTATCCAGTCGTCGACAGAATGCTGCAAGAGCTTGAGAGCAGGTTCTCATGAGTTGGATAACAACTTATGAGAGGCATACAGGCATGTTATCCAGCCTCAGACCAGTTTCTCTCAGTGGAATTGCTGCAACCCCTCGCCACACATTACAATATCCAACTATTGCCAGAGGAGATTACAGTTTCCTGGTCAGGACAGGCAGAGATGCAGTCCCTACTATCCAAAGTGTCTTTTCCCTCCTGGATGATAATAATAATAATAATAATAATAATAATAATAATAATAATAATAATAATAATAATAATAATAATAATAATAATAATAATAATAATAATAATAATTATTATTATAATAATAATAATAATAATAATAATAATAATAATAATAATAATAATAATAATAATAATAATAATAATAATAATAATAATAATAATGCATTTGATTTATAAGGCGCCTTTCAGGACACTAAAAAAAAAGTCCACAAATCGGTGAATGAAAGAATTATAGGATCAAATGAAAACTACTTACTAAAAATGGATGTTTAAAAGTACTAAAAACCAACAAAAAATACCAAACACTAACAAACATTCAGCACAGACAATGGGGATGCTGACATATAAAAAAAGAAAAAGTAAAAAGTAAAAAGTAAAAAAAAAAGAAAAAAACGTAACAATTTTTTATTTTTATTTTTTAGATCCGGGGCTAGGAGAAAAACATCCGGGGCTAAAGCCCCGGAAGCCCAGGGCTAACGACGCCACTGGTGCTGGTCACCGGTGATTTTAATTTTCATGTTGATGACGTCACATCAAAGGCCGCATCAGATTTTCTCGCGATTACTGACTCTTTTAATTTTTTTCAGCATATTTCGGGTCCTACTCATGTAGCCGGGCATACTTTAGATTTAGTTTTCTCACATGGGTTAAACATTAAGAATGTCAACCTCCAGGATTTCCATCTGAGTGACCATAAGTGTATACTTTTTGATGTTTGTTTTAACTCTGATGTGCTCCCTCATAACCAGATGACGCACAGACGTATAATTAAGCAAAACTCTGCAGATACATTTTCAACATTATTTGACTCTGATGTTCTGTCCAATTGCAATGAGTTAGAGTCCCTTGTGCAGTCTTTTCATGACCAATGTTCCACTATTTTGGACATAGTTGCTCCTTTTAAATCCAGACCTGCCTCCCGTACCAATTCTACTCCCTGGTTCAATGAGTCTATCCGCAGTTTTAGACGTCAGTGTAGAAAGACAGAGCGTTTATGGAAAGCCTCCAAGCTTGAAGTCCACAGGTTACATCTCAAGGAGCTATTGATCCAGTTTAATGACATGATAAGGGATGCAAGAACTGCATATTTTGCTAATCTAATATCATCCAACAAGGGAAACTCAAGGGTTTTGTTTGAAACAATCAATACTATTGTTGCTCCTGTGCCTCCATGTGTACCTGTATATTCTTATATTGACTGTAATAACTTTTTGAATTATTTTGTGGATAAGGTCAGTGGTGTTAGAGCAGGCATCTGCCCCTCATCCCTTTCTGACAGCCTTCCTACCACTGTCTCTCCTCCTCTCGCGCTGCTAGACTCGTTCTCTCCAGTCACCTTAGAGCAGGTTTCTATAGTGCTGCACAAAACGAAACCCTCTTTTAATCCCCTTGATGCTGTTCCCTCATCCCTGATTTTAGAGGTCCTTGACTCAATTGGTCCCACAATTCTGTCAATAATTAACCGCTCTCTGGCATCAGGTTCTGTCCCTAGCCTTTTTAAACATGCCATAGTTCAACCTCTTTTAAAAAAGGCTAACCTAGACCCCTCTCTTCCTGAGAATTATAGACCAATCTCCAAACTACCTCTGCTGTCCAAGGTGCTGGAGAAAATTGTGGCTGAGCAGCTTCTCATGGTTCTAGAAACCCATAATCTGCATGACCCATTCCAATCTGTTATGGTTTGTAACCGACCCCAATCGCACAACACAAGACAGGTATGATGGTTTGCCAAGAAACAGATATTTATTGAGAGACAGGGAAAAAAGGGCACTGTCCCTTTAAGGGAGAACACAAATACAGGAATATAACCAGAGGGGAAAAACTAGGTGCCTTTAAGAGGCGGGCAGGAAAAGGGTACACTAAGGGAAGGTTAATGAACGCTAGGGGAAACATTAAAGGAACGCTAGGGGAAGGTTAAGGAAACAGAGGAACTAGAGACTAGGAGATGTCGGGACAAGGAGAGCTAGGGAACAGGAGAACTGGGGACTAGGAGAACTAGGGACAAGGAACTAGGTGGAACTAGAAGGGGAGAACTTGGGACCAGGAACTAGGTGGAACTAGAAGGGGAGAACTAGGGACAGAGGGGACTGAGGCCCGCGGAGGCGGGCTGGGGACAGGGAGGAACTGGGGACTGGTGGGAAAACATCTGGGCCGCTCTGCAGAACAGAGGAGAGGGTTAATATTCAAAAGGGAACAAACAGAGCAGATGCAGAACAGTCCAAATAAACAAAGTAACAAAGTAATAATATCTTCGTGTGACAAACACACAGGGGGAGATGTAATGTCCAAAAATACTATCTAAGTGAGAACAAAAACAGAGTGGGAGATGAAATGTCCAAACTACTAACTAAGTGAGAACAAAAACAGAGTGGGAGATGAAATGTCCAAACTACTAACTAAGTGAGAACAAGAAAAGAAGGCATTACGCTGGGTGAGTGACATCACAATCAAAACTCACCCAAGCGTATGCGGAATGGTACAGGAACGCAGCGGGACGGGGGCAAGAGGCATTACGCTGGGTGAGTGACATCACAATCAAAACTCACCCAGGCGTATGCGTAATGGTACAGGGACAGCAGCGGGACGAGGGCAAGAGGCATTACGCTGGGTGAGTGACATCACAATCAAAACTCACCCAGGCGTATGCGTAATGGTGCAGGAACAGCAGCGGGACGGGGGCAAGAGGCATTACGCTGGGTGAGTGACATCACAATCAAAACTCACCCAGGCGTATGCGTAATGGTACAGGAAACGCAGCGGGACGGGGGCAAGAGGCATTACGCTGGGTGAGTGACATCACAATCAAAACTCACCCAGGCGTATGCGTAATGGTGCAGGAACAGCAGCGGCGGCGAGGGTGTCGCCACCGGGTAGCTGGCTGTCCGAGCCGAGGAACAGAGTGCTGGAACAGCGGCGGTGGCGAGGGTGTCGTCCACCGGGTAGCCGCTGTCGGAGCCGAGGAACAGAGTGCTGGAACAGCGGCGGTGGCGAGGGTGTCGTCCACCGGGTAGCCGCTGTCGGAGCCGAGGAACAGGGTGCTGGAACAGCGGCGGTGGCGAGGGTGTCGTCCACCGGGTAGCCGCTGTCGGAGCCGAGGAACAGAGTGGCGCGCCACACCTTGGTGTGCACGTCGGAACCGAGAGACGCCTCGGGGTGCGTCTGCGAGGAGGAGTGTGCCAAGCACGAGGATCCTTGGAAGATGCGCGTTGCGCGCTGGAGACTGGAGAGCGTGCCAAGCCCTTGAAGATGCGCGTTGCGCGCTGGTGACTGGAGAGCGTGCCAAGCCCTTGCAGATGCGCGTTGCGCGCTGGTGACTGGAGAGCGTGCCAAGCACGAGGATCCTTGGAAGATGCGCGTTGCGCGCTGGAGACTGGAGAGCGTGCCAAGCCCTTGAAGATGCGCGTTGCGCGCTGGTGACTGGAGAGCGTGCCAAGCCCTTGCAGATGCGCGTTGCGCGCTGGTGACTGGAGAGCGTGCCAAGCCCGAGGGTCCGGGAGATGCGCGTTGGTCTAGATGTGCGTCAGGACGAACAGCTGCGCTGGGGTCTGCAGTGGAGCGCTGGGGTGCCTCCCGTGGAAGTACAGGGAGCGCAGAACAGTCTCCTCCACAGGCTACGGCGACAGCAGACGAAGGCTGGAGCAAAAACATCTCAAGGCTGGAGAAATCCATATACAGCATTGGTAGACCAGAGGATCTCCCGAAAGAGTCTAGATGTTAGAGAATATGACTCAGCATGAATACAACACGACCCCACGCCGAAACGAGGGGAAGAGCCCTGGTATTTAAAGCCCACAGGGGAACTAATTAGCCTGCCACCACAGGTGCGAGAGGTAATTGATAATAGTCCAGGTGTGGCCACTGAGAGTAAACGAGAGTAAAGAACAAGAGGGTGGGGGCTAGAGAGAGTGAGTGAGAAGGGAATTTCTAACAGTAGGCTTAAAGAAAACAGAGAAAGTTGGTGAGCAGCGGACAAAACCTCACAGTACCCCCCCCTCAACGGGAGCCACCTGGCGACCCAAAACAAATACAGACAGAGTGGCAGGGGGCAAAACAAGACAAAAACAAAAGGTACTGGCCAAGCCAGCAGGGGAAGCCACCACAAGAGTGGGGCTAGCAAAAGAAACAGGGTCGCCGAGGGGTAACTAGGGTAGCAGAGGGGCAACAGGAGGAACTGGCCTAGAGGAAACCGGGCCTAGAGGAACCGGGTCAGGAGGAACTGGGTCCAGAGAACTAGCCTAGAGAACTGGCCAAGAGAACTGGCCTAGAGAACCGGTCTAGAGAACTGGTTTAGAGAACTGGCCTAGAGAACTGGTCTAGAGAACTGGTCTAGAGGAACTGGTCTAGAGGAACTGAGGGGCAAGCAGGGTAGCTAAGGGGTAACCATGGTAGCACCGGGAAAGGGCTAGCAGAGGGAAAGGGTAGCTGCCAAGGCACTGATAGCTACAGGGCCTATGCTAGCTGTACTGCTACATCAACATAGAGGCTGCGCTAGCTGCCGAGCTAGGCTAGCAGGGGGAAAGGGTAGCTGCCAAGGCACTGATAGCTACAGGGCCTATGCCAGCTGTACTGCTACATTAACATAGAGGCTGCGCTAGCTGCCGGAGCTAGGCTGGCAGACAGGGCTGGACCAGCATGAGAGAACAAGCTAGCTGGAAGGACAGTCCTAGCTGTGTGAGATAAACTGACCTTGCTAGCTGAAGGGCAGTCCTAGCAGTGTGAGATAAACTGACCTTGCTAGCTGAAAAGGCAGTCCTAGCAGTGGGAGAAAAACTGACCTTGCTAGCTGAAAAGGCAGTCCTAGCAGTGAGAGATAAACTGACCTTGCTAGCTGAAAAGGCAGTCCTAGCAGTGGGAGATAAACTGACCTTGCTAGCTGAAAGGGCAGTCCTAGCAGTGGGATAAACTACACAAAAAAGTGGAGGCCATGCAGAGGGACCGGGTTAGCTGCTTGGGCCTGGCTAGCTACAGGGCCTATGCCAGCTGCAAGGCTGCATTAACATAGAGGCTGTGCTAGCAGCCGGGGCTAAGCTAGCAGACTGGGGCTCTGCTGAGGGACAGGGTTAGCTGCCAGGGCATGGCTAGCTACAGGGCCCATGCCAGCAGCAAGGGCTGCATAAACATAGAGGCTGTGCTAGCAGCCGGGGCTAAGCTAGCAGACTGGGGCTCTGCTGAGGGACTGGGTTAGCTGCCAGGGCATGGCTAGCTACAGGGCCTATGCCAGCAGTAAGGGCTGCATTAACATAGAGGCTGTGCTAGCCGCCGAGGCAAAGCTAGCAGACAGGGCCATGCTGGTAGTAGAGGCCTAACAAGCTGCAGGGGGGTCAAACAGGGCTAACAGGGAAGCAAATGGGGGAGTCAACAGGCTAACAGGGGAGCTAACCGGGGAGACCAACAAGCTAACAGGGGAGCTAACAGGCTAACAAGGAAGCTAGAGGGGAGCTAGAGGGAACAAGAAAAAAAAAGGCAAACTCAACATACACCGTCTGTGCTGGCTGGGGTCGTCGATTGGGTGGGGTCGTACTGTTATGGTTTGTAACCGACCCCAATCGCACAACACAAGACAGGTATGATGGTTTGCCAAGAAACAGATATTTATTGAGAGACAGGGAAAAAAGGGCACTGTCCCTTTAAGGGAGAACACAAATACAGGAATATAACCAGAGGGGAAAAACTAGGTGCCTTTAAGAGGCGGGCAGGAAAAGGGTACACTAAGGGAAGGTTAATGAACGCTAGGGGAAACATTAAAGGAACGCTAGGGGAAGGTTAAGGAAACAGAGGAACTAGAGACTAGGAGATGTCGGGACAAGGAGAGCTAGGGAACAGGAGAACTGGGGACTAGGAGAACTAGGGACAAGGAACTAGGTGGAACTAGAAGGGGAGAACTTGGGACCAGGAACTAGGTGGAACTAGAAGGGGAGAACTAGGGACAGATGGGACTGAGGCCCGCGGAGGCGGGCTGGGGACAGGGAGGAACTGGGGACTGGTGGGAAAACATCTGGGCCGCTCTGCAGAACAGAGGAGAGGGTTAATATTCAAAAGGGAACAAACAGAGCAGATGCAGAACAGTCCAAATAAACAAAGTAACAAAGTAATAATATCTTCGTGTGACAAACACACAGGGGGAGATGTAATGTCCAAAAATACTATCTAAGTGAGAACAAAAACAGAGTGGGAGATGAAATGTCCAAACTACTAACTAAGTGAGAACAAAAACAGAGTGGGAGATGAAATGTCCAAACTACTAACTAAGTGAGAACAAGAAAAGGAGGCATTACGCTGGGTGAGTGACATCACAATCAAAACTCACCCAAGCGTATGCGGAATGGTACAGGAACGCAGCGGGACGGGGGCAAGAGGCATTACGCTGGGTGAGTGACATCACAATCAAAACTCACCCAGGCGTATGCGTAATGGTACAGGGACAGCAGCGGGACGAGGGCAAGAGGCATTACGCTGGGTGAGTGACATCACAATCAAAACTCACCCAGGCGTATGCGTAATGGTGCAGGAACAGCAGCGGGACGGGGGCAAGAGGCATTACGCTGGGTGAGTGACATCACAATCAAAACTCACCCAGGCGTATGCGTAATGGTACAGGAAACGCAGCGGGACGGGGGCAAGAGGCATTACGCTGGGTGAGTGACATCACAATCAAAACTCACCCAGGCGTATGCGTAATGGTGCAGGAACAGCAGCGGCGGCGAGGGTGTCGCCACCGGGTAGCTGGCTGTCCGAGCCGAGGAACAGAGTGCTGGAACAGCGGCGGTGGCGAGGGTGTCGTCCACCGGGTAGCCGCTGTCGGAGCCGAGGAACAGAGTGCTGGAACAGCGGCGGTGGCGAGGGTGTCGTCCACCGGGTAGCCGCTGTCGGAGCCGAGGAACAGGGTGCTGGAACAGCGGCGGTGGCGAGGGTGTCGTCCACCGGGTAGCCGCTGTCGGAGCCGAGGAACAGAGTGGCGCGCCACACCTTGGTGTGCACGTCGGAACCGAGAGACGCCTCGGGGTGCGTCTGCGAGGAGGAGTGTGCCAAGCACGAGGATCCTTGGAAGATGCGCGTTGCGCGCTGGAGACTGGAGAGCGTGCCAAGCCCTTGAAGATGCGCGTTGCGCGCTGGTGACTGGAGAGCGTGCCAAGCCCTTGCAGATGCGCGTTGCGCGCTGGTGACTGGAGAGCGTGCCAAGCACGAGGATCCTTGGAAGATGCGCGTTGCGCGCTGGAGACTGGAGAGCGTGCCAAGCCCTTGAAGATGCGCGTTGCGCGCTGGTGACTGGAGAGCGTGCCAAGCCCTTGCAGATGCGCGTTGCGCGCTGGTGACTGGAGAGCGTGCCAAGCCCGAGGGTCCGGGAGATGCGCGTTGGTCTAGATGTGCGTCAGGACGAACAGCTGCGCTGGGGTCTGCAGTGGAGCGCTGGGGTGCCTCCCGTGGAAGTACAGGGAGCGCAGAACAGTCTCCTCCACAGGCTACGGCGACAGCAGACGAAGGCTGGAGCAAAAACATCTCAAGGCTGGAGAAATCCATATACAGCATTGGTAGACCAGAGGATCTCCCGAAAGAGTCTAGATGTTAGAGAATATGACTCAGCATGAATACAACACGACCCCACGCCGAAACGAGGGGAAGAGCCCTGGTATTTAAAGCCCACAGGGGAACTAATTAGCCTGCCACCACAGGTGCGAGAGGTAATTGATAATAGTCCAGGTGTGGCCACTGAGAGTAAACGAGAGTAAAGAACGAGAGGGTGGGGGCTAGAGAGAGTGAGTGAGAAGGGAATTTCTAACAGTAGGCTTAAAGAAAACAGAGAAAGTTGGTGAGCAGCGGACAAAACCTCACAGTACCCCCCCCTCAACGGGAGCCACCTGGCGACCCAAAACAAATACAGACAGAGTGGCAGGGGGCAAAACAAGACAAAAACAAAAGGTACTGGCCAAGCCAGCAGGGGAAGCCACCACAAGAGTGGGGCTAGCAAAAGAAACAGGGTCGCCGAGGGGTAACTAGGGTAGCAGAGGGGCAACAGGAGGAACTGGCCTAGAGGAAACCGGGCCTAGAGGAACCGGGTCAGGAGGAACTGGGTCCAGAGAACTAGCCTAGAGAACTGGCCAAGAGAACTGGCCTAGAGAACCGGTCTAGAGAACTGGTTTAGAGAACTGGCCTAGAGAACTGGTCTAGAGAACTGGTCTAGAGGAACTGGTCTAGAGGAACTGAGGGGCAAGCAGGGTAGCTAAGGGGTAACCATGGTAGCACCGGGAAAGGGCTAGCAGAGGGAAAGGGTAGCTGCCAAGGCACTGATAGCTACAGGGCCTATGCTAGCTGTACTGCTACATCAACATAGAGGCTGCGCTAGCTGCCGAGCTAGGCTAGCAGGGGGAAAGGGTAGCTGCCAAGGCACTGATAGCTACAGGGCCTATGCCAGCTGTACTGCTACATTAACATAGAGGCTGCGCTAGCTGCCGGAGCTAGGCTGGCAGACAGGGCTGGACCAGCATGAGAGAACAAGCTAGCTGGAAGGACAGTCCTAGCTGTGTGAGATAAACTGACCTTGCTAGCTGAAGGGCAGTCCTAGCAGTGTGAGATAAACTGACCTTGCTAGCTGAAAAGGCAGTCCTAGCAGTGGGAGAAAAACTGACCTTGCTAGCTGAAAAGGCAGTCCTAGCAGTGAGAGATAAACTGACCTTGCTAGCTGAAAAGGCAGTCCTAGCAGTGGGAGATAAACTGACCTTGCTAGCTGAAAGGGCAGTCCTAGCAGTGGGATAAACTACACAAAAAAGTGGAGGCCATGCAGAGGGACCGGGTTAGCTGCTTGGGCCTGGCTAGCTACAGGGCCTATGCCAGCTGCAAGGCTGCATTAACATAGAGGCTGTGCTAGCAGCCGGGGCTAAGCTAGCAGACTGGGGCTCTGCTGAGGGACAGGGTTAGCTGCCAGGGCATGGCTAGCTACAGGGCCCATGCCAGCAGCAAGGGCTGCATAAACATAGAGGCTGTGCTAGCAGCCGGGGCTAAGCTAGCAGACTGGGGCTCTGCTGAGGGACTGGGTTAGCTGCCAGGGCATGGCTAGCTACAGGGCCTATGCCAGCAGTAAGGGCTGCATTAACATAGAGGCTGTGCTAGCCGCCGAGGCAAAGCTAGCAGACAGGGCCATGCTGGTAGTAGAGGCCTAACAAGCTGCAGGGGGGTCAAACAGGGCTAACAGGGAAGCAAATGGGGGAGTCAACAGGCTAACAGGGGAGCTAACCGGGGAGACCAACAAGCTAACAGGGGAGCTAACAGGCTAACAAGGAAGCTAGAGGGGAGCTAGAGGGAACAAGAAAAAAAAAGGCAAACTCAACATACACCGTCTGTGCTGGCTGGGGTCGTCGATTGGGTGGGGTCGTACTGTTATGGTTTGTAACCGACCCCAATCGCACAACACAAGACAGGTATGATGGTTTGCCAAGAAACAGATATTTATTGAGAGACAGGGAAAAAAGGGCACTGTCCCTTTAAGGGAGAACACAAATACAGGAATATAACCAGAGGGGAAAAACTAGGTGCCTTTAAGAGGCGGGCAGGAAAAGGGTACACTAAGGGAAGGTTAATGAACGCTAGGGGAAACATTAAAGGAACGCTAGGGGAAGGTTAAGGAAACAGAGGAACTAGAGACTAGGAGATGTCGGGACAAGGAGAGCTAGGGAACAGGAGAACTGGGGACTAGGAGAACTAGGGACAAGGAACTAGGTGGAACTAGAAGGGGAGAACTTGGGACCAGGAACTAGGTGGAACTAGAAGGGGAGAACTAGGGACAGATGGGACTGAGGCCCGCGGAGGCGGGCTGGGGACAGGGAGGAACTGGGGACTGGTGGGAAAACATCTGGGCCGCTCTGCAGAACAGAGGAGAGGGTTAATATTCAAAAGGGAACAAACAGAGCAGATGCAGAACAGTCCAAATAAACAAAGTAACAAAGTAATAATATCTTCGTGTGACAAACACACAGGGGGAGATGTAATGTCCAAAAATACTATCTAAGTGAGAACAAAAACAGAGTGGGAGATGAAATGTCCAAACTACTAACTAAGTGAGAACAAAAACAGAGTGGGAGATGAAATGTCCAAACTACTAACTAAGTGAGAACAAGAAAAGGAGGCATTACGCTGGGTGAGTGACATCACAATCAAAACTCACCCAAGCGTATGCGGAATGGTACAGGAACGCAGCGGGACGGGGGCAAGAGGCATTACGCTGGGTGAGTGACATCACAATCAAAACTCACCCAGGCGTATGCGTAATGGTACAGGGACAGCAGCGGGACGAGGGCAAGAGGCATTACGCTGGGTGAGTGACATCACAATCAAAACTCACCCAGGCGTATGCGTAATGGTGCAGGAACAGCAGCGGGACGGGGGCAAGAGGCATTACGCTGGGTGAGTGACATCACAATCAAAACTCACCCAGGCGTATGCGTAATGGTACAGGAAACGCAGCGGGACGGGGGCAAGAGGCATTACGCTGGGTGAGTGACATCACAATCAAAACTCACCCAGGCGTATGCGTAATGGTGCAGGAACAGCAGCGGCGGCGAGGGTGTCGCCACCGGGTAGCTGGCTGTCCGAGCCGAGGAACAGAGTGCTGGAACAGCGGCGGTGGCGAGGGTGTCGTCCACCGGGTAGCCGCTGTCGGAGCCGAGGAACAGAGTGCTGGAACAGCGGCGGTGGCGAGGGTGTCGTCCACCGGGTAGCCGCTGTCGGAGCCGAGGAACAGGGTGCTGGAACAGCGGCGGTGGCGAGGGTGTCGTCCACCGGGTAGCCGCTGTCGGAGCCGAGGAACAGAGTGGCGCGCCACACCTTGGTGTGCACGTCGGAACCGAGAGACGCCTCGGGGTGCGTCTGCGAGGAGGAGTGTGCCAAGCACGAGGATCCTTGGAAGATGCGCGTTGCGCGCTGGAGACTGGAGAGCGTGCCAAGCCCTTGAAGATGCGCGTTGCGCGCTGGTGACTGGAGAGCGTGCCAAGCCCTTGCAGATGCGCGTTGCGCGCTGGTGACTGGAGAGCGTGCCAAGCACGAGGATCCTTGGAAGATGCGCGTTGCGCGCTGGAGACTGGAGAGCGTGCCAAGCCCTTGAAGATGCGCGTTGCGCGCTGGTGACTGGAGAGCGTGCCAAGCCCTTGCAGATGCGCGTTGCGCGCTGGTGACTGGAGAGCGTGCCAAGCCCGAGGGTCCGGGAGATGCGCGTTGGTCTAGATGTGCGTCAAATACAGACAGAGTGGCAGGGGGCAAAACAAGACAAAAACAAAAGGTACTGGCCAAGCCAGCAGGGGAAGCCACCACAAGAGTGGGGCTAGCAAAAGAAACAGGGTCGCCGAGGGGTAACTAGGGTAGCAGAGGGGCAACAGGAGGAACTGGCCTAGAGGAAACCGGGCCTAGAGGAACCGGGTCAGGAGGAACTGGGTCCAGAGAACTAGCCTAGAGAACTGGCCAAGAGAACTGGCCTAGAGAACCGGTCTAGAGAACTGGTTTAGAGAACTGGCCTAGAGAACTGGTCTAGAGAACTGGTCTAGAGGAACTGGTCTAGAGGAACTGAGGGGCAAGCAGGGTAGCTAAGGGGTAACCATGGTAGCACCGGGAAAGGGCTAGCAGAGGGAAAGGGTAGCTGCCAAGGCACTGATAGCTACAGGGCCTATGCTAGCTGTACTGCTACATCAACATAGAGGCTGCGCTAGCTGCCGAGCTAGGCTAGCAGGGGGAAAGGGTAGCTGCCAAGGCACTGATAGCTACAGGGCCTATGCCAGCTGTACTGCTACATTAACATAGAGGCTGCGCTAGCTGCCGGAGCTAGGCTGGCAGACAGGGCTGGACCAGCATGAGAGAACAAGCTAGCTGGAAGGACAGTCCTAGCTGTGTGAGATAAACTGACCTTGCTAGCTGAAGGGCAGTCCTAGCAGTGTGAGATAAACTGACCTTGCTAGCTGAAAAGGCAGTCCTAGCAGTGGGAGAAAAACTGACCTTGCTAGCTGAAAAGGCAGTCCTAGCAGTGAGAGATAAACTGACCTTGCTAGCTGAAAAGGCAGTCCTAGCAGTGGGAGATAAACTGACCTTGCTAGCTGAAAGGGCAGTCCTAGCAGTGGGATAAACTACACAAAAAAGTGGAGGCCATGCAGAGGGACCGGGTTAGCTGCTTGGGCCTGGCTAGCTACAGGGCCTATGCCAGCTGCAAGGCTGCATTAACATAGAGGCTGTGCTAGCAGCCGGGGCTAAGCTAGCAGACTGGGGCTCTGCTGAGGGACAGGGTTAGCTGCCAGGGCATGGCTAGCTACAGGGCCCATGCCAGCAGCAAGGGCTGCATAAACATAGAGGCTGTGCTAGCAGCCGGGGCTAAGCTAGCAGACTGGGGCTCTGCTGAGGGACTGGGTTAGCTGCCAGGGCATGGCTAGCTACAGGGCCTATGCCAGCAGTAAGGGCTGCATTAACATAGAGGCTGTGCTAGCCGCCGAGGCAAAGCTAGCAGACAGGGCCATGCTGGTAGTAGAGGCCTAACAAGCTGCAGGGGGGTCAAACAGGGCTAACAGGGAAGCAAATGGGGGAGTCAACAGGCTAACAGGGGAGCTAACCGGGGAGACCAACAAGCTAACAGGGGAGCTAACAGGCTAACAAGGAAGCTAGAGGGGAGCTAGAGGGAACAAGAAAAAAAAAGGCAAACTCAACATACACCGTCTGTGCTGGCTGGGGTCGTCGATTGGGTGGGGTCGTACTGTTATGGTTTGTAACCGACCCCAATCGCACAACACAAGACAGGTATGATGGTTTGCCAAGAAACAGATATTTATTGAGAGACAGGGAAAAAAGGGCACTGTCCCTTTAAGGGAGAACACAAATACAGGAATATAACCAGAGGGGAAAAACTAGGTGCCTTTAAGAGGCGGGCAGGAAAAGGGTACACTAAGGGAAGGTTAATGAACGCTAGGGGAAACATTAAAGGAACGCTAGGGGAAGGTTAAGGAAACAGAGGAACTAGAGACTAGGAGATGTCGGGACAAGGAGAGCTAGGGAACAGGAGAACTGGGGACTAGGAGAACTAGGGACAAGGAACTAGGTGGAACTAGAAGGGGAGAACTTGGGACCAGGAACTAGGTGGAACTAGAAGGGGAGAACTAGGGACAGAGGGGACTGAGGCCCGCGGAGGCGGGCTGGGGACAGGGAGGAACTGGGGACTGGTGGGAAAACATCTGGGCCGCTCTGCAGAACAGAGGAGAGGGTTAATATTCAAAAGGGAACAAACAGAGCAGATGCAGAACAGTCCAAATAAACAAAGTAACAAAGTAATAATATCTTCGTGTGACAAACACACAGGGGGAGATGTAATGTCCAAAAATACTATCTAAGTGAGAACAAAAACAGAGTGGGAGATGAAATGTCCAAACTACTAACTAAGTGAGAACAAAAACAGAGTGGGAGATGAAATGTCCAAACTACTAACTAAGTGAGAACAAGAAAAGGAGGCATTACGCTGGGTGAGTGACATCACAATCAAAACTCACCCAAGCGTATGCGGAATGGTACAGGAACGCAGCGGGACGGGGGCAAGAGGCATTACGCTGGGTGAGTGACATCACAATCAAAACTCACCCAGGCGTATGCGTAATGGTACAGGGACAGCAGCGGGACGAGGGCAAGAGGCATTACGCTGGGTGAGTGACATCACAATCAAAACTCACCCAGGCGTATGCGTAATGGTGCAGGAACAGCAGCGGGACGGGGGCAAGAGGCATTACGCTGGGTGAGTGACATCACAATCAAAACTCACCCAGGCGTATGCGTAATGGTACAGGAAACGCAGCGGGACGGGGGCAAGAGGCATTACGCTGGGTGAGTGACATCACAATCAAAACTCACCCAGGCGTATGCGTAATGGTGCAGGAACAGCAGCGGCGGCGAGGGTGTCGCCACCGGGTAGCTGGCTGTCCGAGCCGAGGAACAGAGTGCTGGAACAGCGGCGGTGGCGAGGGTGTCGTCCACCGGGTAGCCGCTGTCGGAGCCGAGGAACAGAGTGCTGGAACAGCGGCGGTGGCGAGGGTGTCGTCCACCGGGTAGCCGCTGTCGGAGCCGAGGAACAGGGTGCTGGAACAGCGGCGGTGGCGAGGGTGTCGTCCACCGGGTAGCCGCTGTCGGAGCCGAGGAACAGAGTGGCGCGCCACACCTTGGTGTGCACGTCGGAACCGAGAGACGCCTCGGGGTGCGTCTGCGAGGAGGAGTGTGCCAAGCACGAGGATCCTTGGAAGATGCGCGTTGCGCGCTGGAGACTGGAGAGCGTGCCAAGCCCTTGAAGATGCGCGTTGCGCGCTGGTGACTGGAGAGCGTGCCAAGCCCTTGCAGATGCGCGTTGCGCGCTGGTGACTGGAGAGCGTGCCAAGCACGAGGATCCTTGGAAGATGCGCGTTGCGCGCTGGAGACTGGAGAGCGTGCCAAGCCCTTGAAGATGCGCGTTGCGCGCTGGTGACTGGAGAGCGTGCCAAGCCCTTGCAGATGCGCGTTGCGCGCTGGTGACTGGAGAGCGTGCCAAGCCCGAGGGTCCGGGAGATGCGCGTTGGTCTAGATGTGCGTCAGGACGAACAGCTGCGCTGGGGTCTGCAGTGGAGCGCTGGGGTGCCTCCCGTGGAAGTACAGGGAGCGCAGAACAGTCTCCTCCACAGGCTACGGCGACAGCAGACGAAGGCTGGAGCAAAAACATCTCAAGGCTGGAGAAATCCATATACAGCATTGGTAGACCAGAGGATCTCCCGAAAGAGTCTAGATGTTAGAGAATATGACTCAGCATGAATACAACACGACCCCACGCCGAAACGAGGGGAAGAGCCCTGGTATTTAAAGCCCACAGGGGAACTAATTAGCCTGCCACCACAGGTGCGAGAGGTAATTGATAATAGTCCAGGTGTGGCCACTGAGAGTAAACGAGAGTAAAGAACGAGAGGGTGGGGGCTAGAGAGAGTGAGTGAGAAGGGAATTTCTAACAGTAGGCTTAAAGAAAACAGAGAAAGTTGGTGAGCAGCGGACAAAACCTCACAGTACCCCCCCCTCAACGGGAGCCACCTGGCGACCCAAAACAAATACAGACAGAGTGGCAGGGGGCAAAACAAGACAAAAACAAAAGGTACTGGCCAAGCCAGCAGGGGAAGCCACCACAAGAGTGGGGCTAGCAAAAGAAACAGGGTCGCCGAGGGGTAACTAGGGTAGCAGAGGGGCAACAGGAGGAACTGGCCTAGAGGAAACCGGGCCTAGAGGAACCGGGTCAGGAGGAACTGGGTCCAGAGAACTAGCCTAGAGAACTGGCCAAGAGAACTGGCCTAGAGAACCGGTCTAGAGAACTGGTTTAGAGAACTGGCCTAGAGAACTGGTCTAGAGAACTGGTCTAGAGGAACTGGTCTAGAGGAACTGAGGGGCAAGCAGGGTAGCTAAGGGGTAACCATGGTAGCACCGGGAAAGGGCTAGCAGAGGGAAAGGGTAGCTGCCAAGGCACTGATAGCTACAGGGCCTATGCTAGCTGTACTGCTACATCAACATAGAGGCTGCGCTAGCTGCCGAGCTAGGCTAGCAGGGGGAAAGGGTAGCTGCCAAGGCACTGATAGCTACAGGGCCTATGCCAGCTGTACTGCTACATTAACATAGAGGCTGCGCTAGCTGCCGGAGCTAGGCTGGCAGACAGGGCTGGACCAGCATGAGAGAACAAGCTAGCTGGAAGGACAGTCCTAGCTGTGTGAGATAAACTGACCTTGCTAGCTGAAGGGCAGTCCTAGCAGTGTGAGATAAACTGACCTTGCTAGCTGAAAAGGCAGTCCTAGCAGTGGGAGAAAAACTGACCTTGCTAGCTGAAAAGGCAGTCCTAGCAGTGAGAGATAAACTGACCTTGCTAGCTGAAAAGGCAGTCCTAGCAGTGGGAGATAAACTGACCTTGCTAGCTGAAAGGGCAGTCCTAGCAGTGGGATAAACTACACAAAAAAGTGGAGGCCATGCAGAGGGACCGGGTTAGCTGCTTGGGCCTGGCTAGCTACAGGGCCTATGCCAGCTGCAAGGCTGCATTAACATAGAGGCTGTGCTAGCAGCCGGGGCTAAGCTAGCAGACTGGGGCTCTGCTGAGGGACAGGGTTAGCTGCCAGGGCATGGCTAGCTACAGGGCCCATGCCAGCAGCAAGGGCTGCATAAACATAGAGGCTGTGCTAGCAGCCGGGGCTAAGCTAGCAGACTGGGGCTCTGCTGAGGGACTGGGTTAGCTGCCAGGGCATGGCTAGCTACAGGGCCTATGCCAGCAGTAAGGGCTGCATTAACATAGAGGCTGTGCTAGCCGCCGAGGCAAAGCTAGCAGACAGGGCCATGCTGGTAGTAGAGGCCTAACAAGCTGCAGGGGGGTCAAACAGGGCTAACAGGGAAGCAAATGGGGGAGTCAACAGGCTAACAGGGGAGCTAACCGGGGAGACCAACAAGCTAACAGGGGAGCTAACAGGCTAACAAGGAAGCTAGAGGGGAGCTAGAGGGAACAAGAAAAAAAAAGGCAAACTCAACATACACCGTCTGTGCTGGCTGGGGTCGTCGATTGGGTGGGGTCGTACTGTTATGGTTTGTAACCGACCCCAATCGCACAACACAAGACAGGTATGATGGTTTGCCAAGAAACAGATATTTATTGAGAGACAGGGAAAAAAGGGCACTGTCCCTTTAAGGGAGAACACAAATACAGGAATATAACCAGAGGGGAAAAACTAGGTGCCTTTAAGAGGCGGGCAGGAAAAGGGTACACTAAGGGAAGGTTAATGAACGCTAGGGGAAACATTAAAGGAACGCTAGGGGAAGGTTAAGGAAACAGAGGAACTAGAGACTAGGAGATGTCGGGACAAGGAGAGCTAGGGAACAGGAGAACTGGGGACTAGGAGAACTAGGGACAAGGAACTAGGTGGAACTAGAAGGGGAGAACTTGGGACCAGGAACTAGGTGGAACTAGAAGGGGAGAACTAGGGACAGAGGGGACTGAGGCCCGCGGAGGCGGGCTGGGGACAGGGAGGAACTGGGGACTGGTGGGAAAACATCTGGGCCGCTCTGCAGAACAGAGGAGAGGGTTAATATTCAAAAGGGAACAAACAGAGCAGATGCAGAACAGTCCAAATAAACAAAGTAACAAAGTAATAATATCTTCGTGTGACAAACACACAGGGGGAGATGTAATGTCCAAAAATACTATCTAAGTGAGAACAAAAACAGAGTGGGAGATGAAATGTCCAAACTACTAACTAAGTGAGAACAAAAACAGAGTGGGAGATGAAATGTCCAAACTACTAACTAAGTGAGAACAAGAAAAGGAGGCATTACGCTGGGTGAGTGACATCACAATCAAAACTCACCCAAGCGTATGCGGAATGGTACAGGAACGCAGCGGGACGGGGGCAAGAGGCATTACGCTGGGTGAGTGACATCACAATCAAAACTCACCCAGGCGTATGCGTAATGGTACAGGGACAGCAGCGGGACGAGGGCAAGAGGCATTACGCTGGGTGAGTGACATCACAATCAAAACTCACCCAGGCGTATGCGTAATGGTGCAGGAACAGCAGCGGGACGGGGGCAAGAGGCATTACGCTGGGTGAGTGACATCACAATCAAAACTCACCCAGGCGTATGCGTAATGGTACAGGAAACGCAGCGGGACGGGGGCAAGAGGCATTACGCTGGGTGAGTGACATCACAATCAAAACTCACCCAGGCGTATGCGTAATGGTGCAGGAACAGCAGCGGCGGCGAGGGTGTCGCCACCGGGTAGCTGGCTGTCCGAGCCGAGGAACAGAGTGCTGGAACAGCGGCGGTGGCGAGGGTGTCGTCCACCGGGTAGCCGCTGTCGGAGCCGAGGAACAGAGTGCTGGAACAGCGGCGGTGGCGAGGGTGTCGTCCACCGGGTAGCCGCTGTCGGAGCCGAGGAACAGGGTGCTGGAACAGCGGCGGTGGCGAGGGTGTCGTCCACCGGGTAGCCGCTGTCGGAGCCGAGGAACAGAGTGGCGCGCCACACCTTGGTGTGCACGTCGGAACCGAGAGACGCCTCGGGGTGCGTCTGCGAGGAGGAGTGTGCCAAGCACGAGGATCCTTGGAAGATGCGCGTTGCGCGCTGGAGACTGGAGAGCGTGCCAAGCCCTTGAAGATGCGCGTTGCGCGCTGGTGACTGGAGAGCGTGCCAAGCCCTTGCAGATGCGCATTGCGCGCTGGTGACTGGAGAGCGTGCCAAGCACGAGGATCCTTGGAAGATGCGCGTTGCGCGCTGGAGACTGGAGAGCGTGCCAAGCCCTTGAAGATGCGCGTTGCGCGCTGGTGACTGGAGAGCGTGCCAAGCCCTTGCAGATGCGCGTTGCGCGCTGGTGACTGGAGAGCGTGCCAAGCCCGAGGGTCCGGGAGATGCGCGTTGGTCTAGATGTGCGTCAGGACGAACAGCTGCGCTGGGGTCTGCAGTGGAGCGCTGGGGTGCCTCCCGTGGAAGTACAGGGAGCGCAGAACAGTCTCCTCCACAGGCTACGGCGACAGCAGACGAAGGCTGGAGCAAAAACATCTCAAGGCTGGAGAAATCCATATACAGCATTGGTAGACCAGAGGATCTCCCGAAAGAGTCTAGATGTTAGAGAATATGACTCAGCATGAATACAACACGACCCCACGCCGAAACGAGGGGAAGAGCCCTGGTATTTAAAGCCCACAGGGGAACTAATTAGCCTGCCACCACAGGTGCGAGAGGTAATTGATAATAGTCCAGGTGTGGCCACTGAGAGTAAACGAGAGTAAAGAACGAGAGGGTGGGGGCTAGAGAGAGTGAGTGAGAAGGGAATTTCTAACAGTAGGCTTAAAGAAAACAGAGAAAGTTGGTGAGCAGCGGACAAAACCTCACAGTACCCCCCCCTCAACGGGAGCCACCTGGCGACCCAAAACAAATACAGACAGAGTGGCAGGGGGCAAAACAAGACAAAAACAAAAGGTACTGGCCAAGCCAGCAGGGGAAGCCACCACAAGAGTGGGGCTAGCAAAAGAAACAGGGTCGCCGAGGGGTAACTAGGGTAGCAGAGGGGCAACAGGAGGAACTGGCCTAGAGGAAACCGGGCCTAGAGGAACCGGGTCAGGAGGAACTGGGTCCAGAGAACTAGCCTAGAGAACTGGCCAAGAGAACTGGCCTAGAGAACCGGTCTAGAGAACTGGTTTAGAGAACTGGCCTAGAGAACTGGTCTAGAGAACTGGTCTAGAGGAACTGGTCTAGAGGAACTGAGGGGCAAGCAGGGTAGCTAAGGGGTAACCATGGTAGCACCGGGAAAGGGCTAGCAGAGGGAAAGGGTAGCTGCCAAGGCACTGATAGCTACAGGGCCTATGCTAGCTGTACTGCTACATCAACATAGAGGCTGCGCTAGCTGCCGAGCTAGGCTAGCAGGGGGAAAGGGTAGCTGCCAAGGCACTGATAGCTACAGGGCCTATGCCAGCTGTACTGCTACATTAACATAGAGGCTGCGCTAGCTGCCGGAGCTAGGCTGGCAGACAGGGCTGGACCAGCATGAGAGAACAAGCTAGCTGGAAGGACAGTCCTAGCTGTGTGAGATAAACTGACCTTGCTAGCTGAAGGGCAGTCCTAGCAGTGTGAGATAAACTGACCTTGCTAGCTGAAAAGGCAGTCCTAGCAGTGGGAGAAAAACTGACCTTGCTAGCTGAAAAGGCAGTCCTAGCAGTGAGAGATAAACTGACCTTGCTAGCTGAAAAGGCAGTCCTAGCAGTGGGAGATAAACTGACCTTGCTAGCTGAAAGGGCAGTCCTAGCAGTGGGATAAACTACACAAAAAAGTGGAGGCCATGCAGAGGGACCGGGTTAGCTGCTTGGGCCTGGCTAGCTACAGGGCCTATGCCAGCTGCAAGGCTGCATTAACATAGAGGCTGTGCTAGCAGCCGGGGCTAAGCTAGCAGACTGGGGCTCTGCTGAGGGACAGGGTTAGCTGCCAGGGCATGGCTAGCTACAGGGCCCATGCCAGCAGCAAGGGCTGCATAAACATAGAGGCTGTGCTAGCAGCCGGGGCTAAGCTAGCAGACTGGGGCTCTGCTGAGGGACTGGGTTAGCTGCCAGGGCATGGCTAGCTACAGGGCCTATGCCAGCAGTAAGGGCTGCATTAACATAGAGGCTGTGCTAGCCGCCGAGGCAAAGCTAGCAGACAGGGCCATGCTGGTAGTAGAGGCCTAACAAGCTGCAGGGGGGTCAAACAGGGCTAACAGGGAAGCAAATGGGGGAGTCAACAGGCTAACAGGGGAGCTAACCGGGGAGACCAACAAGCTAACAGGGGAGCTAACAGGCTAACAAGGAAGCTAGAGGGGAGCTAGAGGGAACAAGAAAAAAAAAGGCAAACTCAACATACACCGTCTGTGCTGGCTGGGGTCGTCGATTGGGTGGGGTCGTACTGTTATGGTTTGTAACCGACCCCAATCGCACAACACAAGACAGGTATGATGGTTTGCCAAGAAACAGATATTTATTGAGAGACAGGGAAAAAAGGGCACTGTCCCTTTAAGGGAGAACACAAATACAGGAATATAACCAGAGGGGAAAAACTAGGTGCCTTTAAGAGGCGGGCAGGAAAAGGGTACACTAAGGGAAGGTTAATGAACGCTAGGGGAAACATTAAAGGAACGCTAGGGGAAGGTTAAGGAAACAGAGGAACTAGAGACTAGGAGATGTCGGGACAAGGAGAGCTAGGGAACAGGAGAACTGGGGACTAGGAGAACTAGGGACAAGGAACTAGGTGGAACTAGAAGGGGAGAACTTGGGACCAGGAACTAGGTGGAACTAGAAGGGGAGAACTAGGGACAGAGGGGACTGAGGCCCGCGGAGGCGGGCTGGGGACAGGGAGGAACTGGGGACTGGTGGGAAAACATCTGGGCCGCTCTGCAGAACAGAGGAGAGGGTTAATATTCAAAAGGGAACAAACAGAGCAGATGCAGAACAGTCCAAATAAACAAAGTAACAAAGTAATAATATCTTCGTGTGACAAACACACAGGGGGAGATGTAATGTCCAAAAATACTATCTAAGTGAGAACAAAAACAGAGTGGGAGATGAAATGTCCAAACTACTAACTAAGTGAGAACAAAAACAGAGTGGGAGATGAAATGTCCAAACTACTAACTAAGTGAGAACAAGAAAAGGAGGCATTACGCTGGGTGAGTGACATCACAATCAAAACTCACCCAAGCGTATGCGGAATGGTACAGGAACGCAGCGGGACGGGGGCAAGAGGCATTACGCTGGGTGAGTGACATCACAATCAAAACTCACCCAGGCGTATGCGTAATGGTACAGGGACAGCAGCGGGACGAGGGCAAGAGGCATTACGCTGGGTGAGTGACATCACAATCAAAACTCACCCAGGCGTATGCGTAATGGTGCAGGAACAGCAGCGGGACGGGGGCAAGAGGCATTACGCTGGGTGAGTGACATCACAATCAAAACTCACCCAGGCGTATGCGTAATGGTACAGGAAACGCAGCGGGACGGGGGCAAGAGGCATTACGCTGGGTGAGTGACATCACAATCAAAACTCACCCAGGCGTATGCGTAATGGTGCAGGAACAGCAGCGGCGGCGAGGGTGTCGCCACCGGGTAGCTGGCTGTCCGAGCCGAGGAACAGAGTGCTGGAACAGCGGCGGTGGCGAGGGTGTCGTCCACCGGGTAGCCGCTGTCGGAGCCGAGGAACAGAGTGCTGGAACAGCGGCGGTGGCGAGGGTGTCGTCCACCGGGTAGCCGCTGTCGGAGCCGAGGAACAGGGTGCTGGAACAGCGGCGGTGGCGAGGGTGTCGTCCACCGGGTAGCCGCTGTCGGAGCCGAGGAACAGAGTGGCGCGCCACACCTTGGTGTGCACGTCGGAACCGAGAGACGCCTCGGGGTGCGTCTGCGAGGAGGAGTGTGCCAAGCACGAGGATCCTTGGAAGATGCGCGTTGCGCGCTGGAGACTGGAGAGCGTGCCAAGCCCTTGAAGATGCGCGTTGCGCGCTGGTGACTGGAGAGCGTGCCAAGCCCTTGCAGATGCGCATTGCGCGCTGGTGACTGGAGAGCGTGCCAAGCACGAGGATCCTTGGAAGATGCGCGTTGCGCGCTGGAGACTGGAGAGCGTGCCAAGCCCTTGAAGATGCGCGTTGCGCGCTGGTGACTGGAGAGCGTGCCAAGCCCTTGCAGATGCGCGTTGCGCGCTGGTGACTGGAGAGCGTGCCAAGCCCGAGGGTCCGGGAGATGCGCGTTGGTCTAGATGTGCGTCAGGACGAACAGCTGCGCTGGGGTCTGCAGTGGAGCGCTGGGGTGCCTCCCGTGGAAGTACAGGGAGCGCAGAACAGTCTCCTCCACAGGCTACGGCGACAGCAGACGAAGGCTGGAGCAAAAACATCTCAAGGCTGGAGAAATCCATATACAGCATTGGTAGACCAGAGGATCTCCCGAAAGAGTCTAGATGTTAGAGAATATGACTCAGCATGAATACAACACGACCCCACGCCGAAACGAGGGGAAGAGCCCTGGTATTTAAAGCCCACAGGGGAACTAATTAGCCTGCCACCACAGGTGCGAGAGGTAATTGATAATAGTCCAGGTGTGGCCACTGAGAGTAAACGAGAGTAAAGAACGAGAGGGTGGGGGCTAGAGAGAGTGAGTGAGAAGGGAATTTCTAACAGTAGGCTTAAAGAAAACAGAGAAAGTTGGTGAGCAGCGGACAAAACCTCACACAATCAGGCTTTCGGAAATTTCATTCCACCGAAACAGCCCTTCTTAAGGTTACCAATGACATTGTAATGGCTGCAGATGATGGTAAACACTCACTATTAGTTTTATTGGACCTCAGCGCAGCCTTTGACACGGTTGATCATGTGGTTATGGTGCGTAGGCTCAATGATGTGTTTGGGATCTCTGGGTCAGCACTGAGATGGTTCTCATTTTACCTAGCTGATAGAAGCTTTTCTGTGTCAGTGGGTCAGTTCATGTCGGACTCTACCCCACTGTCCTGTGGGGTTCCGCAGGGTTCTGTGCTAGGGCCAATGCTGTTCTCCCTATATATGTTTCCCCTAAGCCAGATTATTAAACGTTTTAATGGAATATTTTATCAATTTTATGCGGATGACATCCAATTGTATTGTTCTTTTAAGTCCAGTGAGTGTAATCGTTTTTGCATTATTAATGAATGCATCGATGCCATCAAGAGCTGGATGGCTGATAATTTCCTTCAGCTTAATGCAAGTAAGACAGAAGCCCTCATTATTGCTCCCGACCACATCATCCCCATTATAAAAAATTCTATTGGACCCTTAGGTCAGTGTGTCAAACCTCATGTGAGGAACTTAGGTGTAATTTTTGATGACTCTCTGTCTTTTAACAGCCATGTCAACCAGCTCACACGGTCATGTTTTTATCAGCTCAGAAACATTGCCAAATTAAGATTTGTTGTTTCTAGAGCTGAAATGGAAATGATCATCCATGCTTTTATTTCATCACGCCTGGACTATTGCAATTCAATTTTTACCTGTCTGGATAAATCTGTGCTAAACCGCTTGCAAATCATTCAAAATGCAGCGGCAAGGCTTTTAACTGGGACATGTAGGCGTGCCCACATCACCCATATTTTATCCACTCTACATTGGCTCCCCATTAATTATCGTGTCCATTTTAAAATTCTTGTTTTAACTTTTAAAGCCCTCCAAGGTAGATCCCCTGTGTACATTTTTTATTTACTGCGCCCCTACTCCCCCAGTCGTGCACTTAGGTCCTCCCACCAAAATCTCCTGGTTGTCCCACGGACCCGGTTAATAACAAAAGGTGACCGGTCCTTCCAATTTATGGCCCCTACCCTTTGGAACACCCTCCCCCTTTCTATGCGTTCACTTGAACTCCCTATCCACTTTTAAGGAACAGTTGAAAACGTTTTTATTCAGACAGGCTTTTAAATAATTCCTGGTTGTATACGTTGTTTATTTATTTATAATTGTTGTTTTGTTTTTAGTTGCACTCATATTTAGTTATTTAATTGTAACTATGCCTATGCTTACGATGTGTCAGAATTGTTTTATGTGTAGTGCGTTCATCTCTATGTTGCTATGTTTTACTTCTGTGAAGCACTTTGTGATTTTATCTGAGAAAGGTGCTATACAAATAAAGTTTACTTACTTACTTAACAATTGTGTGTATTGAGCTGTACTGTACTGTACCCATTCTGCAATCTGTTAATTAAAGTTTTCAATCAATCAATCAAACCCTAACCTTCTATTTTAACATTAAAACGAACTATCATCATAGTATTGCTGTGTTTGTATCAGGGTGGGTGGCTTGGTCTAGTGGTGAGAGCATTCGCCCCCCATCACAAGCATTGTTCGTTTTTTTATACTTTCGCTGATACAAAACGTAAATATATTACGTATACAATATGTAAATATATTTAATATGGCTATAACATGACGTACATTATGTACCTTTTTTCCTGTGGTCGAGATAAGTACGTTTTCTGAGATCTTTGTTGCAGCAATAACATTCTAAAATCGGGCATAGTTCCTCTTTCATTTAACAGTTTCTCAGCAACAGACAAAGACACAAACAGACATGAAGAAAAGCAAGCAGCTCCTAGCCTGGCCTCCTAACCTGGCCGCGTGTATCACTTCCGCAACGGATTTAGTCGGATTTCGGTTTCCGGGTTCGCCTGATTGGCCGCGACGGCCACGTGACACGCGTGGCATGCCCCCGCGGCAGCGGCAGCGTTGCCGCTGCGAATCAGTCAGAGCAATATTGTCGCACCATCTTCTGAGTGCAGACGCGCTGCTGTTTAATCACTTTTCCCACTTCAATGACAGAGCTGCTGTTTAATGCTCACTTTTCCCACTTCAATGACAGAGCTGCTGTTTAATAATATTGTCGCGTTGTGGAAAGCAGGATGAGAGAGCGTAGATTTCAGTGTGTATCATTTAATCATTTATCATTTAACATTTGACAGGCATACATTGTTGTCATACAGAAGTACAGAATACTTTTATCCAAAATGCTTCTTACTGTTACTGTTAGAGACTGTGCTAGACAAGATAAGTATGAAATAAAATAGTATAGCATGTAAAATAGAAGTAAAAATAGAGGTCACGCTGTTCAGTATAGACATATGTACAATGTTCGATGCAGAATAGAAGTAACTGAGTTACCATACAATATACAATATACTATGCAATGTACTAATATAAAATACGCTATAGTGCAAAGCAGCAATGGGATGAGGTACAATTTACAGTAAGGTGTACGAGTTGCAATGCAAATGCTTCTTACTGTTGCGCTCCAGAGACTGTTACCATACAATATACAATATACTATGCAATGTACTAATATAAAATACGCTATAGTGCAAAGCAGCAATGGGATGAGGTACAATTTACAGTAAGGTGTACGAGTTGCAGTGCAAATGCTTCTTACTGTTGCGCTCCAGAGACTGTTACCATACAATATACAATATACTATGCAATGTACTAATATACAATACGCTATAGTGCAAAGCAGAAATGGGATGAGGTACAATTTACAGTAAGGTGTACGAGTTGCAGTGCAAATGCTTCTTACTGTTGCGCTCCAGAGACTGTTACTGTACCATACAATATACAATATACTATGCAATGTACTAATATACAATACGCTATAGTGCAAAGCAGAAATGTAAGGTGTACGAGTTGCAGTGCAAATGCTTCTTACTGGCGCGCTCCAGAGACTGTTAAGCATTTTGGATAAAAGTATTCTGTACTTCTGTATGACAACAATGTATGCCTTTCAAATGTTAAATGATAAATGATTAAATGATACACACTGAAATCTACGCTCTCTCATCCTGCTTTCCACAACGCGACAATATTATTAAACAGCAGCTCTGTCTTTCAAATGTTAAATGATAAATGATTAAATGATACACACTGAAATCTACGCTCTCTCATCCTGCTTTCCACAACGCGACAATATTATTAAACAGCAGCTCTGTCATTGAAGTGGGAAAAGTGAGCATTAAACAGCAGCTCTGTCATTGAAGTGGGAAAAGTGGGAAAGTTTTAAACAGCAGCGCGTCTGCACTCAGAAGATGGCGCGACAATATTGCTCTGACTGATTCGCAGCGGCAACGCTGCCGCTGCCGCGGGGGCGTGCCACGCGTGTCATGTGGCCGTCGCGGCCAATCAGGCGAACCCGGAAACCGAAATCCGACTAAATCCGTTGCGGAAGTGATACATGCAACCTGGCCTCCTAGCCTGGCCTCCTAGCCTGGCCTCCTAACCTGGCCTCCTAGCCTGGCCTCCTAGCCTGGCCTCCTAGCCTGGCCTCCTAACCTGGCCTCCTAGCCTGGCCTTCTAGCCTGGCCTCCTAGCCTGGCCTCCTAACCTGGCCTCCTAGCCTGGCCTCCTAGCCTGGCCTCCTAGCCTGGCCTCCTAGCCTGGCCTCCTAACCTGGCCTCCTAGCCTGACCTCCTAACCTGGCCTCCTAGCCTGGCCTCCTAGCCTGGCCTCCTAGCCTGGCCTCCTAGCCTGGCCTCCTCCTAGCCTGCCCTCCTAGCCTGGCCTCCTAGCCGACAGCTGTTAGGGACAGACTGTGTGTTACTTGCACTCAGGGTTAAATTTCAGACCAGCGGGGCGACGCAGACGCTACTCCATTGACACTTATTAATGTTTCATCAGCCGTATCATTAAGCGAATCAGAAAAGGAGCAGAGAGGAGAGACACTCACAAGACTAAGTCGTGTGAAAATACTTGCCGTGGCACCGTGCTTTGCGCCTTCCTCCAGGCTTGGACAGTATCTCTGATATTGAAACAAAAAACCTTGTACTGGTTTTGGTCATTTTACAGTAATGCTCACCGTTGAGTTGAAAGTTTACATGCTTCTCTTTGTTGTGTTTATATGCTTCTCTTTGTTGTGTTTACATGTTTCTCTTTGTTGTGTTTACATGCTTCTCTTTGTTGTGTTTACATGTTTCTCTTTGTTGTGTTTACATGTTTGTCTTTGTTGTGTTTACATGCTTCTCTTTGTTGTGTTTACATGCTTCTCTTTGTTGTGTTTACATGTTTCTCTTAGTTGTGTTTACATGCTTCTGTATGGTTTCTGTCCTCTCTGTATGGTTTCTGTCTCTTGTATGGTTTCTGTCCTCTCTGTATGGTTTCTGTCCTCTCTGTATGGTTTCTGTCCTCTCTGTGTGGTTTCTGTCCTCTGTATGGTTTCTGTCCTCTCTGTATGGTTTCTGTCTCTTGTATGGTTTCTGTCCTCTCTGTATGGTTTCTGTCCTCTCTGTGTGGTTTCTGTCTCGTGTGTAGTTTCTGTCCTCGCTGTATGGTTTCTGTCCTCTCTGTGTGGTTTCTGTCTCTTGTGTGGTTTCTGTCCTCTCTGTATGGTTTCTGTCTCTTGTGTGGTTTCTGTCTTCTCTGTATGGTTTCTGTCCTCGCTGTATGGTTTCTGTCCTCTCTGTATGGTTTCTGTCTCTTGTATGGTTTCTGTCCTCTCTGTATTGTTTCTGTCCTCGCTGTATGGTTTCTGTCCTCTCTGTATGGTTTCTGTCTCTTGTATGGTTTCTGTCCTCTCTGTATGGTTTCTGTCCTCTCTGGGTGGTTTCTGTCCTCTCTGTGTGGTTTCTGTCCTCGCTGTATGGTTTCTGTCCTCTCTGTATGGTTTCTGTCCCCTCTGTATGGTTTCTGTCCTCTCTGTATGGTTTCTGTCTCTTGTATGGTTTCTGTCCTCTCTGTGTGGTTTCTGTCCTCTCTGTATGGTTTCTGTCCTCTCTGTATGGTTTCTGTCCTCTCTGTATGGTTTCTGTCCTCTCTGTATGGTTTCTGTCTCTTGTATGGTTTCTGTCCTCTCTGTATGGTTTCTGTCCTCTCTGTATGGTGTCTGTCCTCTCTGTGTGGTTGCTGTTCTCTCTGTATGGTTTCTGTCCTCTCTGTGTGGTTTCTGTCCTCTCTGTGTGGTTTCTGTCCTCTCTGTATGGTTTCTGTCCTCTCTGTATGGTTTCTGTCCTCTCTGTATGGTTTCTGTCCTCGCTGTATGGTTTCTGTCCTCTGTGTGGTTTCTGTCCTCTCTGTGTGGTTTCTGTCCTCTCTGTATGGTTTCTGTCCTCTCTGTATGGTTTCTGTCAACTGTGTGGTTTCTGTCCTCTCTGTGTGGTTTCTGTCCTCTCTGTGTGGTTTCTGTCCTCTCTGTATGGTTTCTGTCCTCTCTGTATGGTTTCTGTCCTCTCTGTATGGTTTCTGTCCTCTGTGTGGTTTCTGTCCTCTCTGTATGGTTTCTGTCCTCTGTGTGGTTTCTGTCCTCGCTGTATGGTTTCTGTCCCCTCTGTGTGGTTTTTGTCCTCTCTGTGTGGTTTCTGTCCTATGTATGGTTTCTGTCCTCTGTGTGGTTTCTGTCCTCTGTGTGGTTTCTGTCCTCCCTGTGTGGTTTCTGTCCTCTCTGTATGGTTTCTGTCCTCTCTGTGTGGTTTCTGTCCTCTCTGTGTGGTTTCTGTCCTCTCTGTATGGTTTCTGTCCTCTCTGTGTGGTTTCTGTCCTCTGTATGGTTTCTGTCCTCTCTGTGTGGTTTCTGTCCTCTATATGGTTTCTGTCCTCTCTGTATGGTTTCTGTCCTCTCTGTATGGTTTCTGTCCTCTCTGTATGGTTTCTGTCCTCTCTTGTATGGTGTCTGTCCTCTCTGTATGGTTTCTGTCCTCTGTGTGGTTTCTGTCATCTCTGTATGGTTTCTGTCCTCTGTGTGGTTTCTGTCCTCGCTGTATGGTTTCTGTCCCCTCTGTGTGGTTTCTGTCCTCTCTGTGTGGTTTCTGTCCTATTGTATGGTTTCTGGCCTCTGTGTGGTTTCTGTCCTCTGTGTGGTTTCTGTCCTCTCTGTGTGGTTTCTGTCCTCTCTGTATGGTTTCTGTCCTCTCTGTGTGGTTTCTGTCCTCTCTGTGTGGTTTCTGTCCTCTCTGTATGGTTTCTGTCCTCTCTGTGTGGTTTCTGTCCTCTGTATGGTTTCTGTCCTATCTGTGTGGTTTCTGTCCTCTGTGTGGTTTCTGTCCTCGCTGTATGGTTTCTGTCCCCTCTGTGTGGTTTTTGTCCTCTCTGTGTGGTTTCTGTCCTATGTATGGTTTCTGTCCTCTGTGTGGTTTCTGTCCTCTGTGTGGTTTCTGTCCTCTCTGTGTGGTTTCTGTCCTCTCTGTATGGTTTCTGTCCTCTCTGTGTGGTTTCTGTCCTCTTTGTGTGGTTTCTGTCCTCTCTGTATGGTTTCTGTCCTCTCTGTGTGGTTTCTGTCCTCTGTATGGTTTCTGTCCTCTCTGTGTGGTTTCTGTCCTCTTTATGGTTTCTGTCCTCTCTGTATGGTTTCTGTCCTCTCTGTATGGTTTATGTCCTCTCTGTATGGTTTCTGTCCTCTCTTGTATGGTTTCTGTCCTCTCTGTATGGTTTCTGTCCTCTGTGTGGTTTCTGTCCTCTCTGTATGGTTTCTGTCCTCTGTGTGGTTTCTGTCCTCGCTGTATGGTTTCTGTCCCCTCTGTGTGGTTTCTGTCCTCTCTGTGTGGTTTCTGTCCTCTGTGTGGTTTCTGTCCTCTCTGTGTGGTTTCTGTCCTCTCTGTATGGTTTCTGTCCTCTCTGTATGGTTTCTGTCTCTTGTATGGTTTCTGTCCTCTCTGTATGGTTTCTGTCCTCTCTGTATGGTGTCTGTCCTCTCTGTGTGGTTGCTGTCCTCTCTGTATGGTTTCTGTCCTCTCTGTGTGGTTTCTGTCCTCTCTGTGTGGTTTCTGTCCTCTCTGTATGGTTTCTGTCCTCTCTGTATGGTTTCTGTCCTCTCTGTATGGTTTCTGTCCTCGCTGTATGGTTTCTGTCCTCTGTGTGGTTTCTGTCCTCTCTGTGTGGTTTCTGTCCTCTCTGTATGGTTTCTGTCCTCTCTGTATGGTTTCTGTCAACTGTGTGGTTTCTGTCCTCTCTGTGTGGTTTCTGTCCTCTCTGTGTGGTTTCTGTCCTCTCTGTATGGTTTCTGTCCTCTCTGTATGGTTTCTGTCCTCTCTGTATGGTTTCTGTCCTCTGTGTGGTTTCTGTCCTCTCTGTATGGTTTCTGTCCTCTGTGTGGTTTCTGTCCTCGCTGTATGGTTTCTGTCCCCTCTGTGTGGTTTTTGTCCTCTCTGTGTGGTTTCTGTCCTATGTATGGTTTCTGTCCTCTGTGTGGTTTCTGTCCTCTGTGTGGTTTCTGTCCTCTCTGTGTGGTTTCTGTCCTCTCTGTATGGTTTCTGTCCTCTCTGTGTGGTTTCTGTCCTCTCTGTGTGGTTTCTGTCCTCTCTGTATGGTTTCTGTCCTCTCTGTGTGGTTTCTGTCCTCTGTATGGTTTCTGTCCTCTCTGTGTGGTTTCTGTCCTCTATATGGTTTCTGTCCTCTCTGTATGGTTTCTGTCCTCTCTGTATGGTTTCTGTCCTCTCTGTATGGTTTCTGTCCTCTCTTGTATGGTTTCTGTCCTCTCTGTATGGTTTCTGTCCTCTGTGTGGTTTCTGTCATCTCTGTATGGTTTCTGTCCTCTGTGTGGTTTCTGTCCTCGCTGTATGGTTTCTGTCCCCTCTGTGTGGTTTCTGTCCTCTCTGTGTGGTTTCTGTCCTATTGTATGGTTTCTGGCCTCTGTGTGGTTTCTGTCCTCTGTGTGGTTTCTGTCCTCTCTGTGTGGTTTCTGTCGTCTCTGTATGGTTTCTGTCCTCTCTGTGTGGTTTCTGTCCTCTCTGTGTGGTTTCTGTCCTCTCTGTATGGTTTCTGTCCTCTCTGTGTGGTTTCTGTCCTCTGTATGGTTTCTGTCCTATCTGTGTGGTTTCTGTCCTCTGTGTGGTTTCTGTCCTCGCTGTATGGTTTCTGTCCCCTCTGTGTGGTTTTTGTCCTCTCTGTGTGGTTTCTGTCCTATGTATGGTTTCAGTCCTCTGTGTGGTTTCTGTCCTCTGTGTGGTTTCTGTCCTCTCTGTGTGGTTTCTGTCCTCTCTGTATGGTTTCTGTCCTCTCTGTGTGGTTTCTGTCCTCTTTGTGTGGTTTCTGTCCTCTCTGTATGGTTTCTGTCCTCTCTGTGTGGTTTCTGTCCTCTGTATGGTTTCTGTCCTCTCTGTGTGGTTTCTGTCCTCTTTATGGTTTCTGTCCTCTCTGTATGGTTTCTGTCCTCTCTGTATGGTTTATGTCCTCTCTGTATGGTTTCTGTCCTCTCTTGTATGGTTTCTGTCCTCTCTGTATGGTTTCTGTCCTCTGTGTGGTTTCTGTCCTCTCTGTATGGTTTCTGTCCTCTGTGTGGTTTCTGTCCTCGCTGTATGGTTTCTGTCCCCTCTGTGTGGTTTCTGTCCTCTCTGTGTGGTGTCTGTCCTATTGTATGGTTTCTGGCCTCTGTGTGGTTTCTGTCCTCTGTGTGGTTTCTGTCCTCTCTGTGTGGTTTCTGTCCTCTCTGTATGGTTTCTGTCCTCTCTGTGTGGTTTCTGTCCTCTCTGTGTGGTTTCTGTCCTCTCTGTATGGTTTCTGTCCTCTCTGTGTGGTTTCTGTCCTCTGTATGGTTTCTGTCCTATCTGTGTGGTTTCTGTCCTCTGTATGGTTTCTGTCCTCTCTGTATGGTTTCTGTCCTCTCTGTATGGTTTCTGTCCTCTCTGTATGGTTTCTGTCCTCTATTGTATGGTTTCTGTCCTCGCTGTATGGTTTCTGTCCTCTCTGTATGGTTTCTGTCCTCTCTGTATGGTTTCTGTCCTCTCTGTGTGGTTTCTGTCCCCGCTGTATGGTTTCTGTCCTCTGTGTGGTTTATGTCTCTTGTATGGTTTCTGTCCTCTCTGTATGGTTTCTGTCCTCTCTGTATGGTTTCTGTCCTCTCTGTGTGGTTTCTGTCCTCTGTATGGTTTCTGTCCTCTCTGTGTGGTTTCTGTCCTCTGTATGGTTTATGTCCTCTCTGTATGGTTTCTGTCCTCTCTGTATGGTTTCTGTCCTCTCTGTCCTCTCTGTATGGTTTCTGTCCTCTCTGTATGGTTTCTGTCCTCTGTATGGTTTCTGTCCTCTCTGTGTGGTTTCTTTCCTCGCTGTATGGTTTCTGTCCTCTGTGTGGTTTCTGTCTCTTGTATGGTTTCTGTCCTCTCTGTATGGTTTATGTCCTCTCTGTGTGGTTTATGTCCTCTGTGTGTGGTTTATGTTCTATCTGTGTGGTTTCTGTCCTCTCTGTGTGGTTTCTGTCCTCTCTGTATGGTTTCTGTCCTCTCTGTATGGTTTCTGTCTTCTCTGTATGGGTTCTGTCCTCGCTGTATGGTTTATGTCCTCTCTGTGTGGTTTCTGTCCTCTCTGTATGGTTTCTGACCTCTCTGTGTGTGGTTTCTGTCCTCTCTGTGTGGTTTCTGTCCTCTCTGTATGGTTTCTGTCCTCGCTGTATGGTTTCTGTCCTCTGTGTGGTTTCTGTCCTCTCTGTGTGGTTTCTGTCCTCGCTGTATGGTTTCTGTCCTCTGTGTGGTTTCTGTCCTCTCTGTATGGTTTCTGTCCTCTGTATGGTTTCTGTCCTCGCTGTATGGTTTCTGTCCTCTCTGTATGGTTTCTGTCCAAACTGTATGGTTTCTGTCCTCGCTGTATGGTTTCTGTCTCTTGTATGGTTTCTGTCCTCTCTGTATGGTTTCTGTCCTCTCTGTATGGTTTCTGTCCTCTCTGTATGGTTTCTGTCTCTTGTATGGTTTCTGTCTCTTGTATGGTTTCTGTCCTCTCTGTATGGTTTCTGTCCTCTCTGTGTGGTTTCTGTCCTCGCTGTATGGTTTCTGTCCTCTGTGTGGTTTCTGTCCTCTCTGTATGGTTTCTGTCCTCTGTATGGTTTCTGTCCTCGCTGTATGGTTTCTGTCCTCTCTGTATGGTTTCTGTCCTCGCTGTATGGTTTCTCTCCTCGCTGTATGGTTTCTGTCCTCTCTGTGTGGTTTCTGTCCTCTCTCTATGGTTTCTGTCCTCTCTGTGTGGTTTCTGTCCTCGCTGTATGGTTTCTGTCCTCTCTGTATGGTTTCTGTCCTCGCTGTATGGTTTCTGTCCTCTCTGTGTGGTTTCTGTCCTCTCTGTATGGTTTCTGTCCTCTCTGGGTGGTTTCTGTCCTCTCTGTATGGTTTCTGTCCTCTCTGTATGGTTTCTGTCCTCTCTGTATGGTTTCTGTCCTCTGTATGGTTTCTGTCCTCGCTGTATGGTTTCTGTCCTCTGTGTGGTTTCTGTCCTCTCTGTATGGTTTCTGTCCTCTGTATGGTTTCTGTCCTCGCTGTATGGTTTCTGTCCTCTCTGTATGGTTTCTGTCCTCGCTGTATGGTTTCTGTCCTCGCTGTATGGTTTCTGTCTCTTGTATGGTTTCTGTCCTCTCTGTATGGTTTCTGTCCTCTCTGTATGGTTTCTGTCCTCTCTGTATGGTTTCTGTCTCTTGTATGGTTTCTGTCTCTTGTATGGTTTCTGTCCTCTCTGTATGGTTTCTGTCCTCTCTGTGTGGTTTCTGTCCTCGCTGTATGGTTTCTGTCCTCTGTGTGGTTTCTGTCCTCTCTGTATGGTTTCTGTCCTCTGTATGGTTTCTGTCCTCGCTGTATGGTTTCTGTCCTCTCTGTATGGTTTCTGTCCTCGCTGTATGGTTTCTCTCCTCGCTGTATGGTTTCTGTCCTCTCTGTGTGGTTTCTGTCCTCTCTCTATGGTTTCTGTCCTCTCTGTGTGGTTTCTGTCCTCGCTGTATGGTTTCTGTCCTCTCTGTATGGTTTCTGTCCTCGCTGTATGGTTTCTATCCTCTCTGTGTGGTTTCTGTCCTCTCTGTATGGTTTCTGTCCTCTCTGTATGGTTTCTGTCTTCTGTATGGTTTCTGTCCTCGCTGTATGGTTTCTGTCCTCTCTGTGTGGTTTCTGTCCTCTCTGTGTGGTTTCTGTCCTCTCTGTGTGGTTTCTGTCCTCTCTGTGTGGTTTCTGTCCTCTCTGTATGGTTTCTGTCCTCTGTGTGGTTTCTGTCCTCTGTGTGTGGTTTCTGTCCTCTCTGGGTGGTTTCTGTCCTCGCTGTATGGTTTCTGTCCTCTCTGTATGGTTTGTGTCCTCTCTGTGTGGTTTCTGTCCTCTCTGTATGGTTTCTGTCCTCTGTGTGGTTTCTGTCCTCTGTGTGTGGTTTCTGTCCTCGCTGTATGGTTTCTGTCCTCTCTGTGTGGTTTCTGTCCTCTCTGTGTGGTTTCTGTCCTCTATGTATGGTTTCTGTCCTCTCTGTGTGGTTTCTGTCCTCTGTGTGGTTTCTGTCCTCTGTGTGTGGTTTCTGTCCTTGCTGTATGGTTTCTGTCCTCTCTGTGTGGTTTCTGTCCTCTCTGTGTGGTTTCTGTCCTCTCTGTATGGTTTCTGTCCTCTCTGTGTGGTTTCTGTCCGCTCTGTATGGTTTCTGTCCTCGCTGTATGGTTTCTGTCCTCTCTGTGTGGTTTCTGTCCTCTCTGTGTGGTTTCTGTCCTCTATGTATGGTTTCTGTCCTCGCTGTATGGTTTCTGTCCTCTCTGTATGGTTTCTGTCCTCGCTGTATGGTTTCTGTCCTCTCTGTGTGGTTTCTGTCCTCTCTGTATGGTTTCTGTCCTCTCTGGGTGGTTTCTGTCCTCTCTGTATGGTTTCTGTCCTCTCTGTATGGTTTCTGTCCTCTCTGTATGGTTTCTGTCCTCTGTATGGTTTCTGTCCTCGCTGTATGGTTTCTGTCCTCTGTGTGGTTTCTGTCCTCTCTGTATGGTTTCTGTCCTCTGTATGGTTTCTGTCCTCGCTGTATGGTTTCTGTCCTCTCTGTATGGTTTCTGTCCTCGCTGTATGGTTTCTGTCCTCGCTGTATGGTTTCTGTCTCTTGTATGGTTTCTGTCCTCTCTGTATGGTTTCTGTCCTCTCTGTATGGTTTCTGTCCTCTCTGTATGGTTTCTGTCTCTTGTATGGTTTCTGTCTCTTGTATGGTTTCTGTCCTCTCTGTATGGTTTCTGTCCTCTCTGTGTGGTTTCTGTCCTCGCTGTATGGTTTCTGTCCTCTGTGTGGTTTCTGTCCTCTCTGTATGGTTTCTGTCCTCTGTATGGTTTCTGTCCTCGCTGTATGGTTTCTGTCCTCTCTGTATGGTTTCTGTCCTCGCTGTATGGTTTCTCTCCTCGCTGTATGGTTTCTGTCCTCTCTGTGTGGTTTCTGTCCTCTCTCTATGGTTTCTGTCCTCTCTGTGTGGTTTCTGTCCTCGCTGTATGGTTTCTGTCCTCTCTGTATGGTTTCTGTCCTCGCTGTATGGTTTCTGTCCTCTCTGTGTGGTTTCTGTCCTCTCTGTATGGTTTCTGTCCTCTCTGTATGGTTTCTGTCTTCTGTATGGTTTCTGTCCTCGCTGTATGGTTTCTGTCCTCTCTGTGTGGTTTCTGTCCTCTCTGTGTGGTTTCTGTCCTCTCTGTGTGGTTTCTGTCCTCTCTGTGTGGTTTCTGTCCTCTCTGTATGGTTTCTGTCCTCTGTGTGGTTTCTGTCCTCTGTGTGTGGTTTCTGTCCTCTCTGGGTGGTTTCTGTCCTCGCTGTATGGTTTCTGTCCTCTCTGTATGGTTTGTGTCCTCTCTGTGTGGTTTCTGTCCTCTCTGTATGGTTTCTGTCCTCTGTGTGGTTTCTGTCCTCTGTGTGTGGTTTCTGTCCTCGCTGTATGGTTTCTGTCCTCTCTGTGTGGTTTCTGTCCTCTCTGTGTGGTTTCTGTCCTCTATGTATGGTTTCTGTCCTCTCTGTGTGGTTTCTGTCCTCTGTGTGGTTTCTGTCCTCTGTGTGTGGTTTCTGTCCTTGCTGTATGGTTTCTGTCCTCTCTGTGTGGTTTCTGTCCTCTCTGTGTGGTTTCTGTCCTCTCTGTATGGTTTCTGTCCTCTCTGTGTGGTTTCTGTCCGCTCTGTATGGTTTCTGTCCTCTCTGTATGGTTTCTGTCCTCTCTGTGTGGTTTTTGTCCTCTCTGTATGGTTTCTGTCCTCTCTGTGTGGTTTCTGTCCTCTCTGTATGGTTTCTGTCCTCTGTGTGGTTTCTGTCCTCTCTGTGTGGTTTCTGTCCTCGCTGTATGGTTTCTGTCCTCTCTGTGTGGTTTCTGTCCTCTCTGTATGGTTTCTGTCCTCTCTGTATGGTTTCTGTCCTCGCTGTATGGTTTCTCTCCTCGCTGTATGGTTTCTGTCCTCTCTGTGTGGTTTCTGTCCTCTCTCTATGGTTTCTGTCCTCTCTGTGTGGTTTCTGTCCTCGCTGTATGGTTTCTGTCCTCTCTGTATGGTTTCTGTCCTCGCTGTATGGTTTCTGTCCTCTCTGTGTGGTTTCTGTCCTCTCTGTATGGTTTCTGTCCTCTCTGGGTGGTTTCTGTCCTCTCTGTATGGTTTCTGTCCTCTCTGTATGGTTTCTGTCCTCTCTGTATGGTTTCTGTCCTCTGTATGGTTTCTGTCCTCGCTGTATGGTTTCTGTCCTCTGTGTGGTTTCTGTCCTCTCTGTATGGTTTCTGTCCTCTGAATGGTTTCTGTCCTCGCTGTATGGTTTCTGTCCTCTCTGTATGGTTTCTGTCCTCGCTGTATGGTTTCTGTCCTCGCTGTATGGTTTCTGTCTCTTGTATGGTTTCTGTCCTCTCTGTATGGTTTCTGTCCTCTCTGTATGGTTTCTGTCCTCTCTGTATGGTTTCTGTCTCTTGTATGGTTTCTGTCTCTTGTATGGTTTCTGTCCTCTCTGTATGGTTTCTGTCCTCTGTGTGGTTTCTGTCCTCTCTGTATGGTTTCTGTCCTCTGTGTGGTTTCTGTCCTCGCTGTATGGTTTCTGTCCCCTCTGTGTGGTTTTTGTCCTCTCTGTGTGGTTTCTGTCCTATGTATGGTTTCTGTCCTCTGTGTGGTTTCTGTCCTCTCTGTATGGTTTCTGTCCTCTCTGTATGGTTTCTGTCCTCTCTGTGTGGTTTCTGTCCTCTGTATGGTTTCTGTCCTCTCTGTGTGGTTTCTGTCCTCTGTATGGTTTATGTCCTCTCTGTATGGTTTCTGTCCTCTCTGTATGGTTTCTGTCCTCTCTGTCCTCTCTGTATGGTTTCTGTCCTCTCTGTATGGTTTCTGTCCTCTGTATGGTTTCTGTCCTCTCTGTGTGGTTTCTTTCCTCGCTGTATGGTTTCTGTCCTCTGTGTGGTTTCTGTCTCTTGTATGGTTTCTGTCCTCTCTGTATGGTTTATGTCCTCTCTGTGTGGTTTATGTCCTCTGTGTGTGGTTTATGTTCTATCTGTGTGGTTTCTGTCCTCTCTGTGTGGTTTCTGTCCTCTCTGTATGGTTTCTGTCCTCTCTGTATGGTTTCTGTCTTCTCTGTATGGGTTCTGTCCTCGCTGTATGGTTTATGTCCTCTCTGTGTGGTTTCTGTCCTCTCTGTATGGTTTCTGACCTCTCTGTGTGTGGTTTCTGTCCTCTCTGTGTGGTTTCTGTCCTCTCTGTATGGTTTCTGTCCTCGCTGTATGGTTTCTGTCCTCTGTGTGGTTTCTGTCCTCTCTGTGTGGTTTCTGTCCTCGCTGTATGGTTTCTGTCCTCTGTGTGGTTTCTGTCCTCTCTGTATGGTTTCTGTCCTCTGTATGGTTTCTGTCCTCGCTGTATGGTTTCTGTCCTCTCTGTATGGTTTCTGTCCAAACTGTATGGTTTCTGTCCTCGCTGTATGGTTTCTGTCTCTTGTATGGTTTCTGTCCTCTCTGTATGGTTTCTGTCCTCTCTGTATGGTTTCTGTCCTCTCTGTATGGTTTCTGTCTCTTGTATGGTTTCTGTCTCTTGTATGGTTTCTGTCCTCTCTGTATGGTTTCTGTCCTCTCTGTGTGGTTTCTGTCCTCGCTGTATGGTTTCTGTCCTCTGTGTGGTTTCTGTCCTCTCTGTATGGTTTCTGTCCTCTGTATGGTTTCTGTCCTCGCTGTATGGTTTCTGTCCTCTCTGTATGGTTTCTGTCCTCGCTGTATGGTTTCTCTCCTCGCTGTATGGTTTCTGTCCTCTCTGTGTGGTTTCTGTCCTCTCTCTATGGTTTCTGTCCTCTCTGTGTGGTTTCTGTCCTCGCTGTATGGTTTCTGTCCTCTCTGTATGGTTTCTGTCCTCGCTGTATGGTTTCTGTCCTCTCTGTGTGGTTTCTGTCCTCTCTGTATGGTTTCTGTCCTCTCTGGGTGGTTTCTGTCCTCTCTGTATGGTTTCTGTCCTCTCTGTATGGTTTCTGTCCTCTCTGTATGGTTTCTGTCCTCTGTATGGTTTCTGTCCTCGCTGTATGGTTTCTGTCCTCTGTGTGGTTTCTGTCCTCTCTGTATGGTTTCTGTCCTCTGTATGGTTTCTGTCCTCGCTGTATGGTTTCTGTCCTCTCTGTATGGTTTCTGTCCTCGCTGTATGGTTTCTGTCCTCGCTGTATGGTTTCTGTCTCTTGTATGGTTTCTGTCCTCTCTGTATGGTTTCTGTCCTCTCTGTATGGTTTCTGTCCTCTCTGTATGGTTTCTGTCTCTTGTATGGTTTCTGTCTCTTGTATGGTTTCTGTCCTCTCTGTATGGTTTCTGTCCTCTCTGTGTGGTTTCTGTCCTCGCTGTATGGTTTCTGTCCTCTGTGTGGTTTCTGTCCTCTCTGTATGGTTTCTGTCCTCTGTATGGTTTCTGTCCTCGCTGTATGGTTTCTGTCCTCTCTGTATGGTTTCTGTCCTCGCTGTATGGTTTCTCTCCTCGCTGTATGGTTTCTGTCCTCTCTGTGTGGTTTCTGTCCTCTCTCTATGGTTTCTGTCCTCTCTGTGTGGTTTCTGTCCTCGCTGTATGGTTTCTGTCCTCTCTGTATGGTTTCTGTCCTCGCTGTATGGTTTCTATCCTCTCTGTGTGGTTTCTGTCCTCTCTGTATGGTTTCTGTCCTCTCTGTATGGTTTCTGTCTTCTGTATGGTTTCTGTCCTCGCTGTATGGTTTCTGTCCTCTCTGTGTGGTTTCTGTCCTCTCTGTGTGGTTTCTGTCCTCTCTGTGTGGTTTCTGTCCTCTCTGTGTGGTTTCTGTCCTCTCTGTATGGTTTCTGTCCTCTGTGTGGTTTCTGTCCTCTGTGTGTGGTTTCTGTCCTCTCTGGGTGGTTTCTGTCCTCGCTGTATGGTTTCTGTCCTCTCTGTATGGTTTGTGTCCTCTCTGTGTGGTTTCTGTCCTCTCTGTATGGTTTCTGTCCTCTGTGTGGTTTCTGTCCTCTGTGTGTGGTTTCTGTCCTCGCTGTATGGTTTCTGTCCTCTCTGTGTGGTTTCTGTCCTCTCTGTGTGGTTTCTGTCCTCTATGTATGGTTTCTGTCCTCTCTGTGTGGTTTCTGTCCTCTGTGTGGTTTCTGTCCTCTGTGTGTGGTTTCTGTCCTTGCTGTATGGTTTCTGTCCTCTCTGTGTGGTTTCTGTCCTCTCTGTGTGGTTTCTGTACTCTCTGTATGGTTTCTGTCCTCTCTGTGTGGTTTCTGTCCGCTCTGTATGGTTTCTGTCCTCGCTGTATGGTTTCTGTCCTCTCTGTGTGGTTTCTGTCCTCTCTGTGTGGTTTCTGTCCTCTATGTATGGTTTCTGTCCTCGCTGTATGGTTTCTGTCCTCTCTGTATGGTTTCTGTCCTCGCTGTATGGTTTCTGTCCTCTCTGTGTGGTTTCTGTCCTCTCTGTATGGTTTCTGTCCTCTCTGGGTGGTTTCTGTCCTCTCTGTATGGTTTCTGTCCTCTCTGTATGGTTTCTGTCCTCTCTGTATGGTTTCTGTCCTCTGTATGGTTTCTGTCCTCGCTGTATGGTTTCTGTCCTCTGTGTGGTTTCTGTCCTCTCTGTATGGTTTCTGTCCTCTGTATGGTTTCTGTCCTCGCTGTATGGTTTCTGTCCTCTCTGTATGGTTTCTGTCCTCGCTGTATGGTTTCTGTCCTCGCTGTATGGTTTCTGTCTCTTGTATGGTTTCTGTCCTCTCTGTATGGTTTCTGTCCTCTCTGTATGGTTTCTGTCCTCTCTGTATGGTTTCTGTCTCTTGTATGGTTTCTGTCTCTTGTATGGTTTCTGTCCTCTCTGTATGGTTTCTGTCCTCTCTGTGTGGTTTCTGTCCTCGCTGTATGGTTTCTGTCCTCTGTGTGGTTTCTGTCCTCTCTGTATGGTTTCTGTCCTCTGTATGGTTTCTGTCCTCGCTGTATGGTTTCTGTCCTCTCTGTATGGTTTCTGTCCTCGCTGTATGGTTTCTCTCCTCGCTGTATGGTTTCTGTCCTCTCTGTGTGGTTTCTGTCCTCTCTCTATGGTTTCTGTCCTCTCTGTGTGGTTTCTGTCCTCGCTGTATGGTTTCTGTCCTCTCTGTATGGTTTCTGTCCTCGCTGTATGGTTTCTGTCCTCTCTGTGTGGTTTCTGTCCTCTCTGTATGGTTTCTGTCCTCTCTGTATGGTTTCTGTCTTCTGTATGGTTTCTGTCCTCGCTGTATGGTTTCTGTCCTCTCTGTGTGGTTTCTGTCCTCTCTGTGTGGTTTCTGTCCTCTCTGTGTGGTTTCTGTCCTCTCTGTGTGGTTTCTGTCCTCTCTGTATGGTTTCTGTCCTCTGTGTGGTTTCTGTCCTCTGTGTGTGGTTTCTGTCCTCTCTGGGTGGTTTCTGTCCTCGCTGTATGGTTTCTGTCCTCTCTGTATGGTTTGTGTCCTCTCTGTGTGGTTTCTGTCCTCTCTGTATGGTTTCTGTCCTCTGTGTGGTTTCTGTCCTCTGTGTGTGGTTTCTGTCCTCGCTGTATGGTTTCTGTCCTCTCTGTGTGGTTTCTGTCCTCTCTGTGTGGTTTCTGTCCTCTATGTATGGTTTCTGTCCTCTCTGTGTGGTTTCTGTCCTCTGTGTGGTTTCTGTCCTCTGTGTGTGGTTTCTGTCCTTGCTGTATGGTTTCTGTCCTCTCTGTGTGGTTTCTGTCCTCTCTGTGTGGTTTCTGTCCTCTCTTTATGGTTTCTGTCCTCTCTGTGTGGTTTCTGTCCGCTCTGTATGGTTTCTGTCCTCTCTGTATGGTTTCTGTCCTCTCTGTGTGGTTTTTGTCCTCTCTGTATGGTTTCTGTCCTCTCTGTGTGGTTTCTGTCCTCTCTGTATGGTTTCTGTCCTCTGTGTGGTTTCTGTCCTCTCTGTGTGGTTTCTGTCCTCGCTGTATGGTTTCTGTCCTCTCTGTGTGGTTTCTGTCCTCTCTGTATGGTTTCTGTCCTCTCTGTATGGTTTCTGTCCTCGCTGTATGGTTTCTCTCCTCGCTGTATGGTTTCTGTCCTCTCTGTGTGGTTTCTGTCCTCTCTCTATGGTTTCTGTCCTCTCTGTGTGGTTTCTGTCCTCGCTGTATGGTTTCTGTCCTCTCTGTATGGTTTCTGTCCTCGCTGTATGGTTTCTGTCCTCTCTGTGTGGTTTCTGTCCTCTCTGTATGGTTTCTGTCCTCTCTGGGTGGTTTCTGTCCTCTCTGTATGGTTTCTGTCCTCTCTGTATGGTTTCTGTCCTCTCTGTATGGTTTCTGTCCTCTGTATGGTTTCTGTCCTCGCTGTATGGTTTCTGTCCTCTGTGTGGTTTCTGTCCTCTCTGTATGGTTTCTGTCCTCTGAATGGTTTCTGTCCTCGCTGTATGGTTTCTGTCCTCTCTGTATGGTTTCTGTCCTCGCTGTATGGTTTCTGTCCTCGCTGTATGGTTTCTGTCTCTTGTATGGTTTCTGTCCTCTCTGTATGGTTTCTGTCCTCTCTGTATGGTTTCTGTCCTCTCTGTATGGTTTCTGTCTCTTGTATGGTTTCTGTCTCTTGTATGGTTTCTGTCCTCTCTGTATGGTTTCTGTCCTCTCTGTGTGGTTTCTGTCCTCGCTGTATGGTTTCTGTCCTCTGTGTGGTTTCTGTCCTCTCTGTATGGTTTCTGTCCTCTGTATGGTTTCTGTCCTCGCTGTATGGTTTCTGTCCTCTCTGTATGGTTTCTGTCCTCGCTGTATGGTTTCTCTCCTCGCTGTATGGTTTCTGTCCTCTCTGTGTGGTTTCTGTCCTCTCTCTATGGTTTCTGTCCTCTCTGTGTGGTTTCTGTCCTCGCTGTATGGTTTCTGTCCTCTCTGTATGGTTTCTGTCCTCGCTGTATGGTTTCTGTCCTCTCTGTGTGGTTTCTGTCCTCTCTGTATGGTTTCTGTCCTCTCTGTATGGTTTCTGTCTTCTGTATGGTTTCTGTCCTCGCTGTATGGTTTCTGTCCTCTCTGTGTGGTTTCTGTCCTCTCTGTGTGGTTTCTGTCCTCTCTGTGTGGTTTCTGTCCTCTCTGTGTGGTTTCTGTCCTCTCTGTATGGTTTCTGTCCTCTGTGTGGTTTCTGTCCTCTGTGTGTGGTTTCTGTCCTCTCTGGGTGGTTTCTGTCCTCGCTGTATGGTTTCTGTCCTCTCTGTATGGTTTCTGTCCTCGCTGTATGGTTTCTGTCCTCTCTGTGTGGTTTCTGTCCTCTCTGTATGGTTTCTGTCCTCTCTGGGTGGTTTCTGTCCTCTCTGTATGGTTTCTGTCCTCTCTGTATGGTTTCTGTCCTCTCTGTATGGTTTCTGTCCTCTGTATGGTTTCTGTCCTCGCTGTATGGTTTCTGTCCTCTGTGTGGTTTCTGTCCTCTCTGTATGGTTTCTGTCCTCTGTATGGTTTCTGTCCTCGCTGTATGGTTTCTTTTTTCTCACTGTATGGTTTCTGTCCTCGCTGTATGGTTTCTGTCCTCGCTGTATGGTTTCTGTCTCTTGTATGGTTTCTGTCCTCTCTGTATGGTTTCTGTCCTCTCTGTATGGTTTCTGTCCTCTCTGTATGGTTTCTGTCTCTTGTATGGTTTCTGTCTCTTGTATGGTTTCTGTCCTCTCTGTATGGTTTCTGTCCTCTCTGTGTGGTTTCTGTCCTCGCTGTATGGTTTCTGTCCTCTGTGTGGTTTCTGTCCTCTCTGTATGGTTTCTGTCCTCTGTATGGTTTCTGTCCTCGCTGTATGGTTTCTGTCCTCTCTGTATGGTTTCTGTCCTCGCTGTATGGTTTCTCTCCTCGCTGTATGGTTTCTGTCCTCTCTGTGTGGTTTCTGTCCTCTCTCTATGGTTTCTGTCCTCTCTGTGTGGTTTCTGTCCTCGCTGTATGGTTTCTGTCCTCTCTGTATGGTTTCTGTCCTCGCTGTATGGTTTCTGTCCTCTCTGTGTGGTTTCTGTCCTCTCTGTATGGTTTCTGTCCTCTCTGTATGGTTTCTGTCTTCTGTATGGTTTCTGTCCTCGCTGTATGGTTTCTGTCCTCTCTGTGTGGTTTCTGTCCTCTCTGTGTGGTTTCTGTCCTCTCTGTGTGGTTTCTGTCCTCTCTGTGTGGTTTCTGTCCTCTCTGTATGGTTTCTGTCCTCTGTGTGGTTTCTGTCCTCTGTGTGTGGTTTCTGTCCTCTCTGGGTGGTTTCTGTCCTCGCTGTATGGTTTCTGTCCTCTCTGTATGGTTTGTGTCCTCTCTGTGTGGTTTCTGTCCTCTCTGTATGGTTTCTGTCCTCTGTGTGGTTTCTGTCCTCTGTGTGTGGTTTCTGTCCTCGCTGTATGGTTTCTGTCCTCTCTGTGTGGTTTCTGTCCTCTCTGTGTGGTTTCTGTCCTCTATGTATGGTTTCTGTCCTCTCTGTGTGGTTTCTGTCCTCTGTGTGGTTTCTGTCCTCTGTGTGTGGTTTCTGTCCTTGCTGTATGGTTTCTGTCCTCTCTGTGTGGTTTCTGTCCTCTCTGTGTGGTTTCTGTCCTCTCTGTATGGTTTCTGTCCTCTCTGTGTGGTTTCTGTCCGCTCTGTATGGTTTCTGTCCTCTCTGTATGGTTTCTGTCCTCTCTGTGTGGTTTTTGTCCTCTCTGTATGGTTTCTGTCCTCTCTGTGTGGTTTCTGTCCTCTCTGTATGGTTTCTGTCCTCTGTGTGGTTTCTGTCCTCTCTGTGTGGTTTCTGTCCTCGCTGTATGGTTTCTGTCCTCTCTGTGTGGTTTCTGTCCTCTCTGTATGGTTTCTGTCCTCTCTGTATGGTTTCTGTCCTCGCTGTATGGTTTCTCTCCTCGCTGTATGGTTTCTGTCCTCTCTGTGTGGTTTCTGTCCTCTCTCTATGGTTTCTGTCCTCTCTGTGTGGTTTCTGTCCTCGCTGTATGGTTTCTGTCCTCTCTGTATGGTTTCTGTCCTCGCTGTATGGTTTCTGTCCTCTCTGTGTGGTTTCTGTCCTCTCTGTATGGTTTCTGTCCTCTCTGGGTGGTTTCTGTCCTCTCTGTATGGTTTCTGTCCTCTCTGTATGGTTTCTGTCCTCTCTGTATGGTTTCTGTCCTCTGTATGGTTTCTGTCCTCGCTGTATGGTTTCTGTCCTCTGTGTGGTTTCTGTCCTCTCTGTATGGTTTCTGTCCTCTGTATGGTTTCTGTCCTCGCTGTATGGTTTCTGTCCTCTCTGTATGGTTTCTGTCCTCGCTGTATGGTTTCTGTCCTCGCTGTATGGTTTCTGTCTCTTGTATGGTTTCTGTCCTCTCTGTATGGTTTCTGTCCTCTCTGTATGGTTTCTGTCCTCTCTGTATGGTTTCTGTCTCTTGTATGGTTTCTGTCTCTTGTATGGTTTCTGTCCTCTCTGTATGGTTTCTGTCCTCTCTGTGTGGTTTCTGTCCTCGCTGTATGGTTTCTGTCCTCTGTGTGGTTTCTGTCCTCTCTGTATGGTTTCTGTCCTCTGTATGGTTTCTGTCCTCGCTGTATGGTTTCTGTCCTCTCTGTATGGTTTCTGTCCTCGCTGTATGGTTTCTCTCCTCGCTGTATGGTTTCTGTCCTCTCTGTGTGGTTTCTGTCCTCTCTCTATGGTTTCTGTCCTCTCTGTGTGGTTTCTGTCCTCGCTGTATGGTTTCTGTCCTCTCTGTATGGTTTCTGTCCTCGCTGTATGGTTTCTGTCCTCTCTGTGTGGTTTCTGTCCTCTCTGTATGGTTTCTGTCCTCTCTGTATGGTTTCTGTCTTCTGTATGATTTCTGTCCTCGCTGTATGGTTTCTGTCCTCTCTGTGTGGTTTCTGTCCTCTCTGTGTGGTTTCTGTCCTCTCTGTGTGGTTTATGTCCTCTCTGTGTGGTTTCTGTCCTCTCTGTATGGTTTCTGTCCTCTGTGTGGTTTCTGTCCTCTGTGTGTGGTTTCTGTCCTCTCTGGGTGGTTTCTGTCCTCGCTGTATGGTTTCTGTCCTCTCTGTATGGTTTGTGTCCTCTCTGTGTGGTTTCTGTCCTCTCTGTATGGTTTCTGTCCTCTGTGTGGTTTCTGTCCTCTGTGTGTGGTTTCTGTCCTCGCTGTATGGTTTCTGTCCTCTCTGTGTGGTTTCTGTCCTCTCTGTGTGGTTTCTGTCCTCTATGTATGGTTTCTGTCCTCTCTGTGTGGTTTCTGTCCTCTGTGTGGTTTCTGTCCTCTGTGTGTGGTTTCTGTCCTTGCTGTATGGTTTCTGTCCTCTCTGTGTGGTTTCTGTCCTCTCTGTGTGGTTTCTGTCCTCTCTGTATGGTTTCTGTCCTCTCTGTGTGGTTTCTGTCCGCTCTGTATGGTTTCTGTCCTCGCTGTATGGTTTCTGTCCTCTCTGTGTGGTTTCTGTCCTCTCTGTGTGGTTTCTGTCCTCTATGTATGGTTTCTGTCCTCGCTGTATGGTTTCTGTCCTCTCTGTATGGTTTCTGTCCTCGCTGTATGGTTTCTGTCCTCTCTGTGTGGTTTCTGTCCTCTCTGTATGGTTTCTGTCCTCTCTGGGTGGTTTCTGTCCTCTCTGTATGGTTTCTGTCCTCTCTGTATGGTTTCTGTCCTCTCTGTATGGTTTCTGTCCTCTGTATGGTTTCTGTCCTCGCTGTATGGTTTCTGTCCTCTGTGTGGTTTCTGTCCTCTCTGTATGGTTTCTGTCCTCTGTATGGTTTCTGTCCTCGCTGTATGGTTTCTGTCCTCTCTGTATGGTTTCTGTCCTCGCTGTATGGTTTCTGTCCTCGCTGTATGGTTTCTGTCTCTTGTATGGTTTCTGTCCTCTCTGTATGGTTTCTGTCCTCTCTGTATGGTTTCTGTCCTCTCTGTATGGTTTCTGTCTCTTGTATGGTTTCTGTCTCTTGTATGGTTTCTGTCCTCTCTGTATGGTTTCTGTCCTCTCTGTGTGGTTTCTGTCCTCGCTGTATGGTTTCTGTCCTCTGTGTGGTTTCTGTCCTCTCTGTATGGTTTCTGTCCTCTGTATGGTTTCTGTCCTCGCTGTATGGTTTCTGTCCTCTCTGTATGGTTTCTGTCCTCGCTGTATGGTTTCTCTCCTCGCTGTATGGTTTCTGTCCTCTCTGTGTGGTTTCTGTCCTCTCTCTATGGTTTCTGTCCTCTCTGTGTGGTTTCTGTCCTCGCTGTATGGTTTCTGTCCTCTCTGTATGGTTTCTGTCCTCGCTGTATGGTTTCTGTCCTCTCTGTGTGGTTTCTGTCCTCTCTGTATGGTTTCTGTCCTCTCTGTATGGTTTCTGTCTTCTGTATGGTTTCTGTCCTCGCTGTATGGTTTCTGTCCTCTCTGTGTGGTTTCTGTCCTCTCTGTGTGGTTTCTGTCCTCTCTGTGTGGTTTCTGTCCTCTCTGTGTGGTTTCTGTCCTCTCTGTATGGTTTCTGTCCTCTGTGTGGTTTCTGTCCTCTGTGTGTGGTTTCTGTCCTCTCTGGGTGGTTTCTGTCCTCGCTGTATGGTTTCTGTCCTCTCTGTATGGTTTGTGTCCTCTCTGTGTGGTTTCTGTCCTCTCTGTATGGTTTCTGTCCTCTGTGTGGTTTCTGTCCTCTGTGTGTGGTTTCTGTCCTCGCTGTATGGTTTCTGTCCTCTCTGTGTGGTTTCTGTCCTCTCTGTGTGGTTTCTGTCCTCTATGTATGGTTTCTGTCCTCTCTGTGTGGTTTCTGTCCTCTGTGTGGTTTCTGTCCTCTGTGTGTGGTTTCTGTCCTTGCTGTATGGTTTCTGTCCTCTCTGTGTGGTTTCTGTCCTCTCTGTGTGGTTTCTGTCCTCTCTGTATGGTTTCTGTCCTCTCTGTGTGGTTTCTGTCCGCTCTGTATGGTTTCTGTCCTCTCTGTATGGTTTCTGTCCTCTCTGTGTGGTTTTTGTCCTCTCTGTATGGTTTCTGTCCTCTCTGTGTGGTTTCTGTCCTCTCTGTATGGTTTCTGTCCTCTGTGTGGTTTCTGTCCTCTCTGTGTGGTTTCTGTCCTCGCTGTATGGTTTCTGTCCTCTGTGTGGTTTCTGTCGTCTCTGTATGGTTTCTGTCCTCTGTATGGTTTCTGTCCTCGCTGTATGGTTTCTGTCCTCTCTGTATGGTTTCTGTCCTCGCTGTATGGTTTCTCTCCTCGCTGTATGGTTTCTGTCCTCTCTGTGTGGTTTCTGTCCTCGCTGTATGGTTTCTGTCCTCTCTGTATGGTTTCTGTCCTCTCTGTATGGTTTATGTCCTCTCTGTATGGTTTCTGTCCTCTCTGTATGGTTTCTGTCCTCTCTGTGTGGTTTCTGTCCTCTCTGTGTGGTTTCTGTCCCTTGTGTGGTTTCTGTCCTCTCTGGGTGGTTTCTGTCCTCTCTGTATGGTTTCTGTCCTCTCTGTATGGTTTCTGTCCTCTCTGTGTGGTTTCTGCCCTCTCTGTGTGGTTTCTGTCCTCGCTGTGTGGTTTCTGTCCTCGTTGTGTGGTTTCTGTCCTCTCTGTGTGGTTTCTGTCCTCTCTGTATGGTTTCTGTCCTCTCTGTATGGTTTTTGTCATCTCTGTGTGGTTTCTGTCCTCGCTGTATGGTTTCTGTCCTCTCTGTATGGTTTCTGTCCTTGCTGTATGGTTTCTGTCCTCTCTGTATGGTTTCTGTCCTTGCTGTATGATTTCTGTCCTCTCTGTATGGTTTCTGTCCTCTCTGTATGGTTTCTGTCCTCTCTGTATGGTTTCTGTCCTCGCTGTATGGTTTCTGTCCTCTCTGTATGGTTTCTGTCCTCGCTGTGTGGTTTCTGTCCTCTCTGTATGGTTTCTGTCCTCGCTGTATGGTTTCTGTCCTCGCTGTATGGTTTCTGTCCTCTCTGTATGGTTTCTGTCCTCGCTGTGTGGTTTCTGTCCTCTCTGTATGGTTTCTGTCCTCGCTGTATGGTTTCTGTCCTCTGTGTGGTTTCTGTCCTCGCTGTATGGTTTCTGTCCTCTGTATGGTTTCTGTCCTATCTGTGTGGTTTCTGTCCTCTCTGTATGGTTTCTGTCCTCTCTGTATGGTTTCTGTACTCGCTGTATGGTTTCTGTCCTCTCTGTGTGGTTTCTGTCCTCGCTGTATGGTTTCTGTCCTCTCTGTATGGTTTCTGTCTCTTGTATGGTTTCTGTCCTCTCTGTATGGTTTCTGTCCTCTCTGTATGGTTTCTGTCCTCTCTGTATGGTTTCTGTCTTCGCTGTATGGTTTCTGTCCTCTCTGTGTGGTTTCTGTCCTCGCTGTATGGTTTCTGTCCTCTGTGTGGTTTCTGTCCTCTCTGTATGGTTTCTGTCCTCTGTATGGTTTCTGTCCTCGCTGTATGGTTTCTGTCCTCTCTGTATGGTTTCTGTCCTCGCTGTATGGTTTCTCTCCTCGCTGTATGGTTTCTGTCCTCTCTGTGTGGTTTCTGTCCTCTCTCTATGGTTTCTGTCCTCTCTGTGTGGTTTCTGTCCTCGCTGTATGGTTTCTGTCCTCTCTGTATGGTTTCTGTCCTCGCTGTATGGTTTCTGTCCTCTCTGTGTGGTTTCTGTCCTCTCTGTATGGTTTCTGTCCTCTCTGTATGGTTTCTGTCTTCTGTATGGTTTCTGTCCTCGCTGTATGGTTTCTGTCCTCTCTGTGTGGTTTCTGTCCTCTCTGTGTGGTTTCTGTCCTCTCTGTGTGGTTTCTGTCCTCTCTGTGTGGTTTCTGTCCTCTCTGTATGGTTTCTGTCCTCTGTGTGGTTTCTGTCCTCTGTGTGTGGTTTCTGTCCTCTCTGGGTGGTTTCTGTCCTCGCTGTATGGTTTCTGTTCTCTCTGTATGGTTTGTGTCCTCTCTGTGTGGTTTCTGTCCTCTCTGTATGGTTTCTGTCCTCTGTGTGGTTTCTGTCCTCTGTGTGTGGTTTCTGTCCTCGCTGTATGGTTTCTGTCCTCTCTGTGTGGTTTCTGTCCTCTCTGTGTGGTTTCTGTCCTCTATGTATGGTTTCTGTCCTCTCTGTGTGGTTTCTGTCCTCTGTGTGGTTTCTGTCCTCTGTGTGTGGTTTCTGTCCTTGCTGTATGGTTTCTGTCCTCTCTGTGTGGTTTCTGTCCTCTCTGTGTGGTTTCTGTCCTCTCTGTATGGTTTCTGTCCTCTCTGTGTGGTTTCTGTCCGCTCTGTATGGTTTCTGTCCTCTCTGTATGGTTTCTGTCCTCTCTGTGTGGTTTTTGTCCTCTCTGTATGGTTTCTGTCCTCTCTGTGTGGTTTCTGTCCTCTCTGTATGGTTTCTGTCCTCTGTGTGGTTTCTGTCCTCTCTGTGTGGTTTCTGTCCTCGCTGTATGGTTTCTGTCCTCTGTGTGGTTTCTGTCGTCTCTGTATGGTTTCTGTCCTCTGTATGGTTTCTGTCCTCGCTGTATGGTTTCTGTCCTCTCTGTATGGTTTCTGTCCTCGCTGTATGGTTTCTCTCCTCGCTGTATGGTTTCTGTCCTCTCTGTGTGGTTTCTGTCCTCGCTGTATGGTTTCTGTCCTCTCTGTATGGTTTCTGTCCTTGCTGTATGGTTTATGTCCTCTCTGTGTGGTTTCTGTCCTCTCTGTATGGTTTCTGTCCTCTCTGGGTGGTTTCTGTCCTCTCTGTATGGTTTCTGTCCTCTCTGTATGGTTTCTGTCCTCTCTGTATGGTTTCTGTCCTCTGTATGGTTTCTGTCCTCGCTGTATGGTTTTTGTCCTCTCTGTGTGGTTTCTGTCCTCTCTGTGTGGTTTCTGTCCTCTCTGTGTGGTTTCTGTCCTCTCTGTATGGTTTCTGTCCTCTCTGTGTGGTTTCTGTCCTCTCTGTATGGTTTCTGTCCTCTGTGTGGTTTCTGTCCTCTGTGTGTGGTTTCTGTCCTCTCTGGGTGGTTTCTGTCCTCGCTGTATGGTTTCTGTCCTCTCTGTATGGTTTGTGTCCTCTCTGTGTGGTTTCTGTCCTCTCTGTATGGTTTCTGTCCTCTGTGTGGTTTCTGTCCTCTGTGTGTGGTTTCTGTCCTCGCTGTATGGTTTCTGTCCTCTCTGTGTGGTTTCTGTCCTCTCTGTGTGGTTTCTGTCCTCTATGTATGGTTTCTGTCCTCTCTGTGTGGTTTCTGTCCTCTGTGTGGTTTCTGTCCTCTGTGTGTGGTTTCTGTCCTCGCTGTATGGTTTCTGTCCTCTCTGTGTGGTTTCTGTCCTCTCTGTGTGGTTTCTGTCCTCTCTGTATGGTTTCTGTCCTCTCTGTGTGGTTTCTGTCCGCTCTGTATGGTTTCTGTCCTCTCTGTATGGTTTCTGTCCTCTGTGTGGTTTCTGTCCTCGTTGTGTGGTTTCTGTCCTCTGTATGGTTTCTGTCCTCTCTGTGTGGTTTCTGTCCTCTCTGTGTGGTTTCTGTCCTCTCTGTGTGGTTTCTGTCCTCTCTGTATGGTTTCTGTCCTCTCTGTATGGTTTCTGTCCTCTCTGGGTGGTTTCTGTCCTCTCTGTGTGGTTTCTGTCCTCTCTGTATGGTTTCTGTCCTCTCTGTGTGGTTTCTGTCCCTTGTGTGGTTTCTGTCCTCTCTGTGTGGTTTCTGTCCTCGCTGTATGGTTTATGTCCTCTCTGTATGGTTTCTGTCCTCTCTGTATGGTTTCTGTCCTCTCTGTGTGGTTTCTGTCCTCTCTGTGTGGTTTCTGTCCCTTGTGTGGTTTCTGTCCTCTCTGGGTGGTTTCTGTCCTCTCTGTATGGTTTCTGTCCTCTCTGTATGGTTTCTGTCCTCTCTGTGTGGTTTCTGCCCTCTCTGTGTGGTTTCTGTCCTCGCTGTGTGGTTTCTGTCCTCGTTGTGTGGTTTCTGTCCTCTCTGTGTGGTTTCTGTCCTCTCTGTATGGTTTCTGTCCTCTCTGTATGGTTTTTGTCATCTCTGTGTGGTTTCTGTCCTCGCTGTATGGTTTCTGTCCTCTCTGTATGGTTTCTGTCCTTGCTGTATGGTTTCTGTCCTCTCTGTATGGTTTCTGTCCTTGCTGTATGGTTTCTGTCCTCTCTGTATGGTTTCTGTCCTCTCTGTATGGTTTCTGTCCTCTCTGTATGGTTTCTGTCCTCGCTGTATGGTTTCTGTCCTCTCTGTATGGTTTCTGTCCTCGCTGTGTGGTTTCTGTCCTCTCTGTATGGTTTCTGTCCTCGCTGTATGGTTTCTGTCCTCTGTGTGGTTTCTGTCCTCGCTGTATGGTTTCTGTCCTCTGTATGGTTTCTGTCCTATCTGTGTGGTTTCTGTCCTCTCTGTATGGTTTCTGTCCTCTCTGTATGGTTTCTGTCCTCGCTGTATGGTTTCTGTCCTCTCTGTGTGGTTTCTGTCCTCGCTGTATGGTTTCTGTCCTCTCTGTATGGTTTCTGTCTCTTGTATGGTTTCTGTCCTCTCTGTATGGTTTCTGTCCTCTCTGTATGGTTTCTGTCCTCTCTGTATGGTTTCTGTCTTCGCTGTATGGTTTCTGTCCTCTCTGTATGGTTTCTGTCCTCTCTGTATGGTTTCTGTCTCTTGTATGGTTTTTGTCCTCTCTGTCTGGTTACTGTCTCTTGTATGGTTTCTGTCCTCTCTGTGTGGTTTCTGTCCTCTCTGTATGGTTTCTGTCTCTTGTATGGTTTCTGTCCTCTCTGTATGGTTTCTGTCCTCTCTGTATGGTTTCTGTCCTCTCTGTATGGTTTCTGTCTCTTGTATGGTTTCTGTCTCTTGTATGGTTTCTGTCCTCTCTGTATGGTTTCTGTCCTCTCTGTGTGGTTTCTGTCCTCGCTGTATGGTTTCTGTCCTCTGTGTGGTTTCTGTCCTCGCTGTATGGTTTCTGTCCTCTGTGTGGTTTCTGTCCTCTCTGTATGGTTTCTGTCCTCTGTATGGTTTCTGTCCTCGCTGTATGGTTTCTGTCCTCTCTGTATGGTTTCTGTCCTCGCTGTATGGTTTCTCTCCTCGCTGTATGGTTTCTGTCCTCTCTGTGTGGTTTCTGTCCTCTCTCTATGGTTTCTGTCCTCTCTGTGTGGTTTCTGTCCTCGCTGTATGGTTTCTGTCCTCTCTGTATGGTTTCTGTCCTCGCTGTATGGTTTCTGTCCTCTCTGTGTGGTTTCTGTCCTCTCTGTATGGTTTCTGTCCTCTCTGGGTGGTTTCTGTCCTCTCTGTATGGTTTCTGTCCTCTCTGTATGGTTTCTGTCCTCTCTGTATGGTTTCTGTCCTCTGTATGGTTTCTGTCCTCGCTGTATGGTTTCTGTCCTCTCTGTGTGGTTTCTGTCCTCTCTGTGTTGTTTCTGTCCTCTCTGTATGGTTTCTGTCCTCTCTGTGTGGTTTCTGTCCTCTCTGTATGGTTTCTGTCCTCTGTGTGGTTTCTGTCCTCTGTGTGTGGTTTCTGTCCTCTCTGGGTGGTTTCTGTCCTCGCTGTATGGTTTCTGTCCTCTCTGTATGGTTTGTGTCCTCTCTGTGTGGTTTCTGTCCTCTCTGTATGGTTTCTGTCCTCTGTGTGGTTTCTGTCCTCTGTGTGTGGTTTCTGTCCTCGCTGTATGGTTTCTGTCCTCTCTGTGTGGTTTCTGTCCTCTCTGTGTGGTTTCTGTCCTCTCTGTATGGTTTCTGTCCTCTCTGTGGTTTCTGTCCTCTGTGTGTGGTTTCTGTCCTCGCTGTATGGTTTCTGTCCTCTCTGTGTGGTTTCTGTCCTCTCTGTGTGGTTTCTGTCCTCTCTGTATGGTTTCTGTCCTCTCTGTGTGGTTTCTGTCCGCTCTGTATGGTTTCTGTCCTCTCTGTATGGTTTCTGTCCTCTGTGTGGTTTCTGTCCTCGCTGTGTGGTTTCTGTCCTCTGTATGGTTTCTGTCCTCTCTGTGTGGTTTCTGTCCTCTCTGTATGGTTTCTGTCCTCTCTGTGTGGTTTCTGTCCTCTCTGTGTGGTTTCTGTCCTCTCTGTATGGTTTCTGTCCTCTCTGTGTGGTTTCTGTCCTCTGTATGGTTTCTGTCCTATCTGTGTGGTTTCTGTCCTCTGTATGGTTTCTGTCCTCTCTGTATGGTTTCTGTCCTCTCTGTATGGTTTCTGTCCTCTCTGTATGGTTTCTGTCCTCGCTGTATGGTTTCTGTCCTCGCTGTATGGTTTCTGTCCTCTCTGTATGGTTTCTGTCCTCTCTGTATGGTTTCTGTCCTCTCTGTGTGGTTTCTGTCCCCGCTGTATGGTTTCTGTCCTCTGTGTGGTTTATGTCTCTTGTATGGTTTCTGTCCTCTCTGTATGGTTTCTGTCCTCTCTGTATGGTTTCTGTCCTCTCTGTGTGGTTTCTGTCCTCTGTATGGTTTCTGTCCTCTCTGTGTGGTTTCTGTCCTCTGTATGGTTTATGTCCTCTCTGTATGGTTTCTGTCCTCTCTGTATGGTTTCTGTCCTCTCTGTCCTCTCTGTATGGTTTCTGTCCTCTGTGTGGTTTCTGTCTCTTGTATGGTTTCTGTCCTCTCTGTATGGTTTCTGTCCTCTCTGTGTGGTTTATGTCCTCTGTGTGTGGTTTCTGTCCTCTCTGTGTGGTTTCTGTCCTCTCTGTATGGTTTCTGTCCTCTCTGTATGGTTTCTGTCTTCTCTGTATGGGTTCTGTCCTCGCTGTATGGTTTATGTCCTCTCTGTGTGGTTTCTGTCCTCTCTGTATGGTTTCTGTCCTCTCTGTGTGTGGTTTCTGTCCTCTCTGTGTGGTTTCTGTCCTCTCTGTATGGTTTCTGTCCTCTCTGTTTGGTTTCTGTCCTCGCTGTATGGTATCTGTCCTCTGTGTGGTTTCTGTCCTCTCTGTGTGGTTTCTGTCTTCTCTGTGTGGTTTCTGTCCTCTCTGTGTGGTTTCTGTCCTCTGTGTGGTTACTGTCCTCTCTGTGTGGTTTCTGTCCTCTATGTGTGGTTTCTGTCCTCTCTGTATGGTTTCTGTCCTCTCTGTATGGTTTCTGTCCTCTCTGTGTGGTTTCTGTCCTCTCTGTATGGTTTCTGTCCTCTGTATGGTTTCTGTCTTCTCTGTGTGGTTTCTGTTCTCGCGGTATGGTTTCTGTCCTCTCTGTATGGTTTCTGTCCTCTGTATGGTTTCTGTCCTTGCTGTATGGTTTCTGTCCCCTCTGTGTGGTTTCTGTCCTCTCTGTGTGGTTTCTGTCCTCTCTGTATGGTTTCTGTCCTCGCTGTATGGTTTCTGTCCTCTGTATGGTTTCTGTCCTCTCTGTATGGTTTCTGTCCTCTGTATGGTTTCTGTCCTCTCTGTATGGTTTCTGTCCTCGCTGTATGGTTTCTGTCCTCTGTATGGTTTCTGTCCTCTCTGTATGGTTTCTGTCCTCTGTGTGGTTTCTGTCCTCTGTGTGGTTTCTGTCCTCTGTATGGTTTCTGTCCCCTCTGTGTGGTTTCTGTCCTCTCTGTGTGGTTTCTGTCCTCGCTGTGTGGTTTCTGTCCTCTCTGTGTGGTTTCTGTCCTCTCTGTGTGGTTTCTGTCCCCTCTGTATGGTTTCTGTCCTCTCTGTATGGTTTCTGTCCTCTCTTGTATGGTTTCTGTCCTCGCTGTATGGTTTCTGTCCTCTCTGTATGGTTTCTGTCCTCTGTATGGTTTCTGTCCTCTTTGTGTGGTTTCTGTCCTCGCTGTATAGTTTCTGTCCTCTGTGTGGTTTCTGTCCTCTCTGTATGGTTTCTGTCTTCTCTGTGTGGTTTCTGTCCTCTCTGTATGGTTTCTGTCCTCTCTGTATGGTTTCTGTCCTCTCTGTATGAGTTCTGTCCTCGCTGTATGGTTTCTGTCCTCTCTGTGTGGTTTCTGTCCTCTCTGTGTGTTTTCTGTCCTCTCTGTGTGGTTTCTGTCCTCTGTGTGTTGTTTCTGTCCTATCTGTGTGGTTTCTGTCCTCTCTGTGTGGTTTCTGTCCTCTCTGTATGGTTTCTGTCCTCTCTGTATGGTTTCTGTCCTCTCTGTGTGGTTTCTGTCCTCTGTATGGTTTCTGTCCTCGCTGTATGGTTTCTGTCCTCTCTGTGTGGTTTCTGTCCTCTCTGTGTGGTTTCTGTCCTCTCTGTGTGGTTTCTGTCCTCTATGTATGGTTTCTGTCCTCTCTGTGTGGTTTCTGTCCTCTCTGTATGGTTTCTGTCCTCTGTGTGGTTTCTGTCCTCTGTGTGTGGTTTCTGTCCTCTCTGGGTGGTTTCTGTCCTCGCTGTATGGTTTCTGTCCTCTCTGTATGGTTTGTGTCCTCTCTGTGTGGTTTCTGTCCTCTCTGTATGGTTTCTGTCCTCTGTGTGGTTTCTGTCCTCTGTGTGTGGTTTCTGTCCTCGCTGTATGGTTTCTGTCCTATCTGTGTGGTTTCTGTCCTCTCTGTGTGGTTTCTGTCCTCTATGTATGGTTTCTGTCCTCTCTGTGTGGTTTCTGTCCTCTGTGTGGTTTCTGTCCTCTGTGTGTGGTTTCTGTCCTCGCTGTATGGTTTCTGTCCTCTCTGTTTGGTTTCTGTCCTCTCTGTATGGTTTCTGTCCTCTCTGTGTGGTTTCTGTCCGCTCTGTATGGTTTCTGTCCTCTCTGTATGGTTTCTGTCATCTGTGTGGTTTCTGTCCTCATTGTGTGGTTTCTGTCCTCTGTATGGTTTCTGTCCTCTCTGTGTGGTTTCTGTCCTCTCTGTGTGGTTTCTGTCCTCTCTGTGTGGTTTCTGTCCTCTCTGTATGGTTTCTGTCCTCTCTGTATGGTTTCTGTCCTCTCTGGGTGGTTTCTGTCCTCTCTGTGTGGTTTCTGTCCTCTCTGTATGGTTTCTGTCCTCTCTGTGTGGTTTCTGTCCCTTGTGTGGTTTCTGTCCTCTCTGTGTGGTTTCTGTCCTCGCTGTATGGTTTATGTCCTCTCTGTATGGTTTCTGTCCTCTCTGTATGGTTTCTGTCCTCTCTGTGTGGTTTCTGTCCTCTCTGTGTGGTTTCTGTCCCTTGTGTGGTTTCTGTCCTCTCTGGGTGGTTTCTGTCCTCTCTGTATGGTTTCTGTCCTCTCTGTATGGTTTCTGTCCTCTCTGTGTGGTTTCTGCCCTCTCTGTGTGGTTTCTGTCCTCGCTGTGTGGTTTCTGTCCTCGCTGTGTGGTTTCTGTCCTCTCTGTGTGGTTTCTGTCCTCTCTGTATGGTTTCTGTCCTCTCTGTATGGTTTTTGTCCTCTCTGTGTGGTTTCTGTCCTCGCTGTATGGTTTCTGTCCTCTCTGTATGGTTTCTGTCCTTGCTGTATGGTTTCTGTCCTCTCTGTATGGTTTCTGTCCTCTCTGTATGGTTTCTGTCCTTGCTGTATGGTTTCTGTCCTCTCTGTATGGTTTCTGTCCTCTCTGTATGGTTTCTGTCCTCTCTGTATGGTTTCTGTCCTCGCTGTATGGTTTCTGTCCTCTCTGTATGGTTTCTGTCCTCGCTGTGTGGTTTCTGTCCTCTCTGTATGGTTTCTGTCCTCGCTGTATGGTTTCTGTCCTCTGTGTGGTTTCTGTCCTCGCTGTATGGTTTCTGTCCTCTGTGTGGTTTCTGTCCTATCTGTGTGGTGTCTGTCCTCTCTGTATGGTTTCTGTCCTCTCTGTATGGTTTCTGTCCTCGCTGTATGGTTTCTGTCCTCTCTGTGTGGTTTCTGTCCTCGCTGTATGGTTTATGTCCTCTCTGTATGGTTTCTGTCTCTTGTATGGTTTCTGTCCTCTCTGTATGGTTTCTGTCCTCTCTGTATGGTTTCTGTCCTCTTTGTATGGTTTCTGTCTTCGCTGTATGGTTTCTGTCCTCTCTGTATGGTTTCTGTCCTCTCTGTATGGTTTCTGTCTCTTGTATGGTTTTTGTCCTCTCTGTCTGGTTACTGTCTCTTGTATGGTTTCTGTCCTCTCTGTGTGGTTTTTGTCCTCTCTGTATGGTTTCTGTCTCTTGTATGGTTTCTGTCCTCTCTGTATGGTTTCTGTCCTCGCTGTATGGTTTCTGTCCTCTGTGTGGTTTCTGTCCTCGCTGTATGGTTTCTGTCCTCTGTGTGGTTTCTGTCCTATCTGTGTGGTGTCTGTCCTCTCTGTATGGTTTCTGTCCTCTCTGTATGGTTTCTGTCCTCGCTGTATGGTTTCTGTCCTCTCTGTGTGGTTTCTGTCCTCGCTGTATAGTTTCTGTCCTCTCTGTATGGTTTCTGTCTCTTGTATGGTTTCTGTCCTCTCTGTATGGTTTCTGTCCTCTCTGTATGGTTTCTGTCCTCTTTGTATGGTTTCTGTCTTCGCTGTATGGTTTCTGTCCTCTCTGTATGGTTTCTGTCCTCTCTGTATGGTTTCTGTCTCTTGTATGGTTTTTGTCCTCTCTGTCTGGTTACTGTCTCTTGTATGGTTTCTGTCCTCTCTGTGTGGTTTCTGTCCTCTCTGTATGGTTTCTGTCTCTTGTATGGTTTCTGTCCTCTCTGTATGGTTTCTGTCCTCTCTGTATGGTTTCTGTCCTCTCTGTATGGTTTCTGTCTCTTGTATGGTTTCTGTCTCTTGTATGGTTTCTGTCCTCTCTGTATGGTTTCTGTCCTCTCTGTGTGGTTTCTGTCCTCGCTGTATGGTTTCTGTCCTCTGTGTGGTTTCTGTCCTCGCTGTATGGTTTCTGTCCTCTGTGTGGTTTCTGTCCTCTCTGTATGGTTTCTGTCCTCTGTATGGTTTCTGTCCTCGCTGTATGGTTTCTGTCCTCTCTGTATGGTTTCTGTCCTCGCTGTATGGTTTCTCTCCTCGCTGTATGGTTTCTGTCCTCTCTGTGTGGTTTCTGTCCTCTCTCTATGGTTTCTGTCCTCTCTGTGTGGTTTCTGTCCTCGCTGTATGGTTTCTGTCCTCTCTGTATGGTTTCTGTCCTCGCTGTATGGTTTCTGTCCTCTCTGTGTGGTTTCTGTCCTCGCTGTATGGTTTATGTCCTCTCTGTATGGTTTCTGTCTCTTGTATGGTTTCTGTCCTCTCTGTATGGTTTCTGTCCTCTCTGTATGGTTTCTGTCCTCTTTGTATGGTTTCTGTCTTCGCTGTATGGTTTCTGTCCTCTCTGTATGGTTTCTGTCCTCTCTGTATGGTTTCTGTCTCTTGTATGGTTTTTGTCCTCTCTGTCTGGTTACTGTCTCTTGTATGGTTTCTGTCCTCTCTGTGTGGTTTTTGTCCTCTCTGTATGGTTTCTGTCTCTTGTATGGTTTCTGTCCTCTCTGTATGGTTTCTGTCCTCGCTGTATGGTTTCTGTCCTCTGTGTGGTTTCTGTCCTCGCTGTATGGTTTCTGTCCTCTGTGTGGTTTCTGTCCTATCTGTGTGGTGTCTGTCCTCTCTGTATGGTTTCTGTCCTCTCTGTATGGTTTCTGTCCTCGCTGTATGGTTTCTGTCCTCTCTGTGTGGTTTCTGTCCTCGCTGTATAGTTTCTGTCCTCTCTGTATGGTTTCTGTCTCTTGTATGGTTTCTGTCCTCTCTGTATGGTTTCTGTCCTCTCTGTATGGTTTCTGTCCTCTTTGTATGGTTTCTGTCTTCGCTGTATGGTTTCTGTCCTCTCTGTATGGTTTCTGTCCTCTCTGTATGGTTTCTGTCTCTTGTATGGTTTTTGTCCTCTCTGTCTGGTTACTGTCTCTTGTATGGTTTCTGTCCTCTCTGTGTGGTTTCTGTCCTCTCTGTATGGTTTCTGTCTCTTGTATGGTTTCTGTCCTCTCTGTATGGTTTCTGTCCTCTCTGTATGGTTTCTGTCCTCTCTGTATGGTTTCTGTCTCTTGTATGGTTTCTGTCTCTTGTATGGTTTCTGTCCTCTCTGTATGGTTTCTGTCCTCTCTGTGTGGTTTCTGTCCTCGCTGTATGGTTTCTGTCCTCTGTGTGGTTTCTGTCCTCGCTGTATGGTTTCTGTCCTCTGTGTGGTTTCTGTCCTCTCTGTATGGTTTCTGTCCTCTGTATGGTTTCTGTCCTCGCTGTATGGTTTCTGTCCTCTCTGTATGGTTTCTGTCCTCGCTGTATGGTTTCTCTCCTCGCTGTATGGTTTCTGTCCTCTCTGTGTGGTTTCTGTCCTCTCTCTATGGTTTCTGTCCTCTCTGTGTGGTTTCTGTCCTCGCTGTATGGTTTCTGTCCTCTCTGTATGGTTTCTGTCCTCGCTGTATGGTTTCTGTCCTCTCTGTGTGGTTTCTGTCCTCTCTGTATGGTTTCTGTCCTCTCTGGGTGGTTTCTGTCCTCTCTGTATGGTTTCTGTCCTCTCTGTATGGTTTCTGTCCTCTGTATGGTTTCTGTCCTCGCTGTATGGTTTCTGTCCTCTGTGTGTGGTTTCTGTCCTCTCTGTGTGGTTTCTGTCCTCTCTGTGTGGTTTCTGTCCTCTCTGTATGGTTTCTGTCCTCTCTGTGTGGTTTCTGTCCTCTCTGTATGGTTTCTGTCCTCTGTGTGGTTTCTGTCCTCTGTGTGTGGTTTCTGTCCTTTCTGGGTGGTTTCTGTCCTCGCTGTATGGTTTCTGTCCTCTCTGTATGGTTTGTGTCCTCTCTGTGTGGTTTCTGTCCTCTCTGTATGGTTTCTGTCCTCTGTGTGGTTTCTGTCCTCTGTGTGTGGTTTCTGTCCTCGCTGTATGGTTTCTGTCCTCTCTGTGTGGTTTCTGTCCTCTCTGTGTGGTTTCTGTCCTCTCTGTATGGTTTCTGTCCTCTCTGTGTGGTTTCTGTCCTCTGTGTGGTTTCTGTCCTCTGTGTGTGGTTTCTGTCCTCGCTGTATGGTTTCTGTCCTCTCTGTGTGGTTTCTGTCCTCTCTGTGTGGTTTCTGTCCTCTCTGTATGGTTTCTGTCCTCTCTGTGTGGTTTCTGTCCGCTCTGTATGGTTTCTGTCCTCTCTGTATGGTTTCTGTCCTCTGTGTGGTTTCTGTCCTCGCTGTGTGGTTTCTGTCCTCTGTATGGTTTCTGTCCTCTCTGTGTGGTTTCTGTCCTCTCTGTATGGTTTCTGTCCTCTCTGTGTGGTTTCTGTCCTCTCTGTGTGGTTTCTGTCCTCTCTGTATGGTTTCTGTCCTCTCTGTGTGGTTTCTGTCCTCTGTATGGTTTCTGTCCTATCTGTGTGGTTTCTGTCCTCTGTATGGTTTCTGTCCTCTCTGTATGGTTTCTGTCCTCTCTGTATGGTTTCTGTCCTCTCTGTATGGTTTCTGTCCTCTATTGTATGGTTTCTGTCCTCACTGTATGGTTTCTGTCCTCTCTGTATGGTTTCTGTCCTCTCTGTGTGGTTTCTGTCCCCGCTGTATGGTTTCTGTCCTCTGTGTGGTTTATGTCTCTTGTATGGTTTCTGTCCTCTCTGTATGGTTTCTGTCCTCTCTGTATGGTTTCTGTCCTCTCTGTGTGGTTTCTGTCCTCTGTATGGTTTCTGTCCTCTCTTTGTGGTTTCTGTCCTCTGTATGGTTTATGTCCTCTCTGTATGGTTTCTGTCCTCTCTGTATGGTTTCTGTCCTCTCTGTCCTCTCTGTATGGTTTCTGTCCTCTCTGTATGGTTTCTGTCCTCTGTATGGTTTCTGTCCTCTCTGTGCGGTTTCTTTCCTCGCTGTATGGTTTCTGTCCTCTGTGTGGTTTCTGTCTCTTGTATGGTTTCTGTCCTCTCTGTATGGTTTCTGTCCTCTCTGTGTGGTTTATGTCCTCTGTGTGTGGTTTCTGTCCTCTCTGTATGGTTTCTGTCCTCTCTGTATGGTTTCTGTCTTCTCTGTATGGGTTCTGTCCTCGCTGTATGGTTTATGTCCTCTCTGTGTGGTTTCTGTCCTCTCTGTATGGTTTCTGTCCTCTCTGTGTGTGGTTTCTGTCCTCTCTGTGTGGTTTCTGTCCTCTCTGTATGGTTTCTGTCCTCTCTGTTTGGTTTCTGTCCTCGCTGTATGGTATCTGTCCTCTGTGTGGTTTCTGTCCTCTCTGTGTGGTTTCTGTCTTCTCTGTGTGGTTTCTGTCCTCTCTGTGTGGTTTCTGTCCTCTGTGTGGTTTCTGTCCTCTCTGTGTGGTTTGTGTGGTTTCTGTCCTCTATGTGTGGTTTCTGTCCTCTCTGTATGGTTTCTGTCCTCTCTGTATGGTTTCTGTCCTCTCTGTGTGGTTTCTGTCCTCTCTGTATGGTTTCTGTCCTCTGTATGGTTTCTGTCTTCTCTGTGTGGTTTCTGTTCTCGCGGTATGGTTTCTGTCCTCTCTGTATGGTTTCTGTCCTCTGTATGGTTTCTGTCCTTGCTGTATGGTTTCTGTCCCCTCTGTGTGGTTTCTGTCCTCTCTGTGTGGTTTCTGTCCTCTCTGTATGGTTTCTGTCCTCGCTGTATGGTTTCTGTCCTCTGTATGGTTTCTGTCCTCTCTGTATGGTTTCTGTCCTCTGTATGGTTTCTGTCCTCTCTGTATGGTTTCTGTCCTCGCTGTATGGTTTCTGTCCTCTGTATGGTTTCTGTCCTCTCTGTATGGTTTCTGTCCTCTGTGTGGTTTCTGTCCTCTGTGTGGTTTCTGTCCTCTGTATGGTTTCTGTCCCCTCTGTGTGGTTTCTGTCCTCTCTGTGTGGTTTCTGTCCTCTCTGTATGGTTTCTGTCCTCTGTGTGGTTTCTGTCCTCTCTGTGTGGTTTCTGTCCTCTCTGTATGGTTTCTGTCCTCTCTGTGTGGTTTCTGTCCGCTCTGTATGGTTTCTGTCCTCTCTGTATGGTTTCTGTCCTCTGTGTGGTTTCTGTCCTCGCTGTGTGGTTTCTGTCCTCTGTATGGTTTCTGTCCTCTCTGTGTGGTTTCTGTCCTCTCTGTATGGTTTCTGTCCTCTCTGTGTGGTTTCTGTCCTCTCTGTGTGGTTTCTGTCCTCTCTGTATGGTTTCTGTCCTCTCTGTGTGGTTTCTGTCCTCTGTATGGTTTCTGTCCTATCTGTGTGGTTTCTGTCCTCTGTATGGTTTCTGTCCTCTCTGTATGGTTTCTGTCCTCTCTGTATGGTTTCTGTCCTCTCTGTATGGTTTCTGTCCTCTATTGTATGGTTTCTGTCCTCGCTGTATGGTTTCTGTCCTCTCTGTATGGTTTCTGTCCTCTCTGTGTGGTTTCTGTCCCCGCTGTATGGTTTCTGTCCTCTGTGTGGTTTATGTCTCTTGTATGGTTTCTGTCCTCTCTGTATGGTTTCTGTCCTCTCTGTATGGTTTCTGTCCTCTCTGTGTGGTTTCTGTCCTCTGTATGGTTTCTGTCCTCTCTGTGTGGTTTCTGTCCTCTGTATGGTTTATGTCCTCTCTGTATGGTTTCTGTCCTCTCTGTATGGTTTCTGTCCTCTCTGTCCTCTCTGTATGGTTTCTGTCCTCTCTGTATGGTTTCTGTCCTCTGTATGGTTTCTGTCCTCTCTGTGCGGTTTCTTTCCTCGCTGTATGGTTTCTGTCCTCTGTGTGGTTTCTGTCTCTTGTATGGTTTATGTCCTCTCTGTATGGTTTCTGTCCTCTCTGTGTGGTTTATGTCCTCTGTGTGTGGTTTCTGTCCTCTCTGTGTGGTTTCTGTCCTCTCTGTATGGTTTCTGTCCTCTCTGTATGGTTTCTGTCTTCTCTGTATGGGTTCTGTCCTCGCTGTATGGTTTATGTCCTCTCTGTGTGGTTTCTGTCCTCTCTGTATGGTTTCTGTCCTCTCTGTGTGTGGTTTCTGTCCTCTCTGTGTGGTTTCTGTCCTCTCTGTATGGTTTCTGTCCTCTCTGTTTGGTTTCTGTCCTCGCTGTATGGTATCTGTCCTCTGTGTGGTTTCTGTCCTCTCTGTGTGGTTTCTGTCTTCTCTGTGTGGTTTCTGTCCCCTCTGTGTGGTTTCTGTCCTCTCTGTGTGGTTTGTGTGGTTTCTGTCCTCTATGTGTGGTTTCTGTCCTCTCTGTATGGTTTCTGTCCTCTCTGTATGGTTTCTGTCCTCTCTGTGTGGTTTCTGTCCTCTCTGTGTGGTTTCTGTCCTCTGTGTGTTGTTTCTGTCCTATCTGTGCGGTTTCTGTCCTCTCTGTGTGGTTTCTGTCCTCTCTGTATGGTTTCTGTCCTCTCTGTATGGTTTCTGTCCTCTCTGTATGGTTTCTGTCCTCTGTATGGTTTCTGTCCTCTCTGTGTGGTTTCTGTCCTCTGTGTGTTGTTTCTGTCCTATCTGTGTGGTTTCTGTCCTCTCTGTGTGGTTTCTGTCCTCTCTGTATGGTTTCTGTCCTCTCTGTATGGTTTCTGTCCTCTCTGTATGGTTTCTGTCCTCGCTGTATGGTTTCTGTCCTCTCTGTGTGGTTTCTGTCCTCGCTGTATGGTTTCTGTCCTCTCTGTATGGTTTCTGTCTCTTGTATGGTTTCTGTCCTCTCTGTATGGTTTCTGTCCTCTCTGTATGGTTTCTGTCCTCTCTGTATGGTTTCTGTCTTCGCTGTATGGTTTCTGTCCTCTCTGTATGGTTTCTGTCCTCTCTGTATGGTTTCTGTCTCTTGTATGGTTTTTGTCCTCTCTGTCTGGTTACTGTCTCTTGTATGGTTTCTGTCCTCTCTGTGTGGTTTCTGTCCTCTCAGTATGGTTTCTGTCTCTTGGAAGGTTTCTGTCCTCTCTGTATGGTTTCTGTCCTCTCTGTATGGTTTCTGTCCTCTCTGTATGGTTTCTGTCTCTTGTATGGTTTCTGTCTCTTGTATGGTTTCTGTCCTCTCTGTATGGTTTCTGTCCTCTCTGTGATTTCTGTCCTCGCTGTATGGTTTATCTCCTCTGTGTGGTTTCTGTCCTCTCTGTATGGTTTCTGTCCTCTGTATGGTTTCTGTCCTTGCTGTATGGTTTCTGTCCTCTCTGTATGGTTTCTGTCCTCGCTGTATGGTTTCTGTCCTCGCTGTATGGTTTCTGTCTCTTGTATGGTTTCTGTCCTCTCTGTATGGTTTCTGTCCTCTCTGTATGGTTTCTGTCTCTTGTATGGTTTCTGTCTCTTGTATGGTTTCTGTCCTCTCTATATGGTTTCTGTCCTCTCTGTGTGGTTTCTGTCCTCGCTGTATGGTTTCTGTCCTCTGTGTGGTTTCTGTCCTCTCTGTATGGTTTCTGTCCTCTCTGTATGGTTTCTGTCCTCGCTGTATGGTTTCTCTCCTCGCTGTATGGTTTCTGTCCTCTCTGTGTGGTTTCTGTCCTCTCTCTATGGTTTCTGTCCTCTCTGTGTGGTTTCTGTCCTCGCTGTATGGTTTCTGTCCTCTCTGTATGGTTTCTGTCCTCGCTGTATGGTTTCTGTCCTCTCTGTGTGGTTTCTGTCCTCTCTGTATGGTTTCTGTCCTCTCTGGGTGGTTTCTGTCCTCTCTGTATGGTTTCTGTCCTCTCTGTATGGTTTCTGTCCTCTCTGTATGGTTTCTGTCCTCTGTATGGTTTCTGTCCTCGCTGTATGGTTTCTGTCCTCTCTGTGTGGTTTCTGTCCTCTCTGTGTGGTTTCTGTCCTCTCTGTATGGTTTCTGTCCTCTCTGTGTGGTTTCTGTCCTCTCTGTATGGTTTCTGTCCTCTGTGTGGTTTCTGTCCTCTGTGTGTGGTTTCTGTCCTCTCTGAGTGGTTTCTGTCCTCGCTGTATGGTTTCTGTCCTTTCTGTATGGTTTGTGTCCTCTCTGTGTGGTTTCTGTCCTCTCTGTATGGTTTCTGTCCTCTGTGTGGTTTCTGTCCTCTGTGTGTGGTTTCTGTCCTCGCTGTATGGTTTCTGTCCTCTCTGTGTGGTTTCTGTCCTCTCTGTGTGGTTTCTGTCCTCTATGTATGGTTTCTGTCCTCTCTGTGTGGTTTCTGTCCTCTGTGTGGTTTCTGTCCTCTGTGTGTGGTTTCTGTCCTCGCTGTATGGTTTCTGTCCTCTCTGTGTGGTTTCTGTCCTCTCTGTGTGGTTTCTGTCCTCTCTGTATGGTTTCTGTCTTCTCTGTGTGGTTTCTGTCCGCTCTGTATGGTTTCTGTCCTCTCTGTATGGTTTCTGTCCTCTGTGTGGTTTCTGTCCTCGCTGTGTGGTTTCTGTCCTCTGTATGGTTTCTGTCCTCTCTGTGTGGTTTCTGTCCTCTCTGTGTGGTTTCTGTCCTCTCTGTGAGGTTTCTGTCCTCTCTGTATGGTTTCTGTCCTCTCTGTATGGTTTCTGTCCTCTCTGGGTGGTTTCTGTCCTCTCTGTGTGGTTTCTGTCCTCTCTGTATGGTTTCTGTCCTCTCTGTGTGGTTTCTGTCCCTTGTGTGGTTTCTGTCCTCTCTGTGTGGTTTCTGTCCTCGCTGTATGGTTTCTGTCCTCTCTGTATGGTTTCTGTCCTCTCTGTATGGTTTCTGTCCTCTCTGTGTGGTTTCTGTCCTCTCTGTGTGGTTTCTGTCCTCTCTGTATGGTTTCTGTCCTCTCTGGGTGGTTTCTGTCCTCTCTGTATGGTTTCTGTCCTCTCTATATGGTTTCTGTCCTCTCTGTATGGTTTCTGTCCTCTGTATGGTTTCTGTCCTCGCTGTATGGTTTCTGTCCTCTCTGTGTGGTTTCTGTCCTCTCTGTGTGGTTTCTGTCCTCTCTGTGTGGTTTCTGTCCTCTCTGTATGGTTTCTGTCCTCTGTGTGGTTTCTGTCCTCTGTGTGTGGTTTCTGTCCTCTCTGAGTGGTTTCTGTCCTCGCTGTATGGTTTCTGTCCTCTCTGTATGGTTTGTGTCCTCTCTGTGTGGTTTCTGTCCTCTCTGTATGGTTTCTGTCCTCTGTGTGGTTTCTGTCCTCTGTGTGTGGTTTCTGTCCTCGCTGTATGGTTTCTGTCCTCTCTGTGTGGTTTCTGTCCTCTCTGTGTGGTTTCTGTCCTCTATGTATGGTTTCTGTCCTCTCTGTGTGGTTTCTGTCCTCTGTGTGGTTTCTGTCCTCTGTGTGTGGTTTCTGTCCTCGCTGTATGGTTTCTGTCCTCTCTGTGTGGTTTCTGTCCTCTCTGTGTGGTTTCTGTCCTCTCTGTATGGTTTCTGTCCTCTCTGTGTGGTTTCTGTCCGCTCTGTATGGTTTCTGTCCTCTCTGTATGGTTTCTGTCCTCTGTGTGGTTTCTGTCCTCGCTGTGTGGTTTCTGTCCTCTGTATGGTTTCTGTCCTCTCTGTGTGGTTTCTGTCCTCTCTGTGTGGTTTCTGTCCTCTCTGTGAGGTTTCTGTCCTCTCTGTATGGTTTCTGTCCTCTCTGTATGGTTTCTGTCCTCTCTGGGTGGTTTCTGTCCTCTCTGTGTGGTTTCTGTCCTCTCTGTATGGTTTCTGTCCTCTCTGTGTGGTTTCTGTCCCTTGTGTGGTTTCTGTCCTCTCTGTGTGGTTTCTGTCCTCTCTGTATGGTGTCTGTCCTCTCTGTATGGTTTCTGTCCTCTCTGTGTGGTTTCTGTCCTCTCTGTGTGGTTTCTGTCCTCTGTATGGTTTCTGTCCTATCTGTGTGGTTTCTGTCCTCTGTATGGTTTCTGTCCTCTCTGTATGGTTAATGTCCTCTCTGTATGGTTTCTGTCCTCTCTGTATGGTTTCTGTCCTCTCTGTATGGTTTCTGTCTTCTCTGTATGGGTTCTGTCCTCGCTGTATGGTTTATGTCCTCTCTGTGTGGTTTCTGTCCTCTCTGTATGGTTTCTGTCCTCTCTGTGTGTGGTTTCTGTCCTCTCTGTGTGGTTTCTGTCCTCTCTGTATGGTTTCTGTCCTCTCTGTTTGGTTTCTGTCCTTGCTGTATGGTATCTGTCCTCTGTGTGGTTTCTGTCCTCTCTGTGTGGTTTCTGTCTTCTCTGTGTGGTTTCTGTCCCCTCTGTGTGGTTTCTGTCCTCTGTGTGATTTCTGTCCTCTCTGTGTGGTTTCTGTCCTCTATGTGTGGTTTCTGTCCTCTCTGTATGGTTTCTGTCCTCTCTGTATGGTTTCTGTCCTCTCTGTGTGGTTTCTGTCCTCTCTGTATGGTTTCTGTCCTCTGTGTGGTTTCTGTCTTCTCTGTGTGGTTTCTGTTCTCGCGGTATGGTTTCTGTCCTCTCTGTATGGTTTCTGTCCTCTGTATGGTATCTGTCCTTGCTGTATGGTTTCTGTCCCCTCTGTGTGGTTTCTGTCCTCTCTGTGTGGTTTCTGTCCTCTCTGTATGGTTTCTGTCCTCGCTGTATGGTTTCTGTCCTCTGTATGATTTCTGTCCTCTGTATGGTTTCTGTCCTCTCTGTATGGTTTCTGTCCTCGCTGTATGGTTTCTGTCCTCTGTATGGTTTCTGTCCTCTCTGTATGGTTTCTGTCCTCTGTGTGGTTTCTGTCCTCTGTGTGGTTTCTGTCCTCTGTATGGTTTCTGTCCCCTCTGTGTGGTTTCTGTCCTCTCTGTGTGGTTTCTGTCCTCGCTGTGTGGTTTCTGTCCTCTCTGTGTGGTTTCTGTCCTCTCTGTGTGGTTTCTGTCCCCTCTGTATGGTTTCTGTCCTCTCTGTATGGTTTCTGTCCTCTCTTGTATGGTTTCTGTCCTCGCTGTATGGTTTCTGTCCTCTCTGTATGGTTTCTGTCCTCTGTATGGTTTCTGTCCTCTTTGTGTGGTTTCTGTCCTCGCTGTATGGTTTCTGTCCTCTGTGGGGTTTCTGTCTCTTGTATGGTTTCTGTCCTCTCTGTATGGTTTCTGTCCTATCTGTATGGTTTCTGTCCTCTCTGTGTGGGTTCTGCCCTCTGTGTGTGGTTTCTGTCCTATCTGTGTGGTTTCTGTCCTCTGTATGGTTTCTGTCCTCTTTGTGTGGTTTCTGTCCTCGCTGTATGGTTTCTGTCCTCTGTGGGGTTTCTGTCTCTTGTATGGTTTCTGTCCTCTCTGTATGGTTTCTGTCCTATCTGTATGGTTTCTGTCCTCTCTGTGTGGGTTCTGCCCTCTGTGTGTGGTTTCTGTCCTATCTGTGTGGTTTCTGTCCTCTCTGTATGGTTTCTGTCATCTCTGTGTGGTTTCTGTCCTCTCTGTATGGTTTCTGTCCTCTCTGTATGGTTTCTGTCCTCTCTGTATGAGTTCTGTCCTCGCTGTATGGTTTCTGTCCTCTCTGTGTGGTTTCTGTCCTCTCTGTGTGGTTTCTGTCCTCTCTGTGTGGTTTCTGTCCTCTGTGTGTTGTTTCTGTCCTATCTGTGTGGTTTCTGTCCTCTGTGTGGTTTCTGTCCTCTGTATGGTTTCTGTCCCCTCTGTGTGGTTTCTGTCCTCTCTGTGTGGTTTCTGTCCTCGCTGTGTGGTTTCTGTCCTCTCTGTGTGGTTTCTGTCCTCTCTGTGTGGTTTCTGTCCCCTCTGTATGGTTTCTGTCCTCTCTGTATGGTTTCTGTCCTCTCTTGTATGGTTTCTGTCCTCGCTGTATGGTTTCTGTCCTCTCTGTATGGTTTCTGTCCTCTGTATGGTTTCTGTCCTCTTTGTGTGGTTTCTGTCCTCGCTGTATGGTTTCTGTCCTCTGTGGGGTTTCTGTCTCTTGTATGGTTTCTGTCCTCTCTGTATGGTTTCTGTCCTATCTGTATGGTTTCTGTCCTCTCTGTGTGGGTTCTGCCCTCTGTGTGTGGTTTCTGTCCTATCTGTGTGGTTTCTGTCCTCTGTATGGTTTCTGTCCTCTTTGTGTGGTTTCTGTCCTCGCTGTATGGTTTCTGTCCTCTGTGGGGTTTCTGTCTCTTGTATGGTTTCTGTCCTCTCTGTATGGTTTCTGTCCTATCTGTATGGTTTCTGTCCTCTCTGTGTGGGTTCTGCCCTCTGTGTGTGGTTTCTGTCCTATCTGTGTGGTTTCTGTCCTCTCTGTATGGTTTCTGTCATCTCTGTGTGGTTTCTGTCCTCTCTGTATGGTTTCTGTCCTCTCTGTATGGTTTCTGTCCTCTCTGTATGAGTTCTGTCCTCGCTGTATGGTTTCTGTCCTCTCTGTGTGGTTTCTGTCCTCTCTGTGTGGTTTCTGTCCTCTCTGTGTGGTTTCTGTCCTCTGTGTGTTGTTTCTGTCCTATCTGTGTGGTTTCTGTCCTCTCTGTGTGGTTTCTGTCCTCTCTGTATGGTTTCTGTCCTCTCTGTATGGTTTCTGTCCTCTGTGTATGGTTTCTGTCCTCTCTGTATGGTTTCTGTCCTCTGTATGGTTTCTGTCCTCTCTGTGTGGTTTCTGTCCTCTGTGTGTTGTTTCTGTCCTATCTGTGTGGTTTCTGTCCTCTCTGTGTGGTTTCTGTCCTCTCTGTATGGTTTCTGTCCTGTCTGTATGGTTTCTGTCCTCTCTGTATGGTTTCTGTCCTCGCTGTATGGTTTCTGTCCTCTCTGTGTGGTTTCTGTCCTCGCTGTATGGTTTCTGTCCTCTCTGTATGGTTTCTGTCTCTTGTATGGTTTCTGTCCTCTCTGTATGGTTTCTGTCCTCTCTGTATGGTTTCTGTCCTCTCTGTATGGTTTCTGTCTTCGCTGTATGGTTTCTGTCCTCTCTGTATGGTTTCTGTCCTCTCTGTATGGTTTCTGTCTCTTGTATGGTTTTTGTCCTCTCTGTCTGGTTACTGTCTCTTGTATGGTTTCTGTCCTCTCTGTGTGGTTTCTGTCCTCTCAGTATGGTTTCTGTCTCTTGGAAGGTTTCTGTCCTCTCTGTATGGTTTCTGTCCTCTCTGTATGGTTTCTGTCCTCTCTGTATGGTTTCTGTCTCTTGTATGGTTTCTGTCTCTTGTATGGTTTCTGTCCTCTCTGTATGGTTTCTGTCCTCTCTGTGTGGTTTCTGTCCTCGCTGTATGGTTTATGTCCTCTGTGTGGTTTCTGTCCTCTCTGTATGGTTTCTGTCCTCTGTATGGTTTCTGTCCTCGCTGTATGGTTTCTGTCCTCTCTGTATGGTTTCTGTCCTCGCTGTATGGTTTCTGTCCTCGCTGTATGGTTTCTGTCTCTTGTATGGTTTCTGTCCTCTCTGTATGATTTCTGTCCTCTCTGTATGGTTTCTGTCCTCTCTGTATGGTTTCTGTCTCTTGTATGGTTTCTGTCTCTTGTATGGTTTCTGTCCTCTCTATATGGTTTCTGTCCTCTCTGTGTGGTTTCTGTCCTCGCTGTATGGTTTCTGTCCTCTGTGTGGTTTCTGTCCTCTCTGTATGGTTTCTGTCCTCTGTATGGTTTCTGTCCTCGCTGTATGGTTTCTGTCCTCTCTGTATGGTTTCTGTCCTCGCTGTATGTTTTCTCTCCTCGCTGTATGGTTTCTGTCCTCTCTGTGTGGTTTCTGTCCTCTCTCTATGGTTTCTGTCCTCTCTGTGTGGTTTCTGTCCTCGCTGTATGGTTTCTGTCCTCTCTATGGTTTGTGTCCTCTCTGTGTGGTTTCTGTCCTCTCTGTATGGTTTCTGTCCTCTGTGTGGTTTCTGTCCTCTGTGTGTGGTTTCTGTCCTCGCTGTATGGTTTCTGTCCTCTCTGTGTGGTTTCTGTCCTCTCTGTGTGGTTTCTGTCCTCTATGTATGGTTTCTGTCCTCTCTGTGTGGTTTCTGTCCTCTGTGTGGTTTCTGTCCTCTGTGTGTGGTTTCTGTCCTCGCTGTATGGTTTCTGTCCTCTCTGTGTGGTTTCTGTCCTCTCTGTGTGGTTTCTGTCCTCTCTGTATGGTTTCTGTCCTCTCTGTGTGGTTTCTGTCCGCTCTGTATGGTTTCTGTCCTCTCTGTATGGTTTCTGTCCTCTGTGTGGTTTCTGTCCTCGCTGTGTGGTTTCTGTCCTCTGTATGGTTTCTGTCCTCTCTGTGTGGTTTCTGTCCTCTCTGTGTGGTTTCTGTCCTCTCTGTGTGGTTTCTGTCCTCTCTGTATGGTTTCTGTCCTCTCTGTATGGTTTCTGTCCTCTCTGGGTGGTTTCTGTCCTCTCTGTGTGGTTTCTGTCCTCTCTGTATGGTTTCTGTCCTCTCTGTGTGGTTTCTGTCCCTTGTGTGGTTTCTGTCCTCTCTGTGTGGTTTCTGTCCTCGCTGTATGGTTTCTGTCCTCTCTGTATGGTTTCTGTCCTCTCTGTGTGGTTTCTGTCCTCTCTGTGTGGTTTCTGTCCTCTGTATGGTTTCTGTCCTATCTGTGTGGTTTCTGTCCTCTGTATGGTTTCTGTCCTCTCTGTATGGTTTCTGTCCTCTCTGTATGGTTTCTGTCCTCTCTGTATGGTTTCTGTCCTCTATTGTATGGTTTCTGTCCTCGCTGTATGGTTTCTGTCCTCTCTGTATGGTTTCTGTCCTCTCTGTATGGTTTCTGTCCTCTCTGTGTGGTTTCTGTCCCCGCTGTATGGTTTCTGTCCTCTGTGTGGTTTCTGTCCTCTGTATGGTTTCTGTCCTCTCTTGTATGGTTTCTGTCCTCTCTGTATGGTTTCTGTCCTCTCTGTATGGTTTCTGTCCTCTCTGTATGGTTTCTGTCCTCTCTGTATGGTTTCTGTCCTCTCTGTGTGGTTTCTGTCCTCTGTATGGTTTCTGTCCTCTCTGTGTGGTTTCTGTCCTCTGTATGGTTTATGTCCTCTCTGTATGGTTTCTGTCCTCTCTTGTATGGTTTCTGTCCTCGCTGTATGGTTTCTGTCCTCTCTGTATGGTTTCTGTCCTCTGTATGGTTTCTGTCCTCTCTGTGTGGTTTCTTTCCTCGCTGTATGGTTTCTGTCCTCTGTGTGGTTTCTGTCTCTTGTATGGTTTCTGTCCTCTCTGTATGGTTTCTGTCCTCTCTGTGTGGTTTATGTCCTCTGTGTGTGGTTTATGTTCTATCTGTGTGGTTTCTGTCCTCTCTGTGTGGTTTCTGTCCTCTCTGTATGGTTTCTGTCCTCTCTGTATGGTTTCTGTCTTCTCTGTATGGGTTCTGTCCTCGCTGTATGGTTTCTGTCCTCTCTGTGTGGTTTCTGTCCTCTCTGTATGGTTTCTGTCCTCTCTGTGTGTGGTTTCTGTCCTCTCTGTGTGGTTTCTGTCCTCTCTGTATGGTTTCTGTCCTCTCTGTTTGGTTTCTGTCCTCGCTGTATGGTATCTGTCCTCTGTGTGGTTTCTGTCCTCTCTGTGTGGTTTCTGTCTTCTCTGTGTGGTTTCTGTCCTCTCTGTGTGGTTTCTGTCCTCTGTGTGGTTTCTGTCCTCTCTGTGTGGTTTCTGTCCTCTATGTGTGGTTTCTGTCCTCTCTGTATGGTTTCTGTCCTCTCTGTATGGTTTCTGTCCTCTCTGTGTGGTTTCTGTCCTCTCTGTATGGTTTCTGTCCTCTGTGTGGTTTCTGTCTTCTCTGTGTGGTTTCTGTTCTCGCAGTATGGTTTCTGTCCTCTCTGTATGGTTTCTGTCCTCTGTATGGTTTCTGTCCTTGCTGTATGGTTTCTGTCCCCTCTGTGTGGTTTCTGTCCTCTCTGTGTGGTTTCTGTCCTCTCTGTATGGTTTCTGTCCTCGCTGTATGGTTTCTGTCCTCTGTATGGTTTCTGTCCTCTCTGTATGGTTTCTGTCCTCTGTATGGTTTCTGTCCTCTCTGTATGGTTTCTGTCCTCGCTGTATGGTTTCTGTCCTCTGTATGATTTCTGTCCTCTCTGTATGGTTTCTGTCCTCTGTGTGGTTTCTGTCCTCTGTGTGGTTTCTGTCCTCTGTATGGTTTCTGTCCCCTCTGTGTGGTTTCTGTCCTCTCTGTGTGGTGTCTGTCCTCTGTATGGTTTCTGTCCTATCTGTGTGGTTTCTGTCCTCTGTATGGTTTCTGTCCTCTCTGTATGGTTTCTGTCCTCTCTGTATGGTTTCTGTCCTCTCTGTATGGTTTCTGTCCTCTATTGTATGGTTTCTGTCCTCGCTGTATGGTTTCTGTCCTCTCTGTATGGTTTCTGTCCTCTCTGTATGGTTTCTGTCCTCTCTGTGTGGTTTCTGTCCCCGCTGTATGGTTTCTGTCCTCTGTGTGGTTTCTGTCCTCTGTATGGTTTCTGTCCTCTCTTGTATGGTTTCTGTCCTCTCTGTATGGTTTCTGTCCTCTCTGTATGGTTTCTGTCCTCTCTGTATGGTTTCTGTCCTCTCTGTATGGTTTCTGTCCTCTCTGTGTGGTTTCTGTCCTCTGTATGGTTTCTGTCCTCTCTGTGTGGTTTCTGTCCTCTGTATGGTTTATGTCCTCTCTGTATGGTTTCTGTCCTCTCTTGTATGGTTTCTGTCCTCGCTGTATGGTTTCTGTCCTCTCTGTATGGTTTCTGTCCTCTGTATGGTTTCTGTCCTCTCTGTGTGGTTTCTTTCCTCGCTGTATGGTTTCTGTCCTCTGTGTGGTTTCTGTCTCTTGTATGGTTTCTGTCCTCTCTGTATGGTTTCTGTCCTCTCTGTGTGGTTTATGTCCTCTGTGTGTGGTTTATGTTCTATCTGTGTGGTTTCTGTCCTCTCTGTGTGGTTTCTGTCCTCTCTGTATGGTTTCTGTCCTCTCTGTATGGTTTCTGTCTTCTCTGTATGGGTTCTGTCCTCGCTGTATGGTTTCTGTCCTCTCTGTGTGGTTTCTGTCCTCTCTGTATGGTTTCTGTCCTCTCTGTGTGTGGTTTCTGTCCTCTCTGTGTGGTTTCTGTCCTCTCTGTATGGTTTCTGTCCTCTCTGTTTGGTTTCTGTCCTCGCTGTATGGTATCTGTCCTCTGTGTGGTTTCTGTCCTCTCTGTGTGGTTTCTGTCTTCTCTGTGTGGTTTCTGTCCTCTCTGTGTGGTTTCTGTCCTCTGTGTGGTTTCTGTCCTCTCTGTGTGGTTTCTGTCCTCTATGTGTGGTTTCTGTCCTCTCTGTATGGTTTCTGTCCTCTCTGTATGGTTTCTGTCCTCTCTGTGTGGTTTCTGTCCTCTCTGTATGGTTTCTGTCCTCTGTGTGGTTTCTGTCTTCTCTGTGTGGTTTCTGTTCTCGCAGTATGGTTTCTGTCCTCTCTGTATGGTTTCTGTCCTCTGTATGGTTTCTGTCCTTGCTGTATGGTTTCTGTCCCCTCTGTGTGGTTTCTGTCCTCTCTGTGTGGTTTCTGTCCTCTCTGTATGGTTTCTGTCCTCGCTGTATGGTTTCTGTCCTCTGTATGGTTTCTGTCCTCTCTGTATGGTTTCTGTCCTCTGTATGGTTTCTGTCCTCTCTGTATGGTTTCTGTCCTCGCTGTATGGTTTCTGTCCTCTGTATGATTTCTGTCCTCTCTGTATGGTTTCTGTCCTCTGTGTGGTTTCTGTCCTCTGTGTGGTTTCTGTCCTCTGTATGGTTTCTGTCCCCTCTGTGTGGTTTCTGTCCTCTCTGTGTGGTGTCTGTCCTCGCTGTGTGGTTTCTGTCCTCTCTGTGTGGTTTCTGTCCTCTCTGTGTGGTTTCTGTCCCCTCTGTATGGTTTCTGTCCTCTCTGTATGGTTTCTGTCCTCTCTTGTATGGTTTCTGTCCTCGCTGTATGGTTTCTGTCCTCTCTGTATGGTTTCTGTCCTCTGTATGGTTTCTGTCCTCTTTGTGTGGTTTCTGTCCTCGCTGTATGGTTTCTGTCCTGTGTGGGGTTTCTGTCTCTTGTATGGTTTCTGTCCTCTCTGTATGGTTTCTGTCCTATCTGTATGGTTTCTGTCCTCTGTGTGTGGTTTCTGCCCTCTGTGTGGGGTTTCTGTCCTATCTGTGTGGTTTCTGTCCTCTCTGTATGGTTTCTGTCCTCTCTGTGTGGTTTCTGTCCTCTCTGTATGGTTTCTGTCCTCTCTGTATGGTTTCTGTCCTCTCTGTATGAGTTCTGTCCTCGCTGTATGGTTTCTGTCCTCTCTGTGTGGTTTCTGTCCTCTCTGTGTGGTTTCTGTCCTCTCTGTGTGGTTTCTGTCCTCTCTGTGTTGTTTCTGTCCTATCTGTGTGGTTTCTGTCCTCTCTGTGTGGTTTCTGTCCTCTCTGTATGGTTTCTGTCCTCTCTGTATGGTTTCTGTCCTCTCTGTATGGTTTCTGTCCTCTGTATGGTTTCTGTCCTCTCTGTGTGGTTTCTGTCCTCTGTGTGTTGTTTCTGTCCTATCTGTGTGGTTTCTGTCCTCTCTGTGTGGTTTCTGTCCTCTCTGTATGGTTTCTGTCCTCTCTGTATGGTTTCTGTCCTCTCTGTATGGTTTCTGTCCTCTCTGTATGGTTTCTGTCCTCGCTGTATGGTTTCTGTCCTCTCTGTGTGGTTTCTGTCCTCGCTGTATGGTTTCTGTCCTCTCTGTATAGTTTCTGTCCTCGCTGTACGGTTTCTGTCCTCTCTGTGTGGTTTCTGTCCTCGCTGTATGGTTTCTGTCCTCTCTGTATGGTTTCTGTCTCTTGTATGGTTTCTGTCCTCTCTGTATGGTTTCTGTCCTCTCTGTATGGTTTCTGTCCTCTCTGTATGGTTTCTGTCTTCGCTGTATGGTTTCTGTCCTCTCTGTATGGTTTCTGTCCTCTCTGTATGGTTTCTGTCTCTTGTATGGTTTTTGTCCTCTCTGTCTGGTTACTGTCTCTTGTATGGTTTCTGTCCTCTCTGTGTGGTTTCTGTCCTCTCAGTATGGTTTCTGTCTCTTGGAAGGTTTCTGTCCTCTCTGTATGGTTTCTGTCCTCTCTGTATGGTTTCTGTCCTCTCTGTATGGTTTCTGTCTCTTGTATGGTTTCTGTCTCTTGTATGGTTTCTGTCCTCTCTGTATGGTTTCTGTCCTCTCTGTGTGGTTTCTGTCCTCGCTGTATGGTTTATGTCCTCTGTGTGGTTTCTGTCCTCTCTGTATGGTTTCTGTCCTCTGTATGGTTTCTGTCCTCGCTGTATGGTTTCTGTCCTCTCTGTATGGTTTCTGTCCTCGCTGTATGGTTTCTGTCCTCGCTGTATGGTTTCTGTCTCTTGTATGGTTTCTGTCCTCTCTGTATGGTTTCTGTCCTCTCTGTATGGTTTCTGTCCTCTCTGTATGGTTTCTGTCTCTTGTATGGTTTCTGTCTCTTGTATGGTTTCTGTCCTCTCTATATGGTTTCTGTCCTCTCTGTGTGGTTTCTGTCCTCGCTGTATGGTTTCTGTCCTCTGTGTGGTTTCTGTCCTCTCTGTATGGTTTCTGTCCTCTGTATGGTTTCTGTCCTCGCTGTATGGTTTCTGTCCTCTCTGTATGGTTTCTGTCCTCGCTGTATGGTTTCTCTCCTCGCTGTATGGTTTCTGTCCTCTCTGTGTGGTTTCTGTCCTCTCTCTATGGTTTCTGTCCTCTCTGTGTGGTTTCTGTCCTCACTGTATGGTTTCTGTCCTCTCTGTATGGTTTCTGTCCTCGCTGTATGGTTTCTGTCCTCTCTGTGTGGTTTCTGTCCTCTCTGTATGGTTTATGTCCTCTCTGGGTGGTTTCTGACCTCTCTGTATGGTTTCTGTCCTCTCTGTATGGTTTCTGTCCTCTCTGTATGGTTTCTGTCCTCTGTATGGTTTCTGTCCTCGCTGTATGGTTTCTGTCCTCTCTGTGTGGTTTCTGTCCTCTCTGTGTGGTTTCTGTCCTCTCTGTGTGGTTTCTGTCCTCTCTGTATGGTTTCTGTCCTCTCTGTGTGGTTTCTGTCCTCTCTGTATGGTTTCTGTCCTCTGTGTGGTTTCTGTCCTCTGTGTGTGGTTTCTGTCCTCTCTGGGTGGTTTCTGTCCTCGCTGTATGGTTTCTGTCCTCTCTATATGGTTTCTGTCCTCTCTGTGTGGTTTCTGTCCTCGCTGTATGGTTTCTGTCCTCTGTGTGGTTTCTGTCCTCTCTGTATGGTTTCTGTCCTCTGTATGGTTTCTGTCCTCGCTGTATGGTTTCTGTCCTCTCTGTATGGTTTCTGTCCTCGCTGTATGGTTTCTCTCCTCGCTGTATGGTTTCTGTCCTCTCTGTGTGGTTTCTGTCCTTTCTCTATGGTTTCTGTCCTCTCTGTGTGGTTTCTGTCCTCACTGTATGGTTTCTGTCCTCTCTGTGTGGTTTCTGTCCTCTCTGTATGGTTTCTGTCCTCTCTGGGTGGTTTCTGTCCTCTCTGTATGGTTTCTGTCCTCTCTGTATGGTTTCTGTCCTCTGTATGGTTTCTGTCCTCGCTGTATGGTTTCTGTCCTCTCTGTGTGGTTTCTGTCCTCTCTGTGTGGTTTCTGTCCTCTCTGTGTGGTTTCTGTCCTCTCTGTATGGTTTCTGTCCTCTCTGTGTGGTTTCTGTCCTCTCTGTATGGTTTCTGTCCTCTGTGTGGTTTCTGTCCTCTGTGTGTGGTTTCTGTCCTCTCTGGGTGGTTTCTGTCCTCGCTGTATGGTTTCTGTCCTCTCTGTATGGTTTGTGTCCTCTCTGTGTGGTTTCTGTCCTCTCTGTATGGTTTCTGTCCTCTATGTGGTTTCTGTCCTCTGTGTGTGGTTTCTGTCCTCGCTGTATGGTTTCTGTCCTCTCTGTGTGGTTTCTGTCCTCTCTGTGTGGTTTCTGTCTTCTATGTATGGTTTCTGTCCTCTCTGTGTGGTTTCTGTCCTCTGTGTGGTTTCTGTCCTCGGTGTGTGGTTTCTGTCCTCGCTGTATGGTTTCTGTCCTCTCTGTGTGGTTTCTGTCCTTTCTGTGTGGTTTCTGTCCTCTCTGTATGGTTTCTGTCCTCTCTGTATGGTTTCTGTCCTCTCTGTATGGTTTCTGTCCTCTGTGTGGTTTCTGTCCTCGCTGTGTAGTTTCTGTCCTCTGTATGGTTTCTGTCCTCTCTGTGTGGTTTCTGTCCTCTCTGTGTGGTTTCTGTCCTCTCTGTGTGGTTTCTGTCCTCTCTGTGGTTTCTGTCCTCTCTGTATGGTTTCTGTCCTCTCTGTGTGGTTTCTGTCCTCTCTGTATGGTTTCTGTCCTCTGTGTGGTTTCTGTCCTCTGTGTGTGGTTTCTGTCCTCTCTGGGTGGTTTCTGTCCTCGCTGTATGGTTTCTGTCCTCTCTATATGGTTTCTGTCCTCTCTGTGTGGTTTCTGTCCTCGCTGTATGGTTTCTGTCCTCTGTGTGGTTTCTGTCCTCTCTGTATGGTTTCTGTCCTCTGTATGGTTTCTGTCCTCGCTGTATGGTTTCTGTCCTCTCTGTATGGTTTCTGTCCTCGCTGTATGGTTTCTCTCCTCGCTGTATGGTTTCTGTCCTCTCTGTGTGGTTTCTGTCCTCTCTCTATGGTTTCTGTCCTTTCTGTGTGGTTTCTGTCCTCACTGTATGGTTTCTGTCCTCTCTGTATGGTTTCTGTCCTCGCTGTATGGTTTCTGTCCTCTCTGTGTGGTTTCTGTCCTCTCTGTATGGTTTCTGTCCTCTCTGTGTGGTTTCTGACCTCTCTGTATGGTTTCTGTCCTCTCTGTATGGTTTCTGTCCTTTCTGTATGGTTTCTGTCCTCTGTATGGTTTCTGTCCTCGCTGTATGGTTTCTGTCCTCTCTGTGTGGTTTCTGTCCTCTCTGTGTGGTTTCTGTCCTCTCTGTGTGTTTTCTGTCCTCTCTGTATGGTTTCTGTCCTCTCTGTGTGGTTTCTGTCCTCTCTGTATGGTTTCTGTCCTCTGTGTGGTTTCTGTCCTCTGTGTGTGGTTTCTGTCCTCTCTGGGTGGTTTCTGTCCTCGCTGTATGGTTTCTGTCCTCTCTGTATGGTTTGTGTCCTCTCTGTGTGGTTTCTGTCCTCTCTGTATGGTTTCTGTCCTCTATGTGGTTTCTGTCCTCTGTGTGTGGTTTCTGTCCTCGCTGTATGGTTTCTGTCCTCTCTGTGTGGTTTCTGTCCTCTCTGTGTGGTTTCTGTCCTCTATGTATGGTTTCTGTCCTCTCTGTGTGGTTTCTGTCCTCTGTGTGGTTTCTGTCCTCGGTGTGTGGTTTCTGTCCTCGCTGTATGGTTTCTGTCCTCTCTGTGTGGTTTCTGTCCTCTCTGTGTGGTTTCTGTCCTCTCTGTATGGTTTCTGTCCTCTCTGTGTGGTTTCTGTCCGCTCTGTATGGTTTCTGTCCTCTCTGTATGGTTTCTGTCCTCTGTGTGGTTTCTGTCCTCGCTGTGTGGTTTCTGTCCTCTGTATGGTTTCTGTCCTCTCTGTGTGGTTTCTGTCCTCTCTGTGTGGTTTCTGTCCTCTCTGTGTGGTTTCTGTCCTCTCTGTATGGTTTCTGTCCTCTCTGTATGGTTTCTGTCCTCTCTGGGTGGTTTCTGTCCTCTCTGTGTGGTTTCTGTCCTCTCTGTATGGTTTCTGTCCTCTCTGTGTGGTTTCTGTCCCTTGTGTGGTTTCTGTCCTCTCTGTGTGGTTTCTGTCCTCGCTGTATGGTTTCTGTCCTCTCTGTATGGTTTCTGTCCTCTCTGTATGGTTTCTGTCCTCTCTGTGTGGTTTCTGTCCTCTCTGTGTGGTTTCTGTCCCTTGTGTGGTTTCTGTCCTCTCTGTGTGGTTTCTGCCCTCTCTGTGTGGTTTCTGTCCTCGCTGTGTGGTTTCTGTCCTCGCTGTGTGGTTTCTGTCCTCTCTGTGTGGTTTCTGTCCTCTCTGTATGGTTTCTGTCCTCTCTGTATGGTTTTTGTCCTCTCTGTGTGGTTTCTGTCCTCGCTGTATGGTTTCTGTCCTCTCTGTATGGTTTCTGTCCTTGCTGTATGGTTTCTGTCCTCTCTGTATGGTTTCTGTCCTCTCTGTATGGTTTTTTGTCCTCTCTGTATGGTTTCTGTCCTTGCTGTATGGTTTCTGTCCTCTCTGTATGGTTTCTGTCCTCTCTGTATGGTTTCTGTCCTCTCTGTATGGTTTCTGTCCCTTGTGTGGTTTCTGTCCTCTCTGGGTGGTTTCTGTCCTCTCTGTATGGTTTCTGTCCTCTCTGTATGGTTTCTGTCCTCTCTGTGTGGTTTCTGCCCTCTCTGTGTGGTTTCTGTCCTCGCTGTGTGGTTTCTGTCCTCGCTGTGTGGTTTCTGTCCTCTCTGTGTGGTTTCTGTCCTCTCTGTATGGTTTCTGTCCTCTCTGTATGGTTTTTGTCCTCTCTGTGTGGTTTCTGTCCTCGCTGTATGGTTTCTGTCCTCTCTGTATGGTTTCTGTCCTTGCTGTATGGTTTCTCTCCTCTCTGTATGGTTTCTGTCCTCTCTGTATGGTTTCTGTCCTCTCTGTATGGTTTCTGTCCTTGCTGTATGGTTTCTGTCCTCTCTGTATGGTTTCTGTCCTCTCTGTATGGTTTCTGTCCTCTCTGTATGGTTTCTGTCCTCGCTGTATGGTTTCTGTCCTCTCTGTATGGTTTCTGTCCTCGCGGTGTGGTTTCTGTCCTCTCTGTATGGTTTCTGTCCTCGCTGTATGGTTTCTGTCCTCTGTGTGGTTTCTGTCCTCGCTGTATGGTTTCTGTCCTCTGTGTGGTTTCTGTCCTATCTGTGTGGTTTCTGTCCTCTCTGTATGGTTTCTGTCCTCTCTGTATGGTTTCTGTCCTCGCTGTATGGTTTCTGTCCTCTCTGTGTGGTTTCTGTCCTCGCTGTATGGTTTCTGTCCTCTCTGTATAGTTTCTGTCTCTTGTATGGTTTCTGTCCTCTCTGTATGGTTTCTGTCCTCTCTGTATGGTTTCTGTCTTCGCTGTATGGTTTCTGTCCTCTCTGTATGGTTTCTGTCCTCTCTGTATGGTTTCTGTCTCTTGTATGGTTTTTGTCCTCTCTGTCTGGTTACTGTCTCTTGTATGGTTTCTGTCCTCTCTGTGTGATTTCTGTCCTCTCTGTATGGTTTCTGTCTCTTGTATGGTTTCTGTCTCTTGTATGGTTTCTGTCCTCTCTGTATGGTTTCTGTCCTCTCTGTGTGGTTTCTGTCCTCGCTGTATGGTTTCTGTCCTCTGTGTGGTTTCTGTCCTCGCTGTATGGTTTCTGTCCTCTGTGTGGTTTCTGTCCTCTCTGTATGGTTTCTGTCCTCTGTATGGTTTCTGTCCTCGCTGTATGGTTTCTGTCCTCCGTGTGGTTTCTGTCCTCTCTGTATGGTTTCTGTCCTCTGTATGGTTTCTGTCCTCGCTGTATGGTTTCTGTCCTCTCTGTATGGTTTCTGTCCTCGCTGTATGGTTTCTCTCCTCGCTGTATGGTTTCTGTCCTCTGTGTGGTTTATGTCCTCTCTCTATGGTTTCTGTCCTCTCTGTGTGGTTTCTGTCCCCGCTGTATGGTTTCTGTCCTCTCTGTATGGTTTCTGTCCTCGCTGTATGGTTTCTGTCCTCTCTGTGTGGTTTCTGTCCTCTCTGTATGGTTTCTGTCCTCTCTGGGTGGTTTCTGTCCTCTCTGTATGGTTTCTGTCCTCTCTGTATGGTTTCTGTCCTCTCTGTATGGTTTCTGTCCTCTGTATGGTTTCTGTCCTCGCTGTATGGTTTCTGTCCTCTCTGTGTGGTTTCTGTCCTCTCTGTGTGGTTTCTGTCCTCTCTGTATGGTTTCTGTCCTCTCTGTGTGGTTTCTGTCCTCTCTGTATGGTTTCTGTCCTCTGTGTGGTTTCTGTCCTCTGTGTGTGGTTTCTGTCCTCTCTGGGTGGTTTCTGTCCTCGCTGTATGGTTTCTGTCCTCGCGGTGTGGTTTCTGTCCTCTCTGTATGGTTTCTGTCCTCGCTGTATGGTTTCTGTCCTCTGTGTGGTTTCTGTCCTCGCTGTATGGTTTCTGTCCTCTGTGTGGTTTCTGTCCTATCTGTGTGGTTTCTGTCCTCTCTGTATGGTTTCTGTCCTCTCTGTATGGTTTCTGTCCTCGCTGTATGGTTTCTGTCCTCTCTGTGTGGTTTCTGTCCTCGCTGTATGGTTTCTGTCCTCTCTGTATAGTTTCTGTCTCTTGTATGGTTTCTGTCCTCTCTGTATGGTTTCTGTCCTCTCTGTATGGTTTCTGTCCTCTCTGTATGGTTTCTGTCTTCGCTGTATGGTTTCTGTCCTCTCTGTATGGTTTCTGTCCTCTCTGTATGGTTTCTGTCTCTTGTGTGGTTTTTGTCCTCTCTGTCTGGTTACTGTCTCTTGTATGGTTTCTGTCCTCTCTGTGTGATTTCTGTCCTCTCTGTATGGTTTCTGTCTCTTGTATGGTTTCTGTCTCTTGTATGGTTTCTGTCCTCTCTGTATGGTTTCTGTCCTCTCTGTGTGGTTTCTGTCCTCGCTGTATGGTTTCTGTCCTCTGTGTGGTTTCTGTCCTCGCTGTATGGTTTCTGTCCTCTGTGTGGTTTCTGTCCTCTCTGTATGGTTTCTGTCCTCTGTATGGTTTCTGTCCTCGCTGTATGGTTTCTGTCCTCTGTGTGGTTTCTGTCCTCTCTGTATGGTTTCTGTCCTCTGTATGGTTTCTGTCCTCGCTGTATGGTTTCTGTCCTCTCTGTATGGTTTCTGTCCTCGCTGTATGGTTTCTCTCCTCGCTGTATGGTTTCTGTCCTCTCTGTGTGGTTTATGTCCTCTCTCTATGGTTTCTGTCCTCTCTGTGTGGTTTCTGTCCCCGCTGTATGGTTTCTGTCCTCTCTGTATGGTTTCTGTCCTCGCTGTATGGTTTCTGTCCTCTCTGTGTGGTTTCTGTCCTCTCTGTATGGTTTCTGTCCTCTCTGGGTGGTTTCTGTCCTCTCTGTATGGTTTCTGTCCTCTCTGTATGGTTTCTGTCCTCTGTATGGTTTCTGTCCTCGCTGTATGGTTTCTGTCCTCTCTGTATGGTTTCTGTCCTCGCTGTATGGTTTCTGTCCTCTCTGTGTGGTTTCTGTCCTCTCTGTATGGTTTCTGTCCTCTCTGGGTGGTTTCTGTCCTCTCTGTATGGTTTCTGTCCTTTCTGTATGGTTTCTGTCCTCTCTGTATGGTTTCTGTCCTCTGTATGGTTTCTGTCCTCGCTGTATGGTTTCTGTCCTCTCTGTGTGGTTTCTGTCCTCTCTGTGTGGTTTCTGTCCTCTCTGTATGGTTTCTGTCCTCTCTGTGTGGTTTCTGTCCTCTCTGTATGGTTTCTGTCCTCTGTGTGGTTTCTGTCCTCTGTGTGTGGTTTCTGTCCTCTCTGGGTGGTTTCTGTCCTCGCTGTATGGTTTCTGTCCTCGCGGTGTGGTTTCTGTCCTCTCTGTATGGTTTCTGTCCTCGCTGTATGGTTTCTGTCCTCTGTGTGGTTTCTGTCCTCGCTGTATGGTTTCTGTCCTCTGTGTGGTTTCTGTCCTATCTGTGTGGTTTCTGTCCTCTCTGTATGGTTTCTGTCCTCTCTGTATGGTTTCTGTCCTCGCTGTATGGTTTCTGTCCTCTCTGTGTGGTTTCTGTCCTCGCTGTATGGTTTCTGTCCTCTCTGTATAGTTTCTGTCTCTTGTATGGTTTCTGTCCTCTCTGTATGGTTTCTGTCCTCTCTGTATGGTTTCTGTCCTCTCTGTATGGTTTCTGTCTTCGCTGTATGGTTTCTGTCCTCTCTGTATGGTTTCTGTCCTCTCTGTATGGTTTCTGTCTCTTGTATGGTTTTTGTCCTCTCTGTCTGGTTACTGTCTCTTGTATGGTTTCTGTCCTCTCTGTGTGATTTCTGTCCTCTCTGTATGGTTTCTGTCTCTTGTATGGTTTCTGTCTCTTGTATGGTTTCTGTCCTCTCTGTATGGTTTCTGTCCTCTCTGTGTGGTTTCTGTCCTCGCTGTATGGTTTCTGTCCTCTGTGTGGTTTCTGTCCTCGCTGTATGGTTTCTGTCCTCTGTGTGGTTTCTGTCCTCTCTGTATGGTTTCTGTCCTCTGTATGGTTTCTGTCCTCGCTGTATGGTTTCTGTCCTCTGTGTGGTTTCTGTCCTCTCTGTATGGTTTCTGTCCTCTGTATGGTTTCTGTCCTCGCTGTATGGTTTCTGTCCTCTCTGTATGGTTTCTGTCCTCGCTGTATGGTTTCTCTCCTCGCTGTATGGTTTCTGTCCTCTCTGTGTGGTTTATGTCCTCTCTCTATGGTTTCTGTCCTCTCTGTGTGGTTTCTGTCCCCGCTGTATGGTTTCTGTCCTCTCTGTATGGTTTCTGTCCTCGCTGTATGGTTTCTGTCCTCTCTGTGTGGTTTCTGTCCTCTCTGTATGGTTTCTGTCCTCTCTGGGTGGTTTCTGTCCTCTCTGTATGGTTTCTGTCCTCTCTGTATGGTTTCTGTCCTCTCTGTATGGTTTCTGTCCTCTGTATGGTTTCTGTCCTCGCTGTATGGTTTCTGTCCTCTCTGTGTGGTTTCTGTCCTCTCTGGGTGGTTTCTGTCCTCTCTGTATGGTTTCTGTCCTCTCTGTATGGTTTCTGTCCTCTCTGTATGGTTTCTGTCCTCTGTATGGTTTCTGTCCTCGCTGTATGGTTTCTGTCCTCTCTGTGTGGTTTCTGTCCTCTCTGTGTGGTTTCTGTCCTCTCTGTATGGTTTCTGTCCTCTCTGTGTGGTTTCTGTCCTCTCTGTATGGTTTCTGTCCTCTGTGTGGTTTCTGTCCTCTGTGTGTGGTTTCTGTCCTCTCTGGGTGGTTTCTGTCCTCGCTGTATGGTTTCTGTCCTCGCGGTGTGGTTTCTGTCCTCTCTGTATGGTTTCTGTCCTCGCTGTATGGTTTCTGTCCTCTGTGTGGTTTCTGTCCTCGCTGTATGGTTTCTGTCCTCTGTGTGGTTTCTGTCCTATCTGTGTGGTTTCTGTCCTCTCTGTATGGTTTCTGTCCTCTCTGTATGGTTTCTGTCCTCGCTGTATGGTTTCTGTCCTCTCTGTGTGGTTTCTGTCCTCGCTGTATGGTTTCTGTCCTCTCTGTATAGTTTCTGTCTCTTGTATGGTTTCTGTCCTCTCTGTATGGTTTCTGTCCTCTCTGTATGGTTTCTGTCCTCTCTGTATGGTTTCTGTCTTCGCTGTATGGTTTCTGTCCTCTCTGTATGGTTTCTGTCCTCTCTGTATGGTTTCTGTCTCTTGTATGGTTTTTGTCCTCTCTGTCTGGTTACTGTCTCTTGTATGGTTTCTGTCCTCTCTGTGTGATTTCTGTCCTCTCTGTATGGTTTCTGTCTCTTGTATGGTTTCTGTCCTCTCTGTGTGATTTCTGTCCTCTCTGTATGGTTTCTGTCTCTTGTATGGTTTCTGTCTCTTGTATGGTTTCTGTCCTCTCTGTATGGTTTCTGTCCTCTCTGTGTGGTTTCTGTCCTCGCTGTATGGTTTCTGTCCTCTGTGTGGTTTCTGTCCTCGCTGTATGGTTTCTGTCCTCTGTGTGGTTTCTGTCCTCTCTGTATGGTTTCTGTCCTCTGTATGGTTTCTCTCCTCGCTGTATGGTTTCTGTCCTCTGTGTGGTTTCTGTCCTCTCTGTATGGTTTCTGTCCTCTGTATGGTTTCTGTCCTCGCTGTATGGTTTCTGTCCTCTCTGTATGGTTTCTGTCCTCGCTGTATGGTTTCTCTCCTCGCTGTATGGTTTCTGTCCTCTGTGTGTGGTTTCTGTCCTCTCTGGGTGGTTTCTGTCCTCGCTGTATGGTTTCTGTCCTCGCGGTGTGGTTTCTGTCCTCTCTGTATGGTTTCTGTCCTCGCTGTATGGTTTCTGTCCTCTGTGTGGTTTCTGTCCTCGCTGTATGGTTTCTGTCCTCTGTGTGGTTTCTGTCCTATCTGTGTGGTTTCTGTCCTCTCTGTATGGTTTCTGTCCTCTCTGTATGGTTTCTGTCCTCGCTGTATGGTTTCTGTCCTCTCTGTATGGTTTCTGTCTCTTGTATGGTTTCTGTCTCTTGTATGGTTTCTGTCCTCTCTGTATGGTTTCTGTCCTCTCTGTGTGGTTTCTGTCCTCGCTGTATGGTTTCTGTCCTCTGTGTGGTTTCTGTCCTCGCTGTATGGTTTCTGTCCTCTGTGTGGTTTCTGTCCTCTCTGTATGGTTTCTGTCCTCTGTATGGTTTCTGTCCTCGCTGTATGGTTTCTGTCCTCTGTGTGGTTTCTGTCCTCTCTGTATGGTTTCTGTCCTCTGTATGGTTTCTGTCCTCGCTGTATGGTTTCTGTCCTCTCTGTATGGTTTCTGTCCTCGCTGTATGGTTTCTCTCCTCGCTGTATGGTTTCTGTCCTCTCTGTGTGGTTTATGTCCTCTCTCTATGGTTTCTGTCCTCTCTGTGTGGTTTCTGTCCCCGCTGTATGGTTTCTGTCCTCTCTGTATGGTTTCTGTCCTCGCTGTATGGTTTCTGTCCTCTCTGTGTGGTTTCTGTCCTCTCTGTATGGTTTCTGTCCTCTCTGGGTGGTTTCTGTCCTCTCTGTATGGTTTCTGTCCTCTCTGTATGGTTTCTGTCCTCTCTGTATGGTTTCTGTCCTCTGTATGGTTTCTGTCCTCGCTGTATGGTTTCTGTCCTCTCTGTGTGGTTTCTGTCCTCTCTGGGTGGTTTCTGTCCTCTCTGTATGGTTTCTGTCCTCTCTGTATGGTTTCTGTCCTCTCTGTATGGTTTCTGTCCTCTGTATGGTTTCTGTCCTCGCTGTATGGTTTCTGTCCTCTCTGTGTGGTTTCTGTCCTCTCTGTGTGGTTTCTGTCCTCTCTGTATGGTTTCTGTCCTCTCTGTGTGGTTTCTGTCCTCTCTGTATGGTTTCTGTCCTCTGTGTGGTTTCTGTCCTCTGTGTGTGGTTTCTGTCCTCTCTGGGTGGTTTCTGTCCTCGCTGTATGGTTTCTGTCCTCGCGGTGTGGTTTCTGTCCTCTCTGTATGGTTTCTGTCCTCGCTGTATGGTTTCTGTCCTCTGTGTGGTTTCTGTCCTCGCTGTATGGTTTCCGTCCTCTGTGTGGTTTCTGTCCTATCTGTGTGGTTTCTGTCCTCTCTGTATGGTTTCTGTCCTCTCTGTATGGTTTCTGTCCTCGCTGTATGGTTTCTGTCCTCTCTGTGTGGTTTCTGTCCTCGCTGTATGGTTTCTGTCCTCTCTGTATAGTTTCTGTCTCTTGTATGGTTTCTGTCCTCTCTGTATGGTTTCTGTCCTCTCTGTATGGTTTCTGTCCTCTCTGTATGGTTTCTGTCTTCGCTGTATGGTTTCTGTCCTCTCTGTATGGTTTCTGTCCTCTCTGTATGGTTTCTGTCTCTTGTATGGTTTTTGTCCTCTCTGTCTGGTTACTGTCTCTTGTATGGTTTCTGTCCTCTCTGTGTGATTTCTGTCCTCTCTGTATGGTTTCTGTCTCTTGTATGGTTTCTGTCCTCTCTGTGTGATTTCTGTCCTCTCTGTATGGTTTCTGTCTCTTGTATGGTTTCTGTCTCTTGTATGGTTTCTGTCCTCTCTGTATGGTTTCTGTCCTCTCTGTGTGGTTTCTGTCCTCGCTGTATGGTTTCTGTCCTCTGTGTGGTTTCTGTCCTCGCTGTATGGTTTCTGTCCTCTGTGTGGTTTCTGTCCTCTCTGTATGGTTTCTGTCCTCTGTATGGTTTCTCTCCTCGCTGTATGGTTTCTGTCCTCTGTGTGGTTTCTGTCCTCTCTGTATGGTTTCTGTCCTCTGTATGGTTTCTGTCCTCGCTGTATGGTTTCTGTCCTCTCTGTATGGTTTCTGTCCTCGCTGTATGGTTTCTCTCCTCGCTGTATGGTTTCTGTCCTCTGTGTGTGGTTTCTGTCCTCTCTGGGTGGTTTCTGTCCTCGCTGTATGGTTTCTGTCCTCGCGGTGTGGTTTCTGTCCTCTCTGTATGGTTTCTGTCCTCGCTGTATGGTTTCTGTCCTCTGTGTGGTTTCTGTCCTCGCTGTATGGTTTCTGTCCTCTGTGTGGTTTCTGTCCTATCTGTGTGGTTTCTGTCCTCTCTGTATGGTTTCTGTCCTCTCTGTATGGTTTCTGTCCTCGCTGTATGGTTTCTGTCCTCTCTGTGTGGTTTCTGTCCTCGCTGTATGGTTTCTGTCCTCTCTGTATAGTTTCTGTCTCTTGTATGGTTTCTGTCCTCTCTGTATGGTTTCTGTCCTCTCTGTATGGTTTCTGTCCTCTCTGTATGGTTTCTGTCTTCGCTGTATGGTTTCTGTCCTCTCTGTATGGTTTCTGTCCTCTCTGTATGGTTTCTGTCTCTTGTATGGTTTTTGTCCTCTCTGTCTGGTTACTGTCTCTTGTATGGTTTCTGTCCTCGCTGTATGGTTTCTGTCCTCTGTGTGGTTTCTGTCCTCTCTGTATGGTTTCTGTCCTCTGTATGGTTTCTGTCCTCGCTGTATGGTTTCTGTCCTCTGTGTGGTTTCTGTCCTCTCTGTATGGTTTCTGTCCTCTGTATGGTTTCTGTCCTCGCTGTATGGTTTCTGTCCTCTCTGTATGGTTTCTGTCCTCGCTGTATGGTTTCTCTCCTCGCTGTATGGTTTCTGTCCTCTCTGTGTGGTTTATGTCCTCTCTCTATGGTTTCTGTCCTCTCTGTGTGGTTTCTGTCCCCGCTGTATGGTTTCTGTCCTCTCTGTATGGTTTCTGTCCTCGCTGTATGGTTTCTGTCCTCTCTGTGTGGTTTCTGTCCTCTCTGTATGGTTTCTGTCCTCTCTGGGTGGTTTCTGTCCTCTCTGTATGGTTTCTGTCCTCTCTGTATGGTTTCTGTCCACTCTGTATGGTTTCTGTCCTCTGTATGGTTTCTGTCCTCGCTGTATGGTTTCTGTCCTCTCTGTATGGTTTCTGTCCTCGCTGTATGGTTTCTGTCCTCTCTGTGTGGTTTCTGTCCTCTCTGTATGGTTTCTGTCCTCTCTGGGTGGTTTCTGTCCTCTCTGTATGGTTTCTGTCCTCTCTGTATGGTTTCTGTCCTCTCTGTATGGTTTCTGTCCTCTGTATGGTTTCTGTCCTCGCTGTATGGTTTCTGTCCTCTCTGTGTGGTTTCTGTCCTCTCTGTGTGGTTTCTGTCCTCTCTGTATGGTTTCTGTCCTCTCTGTGTGGTTTCTGTCCTCTCTGTATGGTTTCTGTCCTCTGTGTGGTTTCTGTCCTCTGTGTGTGGTTTCTGTCCTCTCTGGGTGGTTTCTGTCCTCGCTGTATGGTTTCTGTCCTCGCGGTGTGGTTTCTGTCCTCTCTGTATGGTTTCTGTCCTCGCTGTATGGTTTCTGTCCTCTGTGTGGTTTCTGTCCTCGCTGTATGGTTTCTGTCCTCTGTGTGGTTTCTGTCCTATCTGTGTGGTTTCTGTCCTCTCTGTATGATTTCTGTCCTCTCTGTATGGTTTCTGTCCTCGCTGTATGGTTTCTGTCCTCTCTGTGTGGTTTCTGTCCTCGCTGTATGGTTTCTGTCCTCTCTGTATAGTTTCTGTCTCTTGTATGGTTTCTGTCCTCTCTGTATGGTTTCTGTCCTCTCTGTATGGTTTCTGTCCTCTCTGTATGGTTTCTGTCTTCGCTGTATGGTTTCTGTCCTCTCTGTATGGTTTCTGTCCTCTCTGTATGGTTTCTGTCTCTTGTATGGTTTTTGTCCTCTCTGTCTGGTTACTGTCTCTTGTATGGTTTCTGTCCTCTCTGTGTGATTTCTGTCCTCTCTGTATGGTTTCTGTCTCTTGTATGGTTTCTGTCTCTTGTATGGTTTCTGTCCTCTCTGTATGGTTTCTGTCCTCTCTGTGTGGTTTCTGTCCTCGCTGTATGGTTTCTGTCCTCTGTGTGGTTTCTGTCCTCGCTGTATGGTTTCTGTCCTCTGTGTGGTTTCTGTCCTCTCTGTATGGTTTCTGTCCTCTGTATGGTTTCTGTCCTCGCTGTATGGTTTCTGTCCTCTGTGTGGTTTCTGTCCTCTCTGTATGGTTTCTGTCCTCTGTATGGTTTCTGTCCTCGCTGTATGGTTTCTGTCCTCTCTGTATGGTTTCTGTCCTCGCTGTATGGTTTCTCTCCTCGCTGTATGGTTTCTGTCCTCTCTGTGTGGTTTATGTCCTCTCTCTATGGTTTCTGTCCTCTCTGTGTGGTTTCTGTCCCCGCTGTATGGTTTCTGTCCTCTCTGTATGGTTTCTGTCCTCGCTGTATGGTTTCTGTCCTCTCTGTGTGGTTTCTGTCCTCTCTGTATGGTTTCTGTCCTCTCTGGGTGGTTTCTGTCCTCTCTGTATGGTTTCTGTCCTCTCTGTATGGTTTCTGTCCTCTCTGTATGGTTTCTGTCCTCTGTATGGTTTCTGTCCTCGCTGTATGGTTTCTGTCCTCTCTGTGTGGTTTCTGTCCTCTCTGGGTGGTTTCTGTCCTCTCTGTATGGTTTCTGTCCTCTCTGTATGGTTTCTGTCCTCTCTGTATGGTTTCTGTCCTCTGTATGGTTTCTGTCCTCGCTGTATGGTTTCTGTCCTCTCTGTGTGGTTTCTGTCCTCTCTGTGTGGTTTCTGTCCTCTCTGTATGGTTTCTGTCCTCTCTGTGTGGTTTCTGTCCTCTCTGTATGGTTTCTGTCCTCTGTGTGGTTTCTGTCCTCTGTGTGTGGTTTCTGTCCTCTCTGGGTGGTTTCTGTCCTCGCTGTATGGTTTCTGTCCTCGCGGTGTGGTTTCTGTCCTCTCTGTATGGTTTCTGTCCTCGCTGTATGGTTTCTGTCCTCTGTGTGGTTTCTGTCCTCGCTGTATGGTTTCTGTCCTCTGTGTGGTTTCTGTCCTATCTGTGTGGTTTCTGTCCTCTCTGTATGGTTTCTGTCCTCTCTGTATGGTTTCTGTCCTCGCTGTATGGTTTCTGTCCTCTCTGTGTGGTTTCTGTCCTCGCTGTATGGTTTCTGTCCTCTCTGTATAGTTTCTGTCTCTTGTATGGTTTCTGTCCTCTCTGTATGGTTTCTGTCCTCTCTGTATGGTTTCTGTCCTCTCTGTATGGTTTCTGTCTTCGCTGTATGGTTTCTGTCCTCTCTGTATGGTTTCTGTCCTCTCTGTATGGTTTCTGTCTCTTGTATGGTTTTTGTCCTCTCTGTCTGGTTACTGTCTCTTCTATGGTTTCTGTCCTCTCTGTGTGATTTCTGTCCTCTCTGTATGGTTTCTGTCTCTTGTATGGTTTCTGTCTCTTGTATGGTTTCTGTCCTCTCTGTATGGTTTCTGTCCTCTCTGTGTGGTTTCTGTCCTCGCTGTATGGTTTCTGTCCTCTGTGTGGTTTCTGTCCTCGCTGTATGGTTTCTGTCCTCTGTGTGGTTTCTGTCCTCTCTGTATGGTTTCTGTCCTCTGTATGGTTTCTGTCCTCGCTGTATGGTTTCTGTCCTCTCTGTATGGTTTCTGTCCTCGCTGTATGGTTTCTCTCCTCGCTGTATGGTTTCTGTCCTCTCTGTGTGGTTTATGTCCTCTCTCTATGGTTTCTGTCCTCTCTGTGTGGTTTCTGTCCCCGCTGTATGGTTTCTGTCCTCTCTGTATGGTTTCTGTCCTCGCTGTATGGTTTCTGTCCTCTCTGTGTGGTTTCTGTCCTCTCTGTATGGTTTCTGTCCTCTCTGGGTGGTTTCTGTCCTCTCTGTATGGTTTCTGTCCTCTCTGTATGGTTTCTGTCCTCTCTGTATGGTTTCTGTCCTCTGTATGGTTTCTGTCCTCGCTGTATGGTTTCTGTCCTCTCTGTGTGGTTTCTGTCCTCTCTGGGTGGTTTCTGTCCTCTCTGTATGGTTTCTGTCCTCTCTGTATGGTTTCTGTCCTCTCTGTATGGTTTCTGTCCTCTGTATGGTTTCTGTCCTCGCTGTATGGTTTCTGTCCTCTCTGTGTGGTTTCTGTCCTCTCTGTGTGGTTTCTGTCCTCTCTGTATGGTTTCTGTCCTCTCTGTGTGGTTTCTGTCCTCTCTGTATGGTTTCTGTCCTCTGTGTGGTTTCTGTCCTCTGTGTGTGGTTTCTGTCCTCTCTGGGTGGTTTCTGTCCTCGCTGTATGGTTTCTGTCCTTGCGGTGTGGTTTCTGTCCTCTCTGTATGGTTTCTGTCCTCGCTGTATGGTTTCTGTCCTCTGTGTGGTTTCTGTCCTCGCTGTATGGTTTCTGTCCTCTGTGTGGTTTCTGTCCTATCTGTGTGGTTTCTGTCCTCTCTGTATGGTTTCTGTCCTCTCTGTATGGTTTCTGTCCTCGCTGTATGGTTTCTGTCCTCTCTGTGTGGTTTCTGTCCTCGCTGTATGGTTTCTGTCCTCTCTGTATAGTTTCTGTCTCTTGTATGGTTTCTGTCCTCTCTGTATGGTTTCTGTCCTCTCTGTATGGTTTCTGTCCTCTCTGTATGGTTTCTGTCTTCGCTGTATGGTTTCTGTCCTCTCTGTATGGTTTCTGTCCTCTCTGTATGGTTTCTGTCTCTTGTATGGTTTTTGTCCACTCTGTCTGGTTACTGTCTCTTGTATGGTTTCTGTCCTCTCTGTGTGATTTCTGTCCTCTCTGTATGGTTTCTGTCTCTTGTATGGTTTCTGTCTCTTGTATGGTTTCTGTCCTCTCTGTATGGTTTCTGTCCTCTCTGTGTGGTTTCTGTCCTCGCTGTATGGTTTCTGTCCTCTGTGTGGTTTCTGTCCTCGCTGTATGGTTTCTGTCCTCTGTGTGGTTTCTGTCCTCTCTGTATGGTTTCTGTCCTCTGTATGGTTTCTGTCCTCGCTGTATGGTTTCTGTCCTCTGTGTGGTTTCTGTCCTCTCTGTATGGTTTCTGTCCTCTGTATGGTTTCTGTCCTCGCTGTATGGTTTCTGTCCTCTCTGTATGGTTTCTGTCCTCGCTGTATGGTTTCTCTCCTCGCTGTATGGTTTCTGTCCTCTCTGTGTGGTTTATGTCCTCTCTCTATGGTTTCTGTCCTCTCTGTGTGGTTTCTGTCCCCGCTGTATGGTTTCTGTCCTCTCTGTATGGTTTCTGTCCTCGCTGTATGGTTTCTGTCCTCTCTGTGTGGTTTCTGTCCTCTCTGTATGGTTTCTGTCCTCTCTGGGTGGTTTCTGTCCTCTCTGTATGGTTTCTGTCCTCTCTGTATGGTTTCTGTCCTCTCTGTATGGTTTCTGTCCTCTGTATGGTTTCTGTCCTCGCTGTATGGTTTCTGTCCTCTCTGTGTGGTTTCTGTCCTCTCTGTGTGGTTTCTGTCCTCTCTGTATGGTTTCTGTCCTCTCTGTGTGGTTTCTGTCCTCTCTGTATGGTTTCTGTCCTCTGTGTGGTTTCTGTCCTCTGTGTGTGGTTTCTGTCCTCTCTGGGTGGTTTCTGTCCTCGCTGTATGGTTTCTGTCCTCTCTGTATGGTTTGTGTCCTCTCTGTGTGGTTTCTGTCCTCTCTGTATGGTTTCTGTCCTCTGTGTGGTTTCTGTCCTCTGTGTGTGGTTTCTGTCCTCGCTGTATGGTTTCTGTCCTCTCTGTGTGGTTTCTGTCCTCTCAGTATGGTTTCTGTCTCTTGGAAGGTTTCTGTCCTCTCTGTATGGTTTCTGTCCTCTCTGTATGGTTTCTGTCCTCTCTGTATGGTTTCTGTCTCTTGTATGGTTTCTGTCTCTTGTATGGTTTCTGTCCTCTCTGTATGGTTTCTGTCCTCTCTGTGTGGTTTCTGTCCTCGCTGTATGGTTTATGTCCTCTGTGTGGTTTCTGTCCTCTCTGTATGGTTTCTGTCCTCTGTATGGTTTCTGTCCTCGCTGTATGGTTTCTGTCCTCTCTGTATGGTTTCTGTCCTCGCTGTATGGTTTCTGTCCTCGCTGTATGGTTTCTGTCTCTTGTATGGTTTCTGTCCTCTCTGTATGGTTTCTGTCCTCTCTGTATGGTTTCTGTCCTCTCTGTATGGTTTCTGTCTCTTGTATGGTTTCTGTCTCTTGTATGGTTTCTGTCCTCTCTATATGGTTTCTGTCCTCTCTGTGTGGTTTCTGTCCTCGCTGTATGGTTTCTGTCCTCTGTGTGGTTTCTGTCCTCTCTGTATGGTTTCTGTCCTCTGTATGGTTTCTGTCCTTGCTGTATGGTTTCTGTCCTCTCTGTATGGTTTCTGTCCTCGCTGTATGGTTTCTCTCCTCGCTGTATGGTTTCTGTCCTCTCTGTGTGGTTTCTGTCCTCTCTCTATGGTTTCTGTCCTCTCTGTGTGGTTTCTGTCCTCACTGTATGGTTTCTGTCCTCTCTGTATGGTTTCTGTCCTCGCTGTATGGTTTCTGTCCTCTCTGTGTGGTTTCTGTCCTCTCTGTATGGTTTATGTCCTCTCTGGGTGGTTTCTGACCTCTCTGTATGGTTTCTGTCCTCTCTGTATGGTTGCTGTCCTCTCTGTATGGTTTCTGTCCTCTGTATGGTTTCTGTCCTCGCTGTATGGTTTCTGTCCTCTCTGTGTGGTTTCTGTCCTCTCTGTGTGGTTTCTGTCCTCACTGTGTGGTTTCTGTCCTCTCTGTATGGTTTCTGTCCTCTCTGTGTGGTTTCTGTCCTCTCTGTATGGTTTCTGTCCTCTGTGTGGTTTCTGTCCTCTGTGTGTGGTTTCTGTCCTCTCTGGGTGGTTTCTGTCCTCGCTGTATGGTTTCTGTCCTCTCTATATGGTTTCTGTCCTCTCTGTGTGGTTTCTGTCCTCGCTGTATGGTTTCTGTCCTCAGTGTGGTTTCTGTCCTCTCTGTATGGTTTCTGTCCTCTGTATGGTTTCTGTCCTCGCTGTATGGTTTCTGTCCTCTCTGTATGGTTTCTGTCCTCGCTGTATGGTTTCTCTCCTCGCTGTATGGTTTCTGTCCTCTCTGTGTGGTTTCTGTCCTCTCTCTATGGTTTCTGTCCTCTCTGTGTGGTTTCTGTCCTCACTGTATGGTTTCTGTCCTCTCTGTATGGTTTCTGTCCTCGCTGTATGGTTTCTGTCCTCTCTGTGTGGTTTCTGTCCTCTCTGTATGGTTTCTGTCCTCTCTGGGTGGTTTCTGACCTCTCTGTATGGTATCTGTCCTCTCTGTATGGTTTCTGTCCTCTCTGTATGGTTTCTGTCCTCTGTATGGTTTCTGTCCTCGCTGTATGGTTTCTGTCCTCTCTGTGTGGTTTCTGTCCTCTCTGTGTGGTTTCTGTCCTCTCTGTATGGTTTCTGTCCTCTCTGTGTGGTTTCTGTCCTCTCTGTATGGTTGCTGTCCTCTGTGTGGTTTCTGTCCTCTGTGTGTGGTTTCTGTCCTCTCTGGGTGGTTTCTGTCCTCGCTGTATGGTTTCTGTCCTCTCTGTATGGTTTGTGTCCTCTCTGTGTGGTTTCTGTCCTCTCTGTATGGTTTCTGTCCTCTATGTGGTTTCTGTCCTCTGTGTGTGGTTTCTGTCCTCGCTGTATTGTTTCTGTCCTCTCTGTGTGGTTTCTGTCCTCTCTGTGTGGTTTCTGTCCTCTATGTATGGTTTCTGTCCTCTCTGTGTGGTTTCTGTCCTCTGTGTGGTTTCTGTCCTCGGTGTGTGGTTTCTGTCCTCGCTGTATGGTTTCTGTCCTCTCTGTGTGGTTTCTGTCCTCTCTGTGTGGTTTCTGTCCTCTCTGTATGGTTTCTGTCCTCTCTGTGTGGTTTCTGTCCGCTCTGTATGGTTTCTGTCCTCTCTGTATGGTTTCTGTCCTCTGTGTGGTTTCTGTCCTCGCTGTATGGTTTCTGTCCTCTGTGTGGTTTCTGTCCTATCTGTGTGGTTTCTGTCCTCTCTGTATGGTTTCTGTCCTCTCTGTATGGTTTCTGTCCTCGCTGTATAGTTTCTGTCTCTTGTATGGTTTCTGTCCTCTCTGTATGGTTTCTGTCCTCTCTGTATAGTTTCTGTCTCTTGTATGGTTTCTGTCCTCTCTGTATGGTTTCTGTCCTCTCTGTATGGTTTCTGTCCTCTCTGTATGGTTTCTGTCTTCGCTGTATGGTTTCTGTCCTCTCTGTATGGTTTCTGTCCTCTCTGTATGGTTTCTGTCTCTTGTATGGTTTTTGTCCTCTCTGTCTGGTTACTGTCTCTTCTATGGTTTCTGTCCTCTCTGTGTGATTTCTGTCCTCTCTGTATGGTTTCTGTCTCTTGTATGGTTTCTGTCTCTTGTATGGTTTCTGTCCTCTCTGTATGGTTTCTGTCCTCTCTGTGTGGTTTCTGTCCTCGCTGTATGGTTTCTGTCCTCTGTGTGGTTTCTGTCCTCGCTGTATGGTTTCTGTCCTCTGTGTGGTTTCTGTCCTCTCTGTATGGTTTCTGTCCTCTGTATGGTTTCTGTCCTCGCTGTATGGTTTCTGTCCTCTCTGTATGGTTTCTGTCCTCGCTGTATGGTTTCTCTCCTCGCTGTATGGTTTCTGTCCTCTCTGTGTGGTTTATGTCCTCTCTCTATGGTTTCTGTCCTCTCTGTGTGGTTTCTGTCCCCGCTGTATGGTTTCTGTCCTCTCTGTATGGTTTCTGTCCTCGCTGTATGGTTTCTGTCCTCTCTGTGTGGTTTCTGTCCTCTCTGTATGGTTTCTGTCCTCTCTGGGTGGTTTCTGTCCTCTCTGTATGGTTTCTGTCCTCTCTGTATGGTTTCTGTCCTCTCTGTATGGTTTCTGTCCTCTGTATGGTTTCTGTCCTCGCTGTATGGTTTCTGTCCTCTCTGTGTGGTTTCTGTCCTCTCTGGGTGGTTTCTGTCCTCTCTGTATGGTTTCTGTCCTCTCTGTATGGTTTCTGTCCTCTCTGTATGGTTTCTGTCCTCTGTATGGTTTCTGTCCTCGCTGTATGGTTTCTGTCCTCTCTGTGTGGTTTCTGTCCTCTCTGTGTGGTTTCTGTCCTCTCTGTATGGTTTCTGTCCTCTCTGTGTGGTTTCTGTCCTCTCTGTATGGTTTCTGTCCTCTGTGTGGTTTCTGTCCTCTGTGTGTGGTTTCTGTCCTCTCTGGGTGGTTTCTGTCCTCGCTGTATGGTTTCTGTCCTCGCAGTGTGGTTTCTGTCCTCTCTGTATGGTTTCTGTCCTCGCTGTATGGTTTCTGTCCTCTGTGTGGTTTCTGTCCTCGCTGTATGGTTTCTGTCCTCTGTGTGGTTTCTGTCCTATCTGTGTGGTTTCTGTCCTCTCTGTATGGTTTCTGTCCTCTCTGTATGGTTTCTGTCCTCGCTGTATGGTTTCTGTCCTCTCTGTGTGGTTTCTGTCCTCGCTGTATGGTTTCTGTCCTCTCTGTATAGTTTCTGTCTCTTGTATGGTTTCTGTCCTCTCTGTATGGTTTCTGTCCTCTCTGTATGGTTTCTGTCCTCTCTGTATGGTTTCTGTCTTCGCTGTATGGTTTCTGTCCTCTCTGTATGGTTTCTGTCCTCTCTGTATGGTTTCTGTCTCTTGTATGGTTTTTGTCCTCTCTGTCTGGTTACTGTCTCTTGTATGGTTTCTGTCCTCTCTGTGTGATTTCTGTCCTCTCTGTATGGTTTCTGTCTCTTGTATGGTTTCTGTCTCTTGTATGGTTTCTGTCCTCTCTGTATGGTTTCTGTCCTCTCTGTGTGGTTTCTGTCCTCGCTGTATGGTTTCTGTCCTCTGTGTGGTTTCTGTCCTCGCTGTATGGTTTCTGTCCTCTGTGTGGTTTCTGTCCTCTCTGTATGGTTTCTGTCCTCTGTATGGTTTCTGTCCTCGCTGTATGGTTTCTGTCCTCTGTGTGGTTTCTGTCCTCTCTGTATGGTTTCTGTCCTCTGTATGGTTTCTGTCCTCGCTGTATGGTTTCTGTCCTCTCTGTATGGTTTCTGTCCTCGCTGTATGGTTTCTCTCCTCGCTGTATGGTTTCTGTCCTCTCTGTGTGGTTTATGTCCTCTCTCTATGGTTTCTGTCCTCTCTGTGTGGTTTCTGTCCCCGCTGTATGGTTTCTGTCCTCTCTGTATGGTTTCTGTCCTCGCTGTATGGTTTCTGTCCTCTCTGTGTGGTTTCTGTCCTCTCTGTATGGTTTCTGTCCTCTCTGGGTGGTTTCTGTCCTCTCTGTATGGTTTCTGTCCTCTCTGTATGGTTTCTGTCCTCTCTGTATGGTTTCTGTCCTCTGTATGGTTTCTGTCCTCGCTGTATGGTTTCTGTCCTCTCTGTGTGGTTTCTGTCCTCTCTGTGTGGTTTCTGTCCTCTCTGTATGGTTTCTGTCCTCTCTGTGTGGTTTCTGTCCTCTCTGTATGGTTTCTGTCCTCTGTGTGGTTTCTGTCCTCTGTGTGTGGTTTCTGTCCTCTCTGGGTGGTTTCTGTCCTCGCTGTATGGTTTCTGTCCTCTCTGTATGGTTTGTGTCCTCTCTGTGTGGTTTCTGTCCTCTCTGTATGGTTTCTGTCCTCTGTGTGGTTTCTGTCCTCTGTGTGTGGTTTCTGTCCTCGCTGTATGGTTTCTGTCCTCTCTGTGTGGTTTCTGTCCTCTCAGTATGGTTTCTGTCTCTTGTATGGTTTCTGTCCTCTCTGTATGGTTTCTGTCCTCTCTGTATGGTTTCTGTCCTCTCTGTATGGTTTCTGTCTTCGCTGTATGGTTTCTGTCCTCTCTGTATGGTTTCTGTCCTCTCTGTATGGTTTCTGTCTCTTGTATGGTTTTTGTCCTCTCTGTCTGGTTACTGTCTCTTCTATGGTTTCTGTCCTCTCTGTGTGATTTCTGTCCTCTCTGTATGGTTTCTGTCTCTTGTATGGTTTCTGTCTCTTGTATGGTTTCTGTCCTCTCTGTATGGTTTCTGTCCTCTCTGTGTGGTTTCTGTCCTCGCTGTATGGTTTCTGTCCTCTGTGTGGTTTCTGTCCTCGCTGTATGGTTTCTGTCCTCTGTGTGGTTTCTGTCCTCTCTGTATGGTTTCTGTCCTCTGTATGGTTTCTGTCCTCGCTGTATGGTTTCTGTCCTCTCTGTATGGTTTCTGTCCTCGCTGTATGGTTTCTCTCCTCGCTGTATGGTTTCTGTCCTCTCTGTGTGGTTTATGTCCTCTCTCTATGGTTTCTGTCCTCTCTGTGTGGTTTCTGTCCCCGCTGTATGGTTTCTGTCCTCTCTGTATGGTTTCTGTCCTCGCTGTATGGTTTCTGTCCTCTCTGTGTGGTTTCTGTCCTCTCTGTATGGTTTCTGTCCTCTCTGGGTGGTTTCTGTCCTCTCTGTATGGTTTCTGTCCTCTCTGTATGGTTTCTGTCCTCTCTGTATGGTTTCTGTCCTCTGTATGGTTTCTGTCCTCGCTGTATGGTTTCTGTCCTCTCTGTGTGGTTTCTGTCCTCTCTGGGTGGTTTCTGTCCTCTCTGTATGGTTTCTGTCCTCTCTGTATGGTTTCTGTCCTCTCTGTATGGTTTCTGTCCTCTGTATGGTTTCTGTCCTCGCTGTATGGTTTCTGTCCTCTCTGTGTGGTTTCTGTCCTCTCTGTGTGGTTTCTGTCCTCTCTGTATGGTTTCTGTCCTCTCTGTGTGGTTTCTGTCCTCTCTGTATGGTTTCTGTCCTCTGTGTGGTTTCTGTCCTCTGTGTGTGGTTTCTGTCCTCTCTGGGTGGTTTCTGTCCTCGCTGTATGGTTTCTGTCCTCGCGGTGTGGTTTCTGTCCTCTCTGTATGGTTTCTGTCCTCGCTGTATGGTTTCTGTCCTCTGTGTGGTTTCTGTCCTCGCTGTATGGTTTCTGTCCTCTGTGTGGTTTCTGTCCTATCTGTGTGGTTTCTGTCCTCTCTGTATGGTTTCTGTCCTCTCTGTATGGTTTCTGTCCTCGCTGTATGGTTTCTGTCCTCTCTGTGTGGTTTCTGTCCTCGCTGTATGGTTTCTGTCCTCTCTGTATAGTTTCTGTCTCTTGTATGGTTTCTGTCCTCTCTGTATGGTTTCTGTCCTCTCTGTATGGTTTCTGTCCTCTCTGTATGGTTTCTGTCTTCGCTGTATGGTTTCTGTCCTCTCTGTATGGTTTCTGTCCTCTCTGTATGGTTTCTGTCTCTTGTATGGTTTTTGTCCTCTCTGTCTGGTTACTGTCTCTTGTATGGTTTCTGTCCTCTCTGTGTGATTTCTGTCCTCTCTGTATGGTTTCTGTCTCTTGTATGGTTTCTGTCTCTTGTATGGTTTCTGTCCTCTCTGTATGGTTTCTGTCCTCTCTGTGTGGTTTCTGTCCTCGCTGTATGGTTTCTGTCCTCTGTGTGGTTTCTGTCCTCGCTGTATGGTTTCTGTCCTCTGTGTGGTTTCTGTCCTCTCTGTATGGTTTCTGTCCTCTGTATGGTTTCTGTCCTCGCTGTATGGTTTCTGTCCTCTGTGTGGTTTCTGTCCTCTCTGTATGGTTTCTGTCCTCTGTATGGTTTCTGTCCTCGCTGTATGGTTTCTGTCCTCTCTGTATGGTTTCTGTCCTCGCTGTATGGTTTCTCTCCTCGCTGTATGGTTTCTGTCCTCTCTGTGTGGTTTATGTCCTCTCTCTATGGTTTCTGTCCTCTCTGTGTGGTTTCTGTCCCCGCTGTATGGTTTCTGTCCTCTCTGTATGGTTTCTGTCCTCGCTGTATGGTTTCTGTCCTCTCTGTGTGGTTTCTGTCCTCTCTGTATGGTTTCTGTCCTCTCTGGGTGGTTTCTGTCCTCTCTGTATGGTTTCTGTCCTCTCTGTATGGTTTCTGTCCTCTCTGTATGGTTTCTGTCCTCTGTATGGTTTCTGTCCTCGCTGTATGGTTTCTGTCCTCTCTGTGTGGTTTCTGTCCTCTCTGTGTGGTTTCTGTCCTCTCTGTATGGTTTCTGTCCTCTCTGTGTGGTTTCTGTCCTCTCTGTATGGTTTCTGTCCTCTGTGTGGTTTCTGTCCTCTGTGTGTGGTTTCTGTCCTCTCTGGGTGGTTTCTGTCCTCGCTGTATGGTTTCTGTCCTCTCTGTATGGTTTGTGTCCTCTCTGTGTGGTTTCTGTCCTCTCTGTATGGTTTCTGTCCTCTGTGTGGTTTCTGTCCTCTGTGTGTGGTTTCTGTCCTCGCTGTATGGTTTCTGTCCTCTCTGTGTGGTTTCTGTCCTCTCAGTATGGTTTCTGTCTCTTGGAAGGTTTCTGTCCTCTCTGTATGGTTTCTGTCCTCTCTGTATGGTTTCTGTCCTCTCTGTATGGTTTCTGTCTCTTGTATGGTTTCTGTCTCTTGTATGGTTTCTGTCCTCTCTGTATGGTTTCTGTCCTCTCTGTGTGGTTTCTGTCCTCTCTGTATGGTTTCTGTCCTCTCTGTATGGTTTCTGTCCTCTCTGTATGGTTTCTGTCCTCTGTGTGGTTTCTGTCCTCTCTGTATGGTTTCTGTCCTCTGTATGGTTTCTGTCCTCGCTGTATGGTTTCTGTCCTCTGTGTGGTTTCTGTCCTCTCTGTATGGTTTCTGTCCTCTGTATGGTTTCTGTCCTCGCTGTATGGTTTCTGTCCTCTCTGTATGGTTTCTGTCCTCGCTGTATGGTTTCTCTCCTCGCTGTATGGTTTCTGTCCTCTCTGTGTGGTTTATGTCCTCTCTCTATGGTTTCTGTCCTCTCTGTGTGGTTTCTGTCCCCGCTGTATGGTTTCTGTCCTCTCTGTATGGTTTCTGTCCTCGCTGTATGGTTTCTGTCCTCTCTGTGTGGTTTCTGTCCTCTCTGTATGGTTTCTGTCCTCTCTGGGTGGTTTCTGTCCTCTCTGTATGGTTTCTGTCCTCTCTGTATGGTTTCTGTCCTCTCTGTATGGTTTCTGTCCTCTGTATGGTTTCTGTCCTCGCTGTATGGTTTCTGTCCTCTCTGTGTGGTTTCTGTCCTCTCTGTGTGGTTTCTGTCCTCTCTGTATGGTTTCTGTCCTCTCTGTGTGGTTTCTGTCCTCTCTGTATGGTTTCTGTCCTCTGTGTGGTTTCTGTCCTCTGTGTGTGGTTTCTGTCCTCTCTGGGTGGTTTCTGTCCTCGCTGTATGGTTTCTGTCCTCTCTGTATGGTTTGTGTCCTCTCTGTGTGGTTTCTGTCCTCTCTGTATGGTTTCTGTCCTCTGTGTGGTTTCTGTCCTCTGTGTGTGGTTTCTGTCCTCGCTGTATGGTTTCTGTCCTCTCTGTGTGGTTTCTGTCCTCTCAGTATGGTTTCTGTCTCTTGGAAGGTTTCTGTCCTCTCTGTATGGTTTCTGTCCTCTCTGTATGGTTTCTGTCCTCTCTGTATGGTTTCTGTCTCTTGTATGGTTTCTGTCTCTTGTATGGTTTCTGTCCTCTCTGTATGGTTTCTGTCCTCTCTGTGTGGTTTCTGTCCTCTCTGTATGGTTTCTGTCCTCTCTGTATGGTTTCTGTCCTCTCTGTATGGTTTCTGTCCTCTGTATGGTTTCTGTCCTCGCTGTATGGTTTCTGTCCTCTCTGTGTGGTTTCTGTCCTCTCTGTGTGGTTTCTGTCCTCTCTGTATGGTTTCTGTCCTCTCTGTGTGGTTTCTGTCCTCTCTGTATGGTTTCTGTCCTCTGTGTGGTTTCTGTCCTCTGTGTGTGGTTTCTGTCCTCTCTGGGTGGTTTCTGTCCTCGCTGTATGGTTTCTGTCCTCGCGGTGTGGTTTCTGTCCTCTCTGTATGGTTTCTGTCCTCGCTGTATGGTTTCTGTCCTCTGTGTGGTTTCTGTCCTCGCTGTATGGTTTCTGTCCTCTGTGTGGTTTCTGTCCTATCTGTGTGGTTTCTGTCCTCTCTGTATGGTTTCTGTCCTCTCTGTATGGTTTCTGTCCTCGCTGTATGGTTTCTGTCCTCTCTGTGTGGTTTCTGTCCTCGCTGTATGGTTTCTGTCCTCTCTGTATAGTTTCTGTCTCTTGTATGGTTTCTGTCCTCTCTGTATGGTTTCTGTCCTCTCTGTATGGTTTCTGTCCTCTCTGTATGGTTTCTGTCTTCGCTGTATGGTTTCTGTCCTCTCTGTATGGTTTCTGTCCTCTCTGTATGGTTTCTGTCTCTTGTATGGTTTTTGTCCTCTCTGTCTGGTTACTGTCTCTTGTATGGTTTCTGTCCTCTCTGTGTGATTTCTGTCCTCTCTGTATGGTTTCTGTCTCTTGTATGGTTTCTGTCTCTTGTATGGTTTCTGTCCTCTCTGTATGGTTTCTGTCCTCTCTGTGTGGTTTCTGTCCTCGCTGTATGGTTTCTGTCCTCTGTGTGGTTTCTGTCCTCGCTGTATGGTTTCTGTCCTCTGTGTGGTTTCTGTCCTCTCTGTATGGTTTCTGTCCTCTGTATGGTTTCTGTCCTCGCTGTATGGTTTCTGTCCTCTGTGTGGTTTCTGTCCTCTCTGTATGGTTTCTGTCCTCTGTATGGTTTCTGTCCTCGCTGTATGGTTTCTGTCCTCTCTGTATGGTTTCTGTCCTCGCTGTATGGTTTCTCTCCTCGCTGTATGGTTTCTGTCCTCTCTGTGTGGTTTATGTCCTCTCTCTATGGTTTCTGTCCTCTCTGTGTGGTTTCTGTCCCCGCTGTATGGTTTCTGTCCTCTCTGTATGGTTTCTGTCCTCGCTGTATGGTTTCTGTCCTCTCTGTGTGGTTTCTGTCCTCTCTGTATGGTTTCTGTCCTCTCTGGGTGGTTTCTGTCCTCTCTGTATGGTTTCTGTCCTCTCTGTATGGTTTCTGTCCTCTCTGTATGGTTTCTGTCCTCTGTATGGTTTCTGTCCTCGCTGTATGGTTTCTGTCCTCTCTGTGTGGTTTCTGTCCTCTCTGTGTGGTTTCTGTCCTCTCTGTATGGTTTCTGTCCTCTCTGTGTGGTTTCTGTCCTCTCTGTATGGTTTCTGTCCTCTGTGTGGTTTCTGTCCTCTGTGTGTGGTTTCTGTCCTCTCTGGGTGGTTTCTGTCCTCGCTGTATGGTTTCTGTCCTCTCTGTATGGTTTGTGTCCTCTCTGTGTGGTTTCTGTCCTCTCTGTATGGTTTCTGTCCTCTGTGTGGTTTCTGTCCTCTGTGTGTGGTTTCTGTCCTCGCTGTATGGTTTCTGTCCTCTCTGTGTGGTTTCTGTCCTCTCAGTATGGTTTCTGTCTCTTGGAAGGTTTCTGTCCTCTCTGTATGGTTTCTGTCCTCTCTGTATGGTTTCTGTCCTCTCTGTATGGTTTCTGTCTCTTGTATGGTTTCTGTCTCTTGTATGGTTTCTGTCCTCTCTGTATGGTTTCTGTCCTCTCTGTGTGGTTTCTGTCCTCGCTGTATGGTTTATGTCCTCTGTGTGGTTTCTGTCCTCTCTGTATGGTTTCTGTCCTCTGTATGGTTTCTGTCCTCGCTGTATGGTTTCTGTCCTCTCTGTATGGTTTCTGTCCTCGCTGTATGGTTTCTGTCCTCGCTGTATGGTTTCTGTCTCTTGTATGGTTTCTGTCCTCTCTGTATGGTTTCTGTCCTCTCTGTATGGTTTCTGTCCTCTCTGTATGGTTTCTGTCTCTTGTATGGTTTCTGTCTCTTGTATGGTTTCTGTCCTCTCTATATGGTTTCTGTCCTCTCTGTGTGGTTTCTGTCCTCGCTGTATGGTTTCTGTCCTCTGTGTGGTTTCTGTCCTCTCTGTATGGTTTCTGTCCTCTGTATGGTTTCTGTCCTTGCTGTATGGTTTCTGTCCTCTCTGTATGGTTTCTGTCCTCGCTGTATGGTTTCTCTCCTCGCTGTATGGTTTCTGTCCTCTCTGTGTGGTTTCTGTCCTCTCTCTATGGTTTCTGTCCTCTCTGTGTGGTTTCTGTCCTCACTGTATGGTTTCTGTCCTCTCTGTATGGTTTCTGTCCTCGCTGTATGGTTTCTGTCCTCTCTGTGTGGTTTCTGTCCTCTCTGTATGGTTTATGTCCTCTCTGGGTGGTTTCTGACCTCTCTGTATGGTTTCTGTCCTCTCTGTATGGTTGCTGTCCTCTCTGTATGGTTTCTGTCCTCTGTATGGTTTCTGTCCTCGCTGTATGGTTTCTGTCCTCTCTGTGTGGTTTCTGTCCTCTCTGTGTGGTTTCTGTCCTCTCTGTGTGGTTTCTGTCCTCTCTGTATGGTTTCTGTCCTCTCTGTGTGGTTTCTGTCCTCTCTGTATGGTTTCTGTCCTCTGTGTGGTTTCTGTCCTCTGTTTCAAGTTTCAAGTTTCTTTAATAGTTGTCATACAGAAGTACAGAATACTTTTGTACAAAATGCTTCTTACTGTTGCGCTCCAGAGACTGTGCATGACAAGATAAGTATGAAATAAAAACATAGTAAAAATTAGAAGTAAAAAAAGAGGTCACAGTGTTCAGTTTAGACATATGTACAATGTTCGTAGACGTAGTTACCATACAATATACAATACTGTGCAGTGTACTAATATACAATACTATATAGTGCAAGGCATAAATGGACGAGGTGCAGTTTAGGTACAATTCACAGTAGGTGTACGAGTTGTAGTGCAAATCCTTTATCAATAAATATAAAGTGTAAGTGTGTTTGTGTGATCTAAAGTGTGGAGAGTGGGTGCTGCAGTGTGTTGTTTGTTTGAGTGAGTGTGTGCTTGTGGGTGTGTGTGCTGTGTGCATTTGATGGTTGTTGCATAGTGATTATTGTTCGTTTAGCGATTATTGTTCGTTTAGCAGCCTGATGGCCTGGGGATAGAAGCTCCTTCTGAGTCTTTCTGTGCTCGCCATAAGACTCCGGTATCGCTTGCCTGACGGCAGCAGTTCAAAGAGGCAGTTGTTCGGGTGGCTCTGTGTGTGGTTTCTGTCCTCTCTGGGTGGTTTCTGTCCTCGCTGTATGGTTTCTGTCCTCTCTATATGGTTTCTGTCCTCTCTGTGTGGTTTCTGTCCTCGCTGTATGGTTTCTGTCCTCAGTGTGGTTTCTGTCCTCTCTGTATGGTTTCTGTCCTCTGTATGGTTTCTGTCCTCGCTGTATGGTTTCTGTCCTCTCTGTATGGTTTCTGTCCTCGCTGTATGGTTTCTCTCCTCGCTGTATGGTTTCTGTCCTCTCTGTGTGGTTTCTGTCCTCTCTCTATGGTTTCTGTCCTCTCTGTGTGGTTTCTGTCCTCACTGTATGGTTTCTGTCCTCTCTGTATGGTTTCTGTCCTCGCTGTATGGTTTCTGTCCTCTCTGTGTGGTTTCTGTCCTCTCTGTATGGTTTCTGTCCTCTCTGGGTGGTTTCTGACCTCTCTGTATGGTATCTGTCCTCTCTGTATGGTTTCTGTCCTCTCTGTATGGTTTCTGTCCTCTGTATGGTTTCTGTCCTCGCTGTATGGTTTCTGTCCTCTCTGTGTGGTTTCTGTCCTCTCTGTGTGGTTTCTGTCCTCTCTGTGTGGTTTCTGTCCTCTCTGTATGGTTTCTGTCCTCTCTGTGTGGTTTCTGTCCTCTCTGTATGGTTGCTGTCCTCTGTGTGGTTTCTGTCCTCTGTGTGTGGTTTCTGTCCTCTCTGGGTGGTTTCTGTCCTCGCTGTATGGTTTCTGTCCTCTCTGTATGGTTTGTGTCCTCTCTGTGTGGTTTCTGTCCTCTCTGTATGGTTTCTGTCCTCTATGTGGTTTCTGTCCTCTGTGTGTGGTTTCTGTCCTCGCTGTATTGTTTCTGTCCTCTCTGTGTGGTTTCTGTCCTCTCTGTGTGGTTTCTGTCCTCTATGTATGGTTTCTGTCCTCTCTGTGTGGTTTCTGTCCTCTGTGTGGTTTCTGTCCTCGGTGTGTGGTTTCTGTCCTCGCTGTATGGTTTCTGTCCTCTCTGTGTGGTTTCTGTCCTCTCTGTGTGGTTTCTGTCCTCTCTGTATGGTTTCTGTCCTCTCTGTGTGGTTTCTGTCCGCTCTGTATGGTTTCTGTCCTCTCTGTATGGTTTCTGTCCTCTGTGTGGTTTCTGTCCTCGCTGTGTAGTTTCTGTCCTCTGTATGGTTTCTGTCCTCTCTGTGTGGTTTCTGTCCTCTCTGTGTGGTTTCTGTCCTCTCTGTGTGGTTTCTGTCCTCTCTGTATGGTTTCTGTCCTCTCTGTATGGTTTCTGTCCTCTCTGGGTGGTTTCTGTCCTCTCTGTGTGGTTTCTGTCCTCTCTGTGTGGTTTCTGTCCTCTCTGTGTGGTTTCTGTCCTCTCTGTATGGTTTCTGTCCTCTCTGTGTGGTTTCTGTCCTCTCTGTATGGTTTCTGTCCTCTGTGTGGTTTCTGTCCTCTGTGTGTGGTTTCTGTCCTCTCTGGGTGGTTTCTGTCCTCGCTGTATGGTTTCTGTCCTCTCTATATGGTTTCTGTCCTCTCTGTGTGGTTTCTGTCCTTGCTGTATGGTTTCTGTCCTCTGTGTGGTTTCTGTCCTCTCTGTATGGTTTCTGTCCTCTGTATGGTTTCTGTCCTCGCTGTATGGTTTCTGTCCTCTCTGTATGGTTTCTGTCCTCTCTGTATGGTTTGTGTCCTCTCTGTGTGGTTTCTGTCCTCTCTGTATGGTTTCTGTCCTCTATGTGGTTTCTGTCCTCTGTGTGTGGTTTCTGTCCTCGCTGTATGGTTTCTGTCCTCTCTGTGTGGTTTCTGTCCTCTCTGTGTGATTTCTGTCCTCTATGTATGGTTTCTGTCCTCTCTGTGTGGTTTCTGTCCTCTGTGTGGTTTCTGTCCTCGGTGTGTGGTTTCTGTCCTCGCTGTATGGTTTCTGTCCTCTCTGTGTGGTTTCTGTCCTCTCTGTGTGGTTTCTGTCCTCTCTGTATGGTTTCTGTCCTCTCTGTGTGGTTTCTGTCCGCTCTGTATGGTTTCCGTCCTCTCTGTATGGTTTCTGTCCTCTGTGTGGTTTCTGTCCTCGCTGTGTAGTTTCTGTCCTCTGTATGGTTTCTGTCCTCTCTGTGTGGTTTCTGTCCTCTCTGTGTGGTTTCTGTCCTCTCTGTATGGTTTCTGTCCTCTCTGTATGGTTTCTGTCCTCTCTGGGTGGTTTCTGTCCTCTCTGTGTGGTTTCTGTCCTCTCTGTGTGGTTTCTGTCCTCTCTGTGTGGTTTCTGTCCTCTCTGTATGGTTTCTGTCCTCTCTGTGTGGTTTCTGTCCTCTCTGTATGGTTTCTGTCCTCTGTGTGGTTTCTGTCCTCTGTGTGTGGTTTCTGTCCTCTCTGGGTGGTTTCTGTCCTCGCTGTATGGTTTCTGTCCTCTCTATATGGTTTCTGTCCTCTCTGTGTGGTTTCTGTCCTTGCTGTATGGTTTCTGTCCTCTGTGTGGTTTCTGTCCTCTCTGTATGGTTTCTGTCCTCTGTATGGTTTCTGTCCTCGCTGTATGGTTTCTGTCCTCTCTGTATGGTTTCTGTCCTCGCTGTATGGTTTCTCTCCTCGCTGTATGGTTTCTGTCCTCTCTGTGTGGTTTCTGTCCTCTCTCTATGGTTTCTGTCCTCTCTGTGTGGTTTCTGTCCTCACTGTATGGTTTCTGTCCTCTCTGTATGGTTTCTGTCCTCGCTGTATGGTTTCTGTCCTCTCTGTGTGGTTTCTGTCCTCTCTGTATGGTTTCTGTCCTCTCTGGGTGGTTTCTGACCTCTCTGTATGGTTTCTGTCCTCTCTGTATGGTTTCTGTCCTCTCTGTATGGTTTCTGTCCTCTGTATGGTTTCTGTCATCGCTGTATGGTTTCTGTCCTCTCTGTGTGGTTTCTGTCCTCTCTGTGTGGTTTCTGTCCTCTCTGTGTGGTTTCTGTCCTCTCTGTATGGTTTCTGTCCTCTCTGTGTGGTTTCTGTCCTCTCTGTATGGTTTCTGTCCTCTGTGTGGTTTCTGTCCTCTGTGTGTGGTTTCTGTCCTCTCTGGGTGGTTTCTGTCCTCGCTGTATGGTTTCTGTCCTCTCTGTATGGTTTGTGTCCTCTCTGTGTGGTTTCTGTCCTCTCTGTATGGTTTCTGTCCTCTATGTGGTTTCTGTCCTCTGTGTGTGGTTTCTGTCCTCGCTGTATGGTTTCTGTCCTCTCTGTGTGGTTTCTGTCCTCTCTGTGTGGTTTCTGTCCTCGCTGTATGGTTTCTGTCCTCTCTGTGTGGTTTCTGTCCTCTCTGTATGGTTTATGTCCTCTCTGGGTGGTTTCTGACCTCTCTGTATGGTTTCTGTCCTCTCTGTATGGTTGCTGTCCTCTCTGTATGGTTTCTGTCCTCTGTATGGTTTCTGTCCTCGCTGTATGGTTTCTGTCCTCTCTGTGTGGTTTCTGTCCTCTCTGTGTGGTTTCTGTCCTCTCTGTGTGGTTTCTGTCCTCTCTGTATGGTTTCTGTCCTCTCTGTGTGGTTTCTGTCCTCTCTGTATGGTTTCTGTCCTCTGTGTGGTTTCTGTCCTCTGTGTGTGGTTTCTGTCCTCTCTGGGTGGTTTCTGTCCTCGCTGTATGGTTTCTGTCCTCTCTATATGGTTTCTGTCCTCTCTGTGTGGTTTCTGTCCTCGCTGTATGGTTTCTGTCCTCTGTGTGGTTTCTGTCCTCTCTGTATGGTTTCTGTCCTCTGTATGGTTTCTGTCCTCGCTGTATGGTTTCTGTCCTCTCTGTATGGTTTCTGTCCTCGCTGTATGGTTTCTCTCCTCGCTGTATGGTTTCTGTCCTCTCTGTGTGGTTTCTGTCCTCTCTCTATGGTTTCTGTCCTCTCTGTGTGGTTTCTGTCCTCACTGTATGGTTTCTGTCCTCTCTGTATGGTTTCTGTCCTCGCTGTATGGTTTCTGTCCTCTCTGTGTGGTTTCTGTCCTCTCTGTATGGTTTCTGTCCTCTCTGGGTGGTTTCTGACCTCTCTGTATGGTATCTGTCCTCTCTGTATGGTTTCTGTCCTCTCTGTATGGTTTCTGTCCTCTGTATGGTTTCTGTCCTCGCTGTATGGTTTCTGTCCTCTCTGTGTGGTTTCTGTCCTCTCTGTGTGGTTTCTGTCCTCTCTGTGTGGTTTCTGTCCTCTCTGTATGGTTTCTGTCCTCTCTGTGTGGTTTCTGTCCTCTCTGTATGGTTTCTGTCCTCTGTGTGGTTTCTGTCCTCTGTGTGTGGTTTCTGTCCTCTCTGGGTGGTTTCTGTCCTCGCTGTATGGTTTCTGTCCTCTCTGTATGGTTTGTGTCCTCTCTGTGTGGTTTCTGTCCTCTCTGTATGGTTTCTGTCCTCTATGTGGTTTCTGTCCTCTGTGTGTGGTTTCTGTCCTCGCTGTATTGTTTCTGTCCTCTCTGTGTGGTTTCTGTCCTCTCTGTGTGGTTTCTGTCCTCTATGTATGGTTTCTGTCCTCTCTGTGTGGTTTCTGTCCTCTGTGTGGTTTCTGTCCTCGGTGTGTGGTTTCTGTCCTCGCTGTATGGTTTCTGTCCTCTCTGTGTGGTTTCTGTCCTCTCTGTGTGGTTTCTGTCCTCTCTGTATGGTTTCTGTCCTCTCTGTGTGGTTTCTGTCCGCTCTGTATGGTTTCTGTCCTCTCTGTATGGTTTCTGTCCTCTGTGTGGTTTCTGTCCTCGCTGTGTAGTTTCTGTCCTCTGTATGGTTTCTGTCCTCTCTGTGTGGTTTCTGTCCTCTCTGTGTGGTTTCTGTCCTCTCTGTGTGGTTTCTGTCCTCTCTGTATGGTTTCTGTCCTCTCTGTATGGTTTCTGTCCTCTCTGGGTGGTTTCTGTCCTCTCTGTGTGGTTTCTGTCCTCTCTGTGTGGTTTCTGTCCTCTCTGTGTGGTTTCTGTCCTCTCTGTATGGTTTCTGTCCTCTCTGTGTGGTTTCTGTCCTCTCTGTATGGTTTCTGTCCTCTGTGTGGTTTCTGTCCTCTGTGTGTGGTTTCTGTCCTCTCTGGGTGGTTTCTGTCCTCGCTGTATGGTTTCTGTCCTCTCTATATGGTTTCTGTCCTCTCTGTGTGGTTTCTGTCCTTGCTGTATGGTTTCTGTCCTCTGTGTGGTTTCTGTCCTCTCTGTATGGTTTCTGTCCTCTGTATGGTTTCTGTCCTCGCTGTATGGTTTCTGTCCTCTCTGTATGGTTTCTGTCCTCTCTGTATGGTTTGTGTCCTCTCTGTGTGGTTTCTGTCCTCTCTGTATGGTTTCTATCCTCTATGTGGTTTCTGTCCTCTGTGTGTGGTTTCTGTCCTCGCTGTATGGTTTCTGTCCTCTCTGTGTGGTTTCTGTCCTCTCTGTGTGATTTCTGTCCTCTATGTATGGTTTCTGTCCTCTCTGTGTGGTTTCTGTCCTCTGTGTGGTTTCTGTCCTCGGTGTGTGGTTTCTGTCCTCGCTGTATGGTTTCTGTCCTCTCTGTGTGGTTTCTGTCCTCTCTGTGTGGTTTCTGTCCTCTCTGTATGGTTTCTGTCCTCTCTGTGTGGTTTCTGTCCGCTCTGTATGGTTTCCGTCCTCTCTGTATGGTTTCTGTCCTCTGTGTGGTTTCTGTCCTCGCTGTGTAGTTTCTGTCCTCTGTATGGTTTCTGTCCTCTCTGTGTGGTTTCTGTCCTCTCTGTGTGGTTTCTGTCCTCTCTGTGTGGTTTCTGTCCTCTCTGTATGGTTTCTGTCCCCTCTGTATGGTTTCTGTCCTCTCTGGGTGGTTTCTGTCCTCTCTGTGTGGTTTCTGTCCTCTCTGTGTGGTTTCTGTCCTCTCTGTGTGGTTTCTGTCCTCTCTGTATGGTTTCTGTCCTCTCTGTGTGGTTTCTGTCCTCTCTGTATGGTTTCTGTCCTCTGTGTGGTTTCTGTCCTCTGTGTGTGGTTTCTGTCCTCTCTGGGTGGTTTCTGTCCTCGCTGTATGGTTTCTGTCCTCTCTATATGGTTTCTGTCCTCTCTGTGTGGTTTCTGTCCTTGCTGTATGGTTTCTGTCCTCTGTGTGGTTTCTGTCCTCTCTGTATGGTTTCTGTCCTCTGTATGGTTTCTGTCCTCGCTGTATGGTTTCTGTCCTCTCTGTATGGTTTCTGTCCTCGCTGTATGGTTTCTCTCCTCGCTGTATGGTTTCTGTCCTCTCTGTGTGGTTTCTGTCCTCTCTCTATGGTTTCTGTCCTCTCTGTGTGGTTTCTGTCCTCACTGTATGGTTTCTGTCCTCTCTGTATGGTTTCTGTCCTCGCTGTATGGTTTCTGTCCTCTCTGTGTGGTTTCTGTCCTCTCTGTATGGTTTCTGTCCTCTCTGGGTGGTTTCTGACCTCTCTGTATGGTTTCTGTCCTCTCTGTATGGTTTCTGTCCTCTCTGTATGGTTTCTGTCCTCTGTATGGTTTCTGTCATCGCTGTATGGTTTCTGTCCTCTCTGTGTGGTTTCTGTCCTCTCTGTGTGGTTTCTGTCCTCTCTGTGTGGTTTCTGTCCTCTCTGTATGGTTTCTGTCCTCTCTGTGTGGTTTCTGTCCTCTCTGTATGGTTTCTGTCCTCTGTGTGGTTTCTGTCCTCTGTGTGTGGTTTCTGTCCTCTCTGGGTGGTTTCTGTCCTCGCTGTATGGTTTCTGTCCTCTCTGTATGGTTTGTGTCCTCTCTGTGTGGTTTCTGTCCTCTCTGTATGGTTTCTGTCCTCTATGTGGTTTCTGTCCTCTGTGTGTGGTTTCTGTCCTCGCTGTATGGTTTCTGTCCTCTCTGTGTGGTTTCTGTCCTCTCTGTGTGGTTTCTGTCCTCTATGTATGGTTTCTGTCCTCTCTGTGTGGTTTCTGTCCTCTGTGTGGTTTCTGTCCTCGGTGTGTGGTTTCTGTCCTCGCTGTATGGTTTCTGTCCTCTCTGTGTGGTTTCTGTCCTCTCTGTGTGGTTTCTGTCCTCTCTGTATGGTTTCTGTCCTTTCTGTGTGGTTTCTGTCCGCTCTGTATGGTTTCTGTCCTCTCTGTATGGTTTCTGTCCTCTGTGTGGTTTCTGTCCTCGCTGTGTGGTTTCTGTCCTCTGTATGGTTTCTGTCCTCTCTGTGTGGTTTCTGTCCTCTCTGTGTGGTTTCTGTCCTCTCTGTGTGGTTTCTGTCCTCTCTGTATGGTTTCTGTCCTCTCTGTATGGTTTCTGTCCTCTCTGGGTGGTTTCTGTCCTCTCTGTGTGGTTTCTGTCCTCTCTGTATGGTTTCTGTCCTCTCTGTGTGGTTTCTGTCCCTTGTGTGGTTTCTGTCCTCTCTGTGTGGTTTCTGTCCTCGCTGTATGGTTTCTGTCCTCTCTGTATGGTTTCTGTCCTCTCTGTATGGTTTCTGTCCTCTCTGTGTGGTTTCTGTCCTCTCTGTGTGGTTTCTGTCCCTTGTGTGGTTTCTGTCCTCTCTGGGTGGTTTCTGTCCTCTCTGTATGGTTTCTGTCCTCTCTGTATGGTTTCTGTCCTCTCTGTGTGGTTTCTGCCCTCTCTGTGTGGTTTCTGTCCTCGCTGTGTGGTTTCTGTCCTCGCTGTGTGGTTTCTGTCCTCTCTGTGTGGTTTCTGTCCTCTCTGTATGGTTTCTGTCCTCTCTGTATGGTTTTTGTCCTCTCTGTGTGGTTTCTGTCCTCGCTGTATGGTTTCTGTCCTCTCTGTACGGTTTCTGTCCTTGCTGTATGGTTTCTGTCCTCTCTGTATGGTTTCTGTCCTCTCTGTATGGTTTCTGTCCTCTCTGTATGGTTTCTGTCCTTGCTGTATGGTTTCTGTCCTCTCTGTATGGTTTCTGTCCTCTCTGTATGGTTACTGTCCTCTCTGTATGGTTTCTGTCCCTTGTGTGGTTTCTGTCCTCTCTGGGTGGTTTCTGTCCTCTGTATGGTTTCTGTCCTCTCTGTATGGTTTCTGTCCTCTCTGTGTGGTTTCTGCCCTCTCTGTGTGGTTTCTGTCCTCGCTGTGTGGTTTCTGTCCTCGCTGTGTGGTTTCTGTCCTCTCTGTGTGGTTTCTGTCCTCTCTGTATGGTTTCTGTCCTCTCTGTATGGTTTTTGTCCTCTCTGTGTGGTTTCTGTCCTCGCTGTATGGTTTCTGTCCTCTCTGTATGGTTTCTGTCCTTGCTGTATGGTTTCTGTCCTCTCTGTATGGTTTCTGTCCTCTCTGTATGGTTTCTGTCCTCTCTGTATGGTTTCTGTCCTTGCTGTATGGTTTCTGTCCTCTCTGTATGGTTTCTGTCCTCTCTGTATGGTTTCTGTCCTCTCTGTATGGTTTCTGTCCTCGCTGTATGGTTTCTGTCCTCTCTGTATGGTTTCTGTCCTCGCTGTGTGGTTTCTGTCCTCTCTGTATGGTTTCTGTCCTCGCTGTATGGTTTCTGTCCTCTGTGTGGTTTCTGTCCTCGCTGTATGGTTTCTGTCCTCTGTGTGGTTTCTGTCCTATCTGTGTGGTTTCTGTCCTCTCTGTATGGTTTCTGTCCTCTCTGTATGGTTTCTGTCCTCGCTGTATGGTTTCTGTCCTCTCTGTGTGGTTTCTGTCCTCGCTGTATGGTTTCTGTCCTCTCTGTATGGTTTCTGTCTCTTGTATGGTTTCTGTCCTCTCTGTATGGTTTCTGTCCTCTTTGTATGGTTTCTGTCCTCTCTGTATGGTTTCTGTCTTCGCTGTATGGTTTCTGTCCTCTCTGTATGGTTTCTGTCCTCTCTGTATGGTTTCTGTCTCTTGTATGGTTTTTGTCCTCTCAGTCTGGTTACTGTCTCTTGTATGGTTTCTGTCCTCTCTGTGTGATTTCTGTCCTCTCTGTATGGTTTCTGTCTCTTGTATGGTTTCTGTCTCTTGTATGGTTTCTGTCCTCTCTGTATGGTTTCTGTCCTCTCTGTGTGGTTTCTGTCCTCGCTGTATGGTTTCTGTCCTCTGTGTGGTTTCTGTCCTCGCTGTATGGTTTCTGTCCTCTGTGTGGTTTCTGTCCTCTCTGTATGGTTTCTGTCCTCTGTATGGTTTCTGTCCTCGCTGTATGGTTTCTGTCCTCTCTGTATGGTTTCTGTCCTCGCTGTATGGTTTCTCTCCTCGCTGTATGGTTTCTGTCCTCTCTGTGTGGTTTATGTCCTCTCTCTATGGTTTCTGTCCTCTCTGTGTGGTTTCTGTCCCCGCTGTATGGTTTCTGTCCCCTCTGTATGGTTTCTGTCCTCGCTGTATGGTTTCTGTCCTCTCTGTGTGGTTTCTGTCCTCTCTGTATGGTTTCTGTCCTCTCTGGGTGGTTTCTGTCCTCTCTGTATGGTTTCTGTCCTCTCTGTATGGTTTCTGTCCTCTCTGTATGGTTTCTGTCCTCTGTATGGTTTCTGTCCTCGCTGTATGGTTTCTGTCCTCTCTGTGTGGTTTCTGTCCTCTCTGTGTGGTTTCTGTCCTCTCTGTGTGGTTTCTGTCCTCTCTGTATGGTTTCTGTCCTCTCTGTGTGGTTTCTGTCCTCTCTGTATGGTTTCTGTCCTCTGTGTGGTTTCTGTCCTCTGTGTGTGGTTTCTGTCCTCTCTGGGTGGTTTCTGTCCTCGCTGTATGGTTTCTGTCCTCTCTGTATGGTTTGTGTCCTCTCTGTGTGGTTTCTGTCCTCTCTGTATGGTTTCTGTCCTCTGTGTGGTTTCTGTCCTCTGTGTGTGGTTTCTGTCCTCGCTGTATGGTTTCTATCCTCTCTGTGTGGTTTCTGTCCTCTCTGTGTGGTTTCTGTCCTCTCTGTATGGTTTCTGTCCTCTCTGTGTGGTTTCTGTCCTCTCTGTGTGGTTTCTGTCCTCTGTGTGTGGTTTCTGTCCTCGCTGTATGGTTTCTGTCCTCTCTGTGTGGTTTCTGTCCTCTCTGTGTGGTTTCTGTCCTCTCTGTATGGTTTCTGTCCTCTCTGTGTGGTTTCTGTCCGCTCTGTATGGTTTCTGTCCTCTCTGTATGGTTTATGTCCTCTGTGTGGTTTCTGTCCTCTGTGTGGTTTCTGTCCTCTGTATGGTTTCTGTCCTCTCTGTGTGGTTTCTTTCCTCTCTGTGTGGTTTCTGTCCTCTCTGTGTGGTTTCTGTCCTCTCTGTATGGTTTCTGTCCTCTCTGTATGGTTTCTGTCCTCTCTGGGTGGTTTCTGTCCTCTCTGTGTGGTTTCTGTCCTCGCTGTGTGGTTTCTGTCCTCGCTGTGTGGTTTCTGTCCTCTCTGTATGGTTTCTGTCCTCTCTGTATGGTTTTTGTCCTCTCTGTGTGGTTTCTGTCCTCGCTGTATGGTTTCTGTCCTCTCTGTATGGTTTCTGTCCTTGCTGTATGGTTTCTGTCCTCTCTGTATGGTTTCTGTCCTCTCTGTATGGTTTCTGTCCTCTCTGTATGGTTTCTGTCCTTGCTGTATGGTTTCTGTCCTCTCTGTATGGTTTCTGTCCTCTCTGTATGGTTTCTGTCCTCTCTGTATGGTTTCTGTCCTCGCTGTATGGTTTCTGTCCTCTCTGTATGGTTTCTGTCCTCGCTGTGTGGTTTCTGTCCTCTCTGTATGGTTTCTGTCCTCGCTGTATGGTTTCTGTCCTCTGTGTGGTTTCTGTCCTCGCTGTATGGTTTCTGTCCTCTGTGTGGTTTCTGTCCTATCTGTGTGGTTTCTGTCCTCTCTGTATGGTTTCTGTCCTCTCTGTATGGTTTCTGTCCTCGCTGTATGGTTTCTGTCCTCTCTGTGTGGTTTCTGTCCTCGCTGTATGGTTTCTGTCCTCTCTGTATGGTTTCTGTCTCTTGTATGGTTTCTGTCCTCTCTGTATGGTTTCTGTCCTCTCTGTATGGTTTCTGTCCTCTCTGTATGGTTTCTGTCTTTGCTGTATGGTTTCTGTCCTCTCTGTATGGTTTCTGTACTCTCTGTATGGTTTCTGTCGCTTGTATGGTTTTTGTCCTCTCTGTCTGGTTACTGTCCTCTCTGTATGGTTTCTGTCTCTTGTATGGTTTCTGTCCTCTCTGTATGGTTTCTGTACTCTCTGTATGGTTTCTGTCGCTTGTATGGTTTCTGTCCTCTCTGTGTGGTTTCTGTCCTCTCTGTATGGTTTCTGTCTCTTGTATGGTTTCTGTCCTCTCTGTATGGTTTCTGTCCTCTCTGTATGGTTTCTGTCTCTTGTATGGTTTCTGTCTCTTGTATGGTTTCTGTCCTCTCTGTATGGTTTCTGTCCTCTCTGTATGGTTTCTGTCCTCTGTATGGTTTCTGTCCTCGCTGTATGGTTTCTGTCCTCTCTGTGTGGTTTCTGTCCTCTCTGTGTGGTTTCTGTCCTCTCTGTGTGGTTTCTGTCCTCTCTGTATGGTTTCTGTCCTCTCTGTGTGGTTTCTGTCCTCTCTGTATGGTTTCTGTCCTCTGTGTGGTTTCTGTCCTCTGTGTGTGGTTTCTGTCCTCTCTGGGTGGTTTCTGTCCTCGCTGTATGGTTTCTGTCCTCTCTGTATGGTTTGTGTCCTCTCTGTGTGGTTTCTGTCCTCTCTGTATGGTTTCTGTCCTCTGTGTGGTTTCTGTCCTCTGTGTGTGGTTTCTGTCCTCGCTGTATGGTTTCTATCCTCTCTGTGTGGTTTCTGTCCTCTCTGTGTGGTTTCTGTCCTCTCTGTATGGTTTCTGTCCTCTCTGTGTGGTTTCTGTCCTCTCTGTGTGGTTTCTGTCCTCTGTGTGTGGTTTCTGTCCTCGCTGTATGGTTTCTGTCCTCTCTGTGTGGTTTCTGTCCTCTCTGTGTGGTTTCTGTCCTCTCTGTATGGTTTCTGTCCTCTCTGTGTGGTTTCTGTCCGCTCTGTATGGTTTCTGTCCTCTCTGTATGGTTTATGTCCTCTGTGTGGTTTCTGTCCTCTGTGTGGTTTCTGTCCTCTGTATGGTTTCTGTCCTCTCTGTGTGGTTTCTTTCCTCTCTGTGTGGTTTCTGTCCTCTCTGTGTGGTTTCTGTCCTCTCTGTATGGTTTCTGTCCTCTCTGTATGGTTTCTGTCCTCTCTGGGTGGTTTCTGTCCTCTCTGTGTGGTTTCTGTCCTCGCTGTGTGGTTTCTGTCCTCGCTGTGTGGTTTCTGTCCTCTCTGTATGGTTTCTGTCCTCTCTGTATGGTTTTTGTCCTCTCTGTGTGGTTTCTGTCCTCGCTGTATGGTTTCTGTCCTCTCTGTATGGTTTCTGTCCTTGCTGTATGGTTTCTGTCCTCTCTGTATGGTTTCTGTCCTCTCTGTATGGTTTCTGTCCTCTCTGTATGGTTTCTGTCCTTGCTGTATGGTTTCTGTCCTCTCTGTATGGTTTCTGTCCTCTCTGTATGGTTTCTGTCCTCTCTGTATGGTTTCTGTCCTCGCTGTATGGTTTCTGTCCTCTCTGTATGGTTTCTGTCCTCGCTGTGTGGTTTCTGTCCTCTCTGTATGGTTTCTGTCCTCGCTGTATGGTTTCTGTCCTCTGTGTGGTTTCTGTCCTCGCTGTATGGTTTCTGTCCTCTGTGTGGTTTCTGTCCTATCTGTGTGGTTTCTGTCCTCTCTGTATGGTTTCTGTCCTCTCTGTATGGTTTCTGTCCTCGCTGTATGGTTTCTGTCCTCTCTGTGTGGTTTCTGTCCTCGCTGTATGGTTTCTGTCCTCTCTGTATGGTTTCTGTCTCTTGTATGGTTTCTGTCCTCTCTGTATGGTTTCTGTCCTCTCTGTATGGTTTCTGTCCTCTCTGTATGGTTTCTGTCTTCGCTGTATGGTTTCTGTCCTCTCTGTATGGTTTCTGTCCTCTCTGTATGGTTTCTGTCGCTTGTATGGTTTTTGTCCTCTCTGTCTGGTTACTGTCTCTTGTATGGTTTCTGTCCTCTCTGTGTGGTTTCTGTCCTCTCTGTATGGTTTCTGTCTCTTGTATGGTTTCTGTCCTCTCTGTATGGTTTCTGTCCTCTCTGTATGGTTTCTGTCTCTTGTATGGTTTCTGTCTCTTGTATGGTTTCTGTCCTCTCTGTATGGTTTCTGTCCTCTCTGTGTGGTTTCTGTCCTCGCTGTATGGTTTCTGTCCTCTGTGTGGTTTCTGTCCTCTCTGTATGGTTTCTGTCCTCTGTATGGTTTCTGTCCTCGCAGTATGGTTTCTGTCCTCTCTGTATGGTGTCTGTCCTCGCTGTATGGTTTCTGTCCTCGCTGTATGGTTTCTGTCTTCTCTGTGTGGTTTCTGTCCTCTCTGTATGGTTTCTGTCCTCTCTGTATGGTTTCTGTCCTCTCTGTGTGGTTTCTGTCCTCGCTGTATGGTTTCTGTCTTTTGTATGGTTTCTGTCCTCTCTGTATGGTTTCTGTCCTCTCTGTATGGTTTCTGTCCTCTCTGTATGGTTTCTGTCTCTTGTATGGTTTCTGTCTCTTGTATGGTTTCTGTCCTCGCTGTATGGTTTCTGTCCTCTCTGTGTGGTTTCTGTCCTCTCTGTGTGGTTTCTGTCCTCGCTGTATGGTTTCTGTCCTCTCTGTATGGGTTCTGTCCTCGCTGTATGGTTTCTGTCCTCTCTGGGTGGTGTCTGTCCTCTCTGGTTGGTTTCTGTCCTCTCTGTATGGTTTTTGTCCTCTCTGTGTGGTTTCTGTCCTCTCTGTATGGTTTCTGTCCTCTCTGTATGGTTTCTGTCCTCTCTGTATGGTTTCTGTCCTCGCTGTATGGTTTCTGTCCTCTCTGTATGGTTTCCGTCCTCGCTGTGTGGTTTCTGTCCTCTCTGTATGGTTTCTGTCCTCGCTGTATGGTTTCTGTCCTCTGTGTGGTTTCTGTCCTCGCTGTATGGTTTCTGTCCTCTGTGTGGTTTCTGTCCTATCTGTGTGGTTTCTGTCCTCTCTGTGTGGTTTCTGTCATATCTGTGTGGTTTCTGTCCTCTCTGTGTGGTTTCTGTCCTCTCTGTGTGGTTTCTGTCCTTTGTGTGGTTTCTGTCCTCTCTGGGTGGTTTCTGTCCTCTCTGTATGGTTTCTGTCCTCTCTGTATGGTTTCTGTATGGTTTCTGTCCTCTCTGTGTGGTTTCTGCCCTCTCTGTGTGGTTTCTGTCCTCGCTGTGTGGTTTCTGTCCTCGCTGTGTGGTTTCTGTCCTCTCTGTGTGGTTTCTGTCCTCTCTGTGTGGTTTCTGTCCTCTCTGTATGGTTTCTGTCCTCTCTGTGTGGTTTTTGTCCTCGCTGTATGGTTTCTGTCCTCTCAAGTTTCAAGTTTCTTTAATAGTTGTCATACAGAAGTACAGAATACTTTTATACAAAATGCTTCTTACTGTTGCGCTCCAGAGACTGTGCAAGACAAGATAAGTATGAAATAAAATAACATAGTAAAATTAGAAGTAAAAAAAATGAGGTCACAGTGTTCAGTTTAGACATATGTACAATGTTCGATGCAGAATAGACGTAGTTACCATACAATATACAATACTGTGCAGTGTACTAATATACAATACTATATAGTGCAAGGCAGAAATGGAGAAATGGGACGAGGTGCAATTTAGGTACAATTCACAGTAGGTGTACGAGTTGTAGTGCAAATCCTTTATCAATAAATATAAAGTGTAAGTGTGTTTGTGTGATCTAAAGTGTGGAGAGTGGGTGCTGCAGTGTGTTGTTTGTTTGAGTGAGTGTGTGCGTGTGGGTGTGTGTGCTGTGTGCATTTGATGGTTGTTGCATAGTGATTATTGTTCGTTTAGCAGCCTGATGGCCTGGGGATAGAAGCTTCTTCTGAGTCTTTCTGTGCTCGCCTTAAGACTCCGGTATCGCTTGCCTGACTGCAGCAGTTCAAAGAGGCAGTTGTTCGGGTGGCTCGAGTCCTTAATAATTCTCTTAGCCTTCCCCTTGCACCGCTTGTTGTAAATGTTCTGGAGGGTGGGAAGCCCCCCTCCAATTGTGCGTTCGGCTGAACGTGTCACTCTTTGTAGTCTGCTACGGTCTTGTGCAGTGCTATTCCCAAACCAGGAGGTGATGTTGCCGGTCAGGATGCTCTCTATTGTACATGAGTAGAAGTTCCTAAGGATCTTCTGACTGACTTGGAACTTCCTTAGGCGCCTGAGGAAGTAGAGGCGTTGTCGTGCCTTCTTCACAACACTGTCAATGTGTGTGGTCCATGTCAAGTCCTCGGATATGTGGGCTCCGAGGTACTTGAAACTGTTCACTCCCTCAACCGGTGCCCCGTCGATGCTGAGGGGGCTGTAGTCCTTGACCCCCGACCTCCTGAAGTCCACAATCATCTCTTTTGTTTCGCTGACGTTCAGGGAGAGGCAGTTCTCCTGACACCACTGTGACAGGTTCTCTACCTCTTCCAGGTAGGCCCTTTCGTCGTTGGCAGAGATCAGGCCCACCACTACTGTGTCATCAGCAAATTTGATGATGGTGTTGTTGTTCCGCTGTGCTACGCAGTCATGTGTGTACAGGGAGTAGAGGAGGGGGCTCAGAACACAGCCCTGGGGGGCCCCTATGTTGAGCGTGATGGATGAGGAGGTGCAGTTGCCGGCTCTTACCACCTGGGGTCTGCCCGTCAGGAAGTCCAAGACCCACTGGCAGAGGTCATAGTTCAAGCCCAGGTCCCTGAGCTTGGCTATGAGTTTGGAGGGGACTATGGTATTGAATGCTGAGCTGTAGTCGATGAACAGCATTCTCACATAGTTCCCCTGCCTCTTGTCCAGGTGTGATGCTGCTGTGTGCAGCACATGGGCTATGGCGTCCTCCGTGGACCTGTTGGGGCGATATGCAAATTGCAGAGGGTCCAGGTTGATGGGGAGGGAGTCGTTGAGGCAAGCGGGCGTAGATCTTTTGGGTACAGGGATGATGGTGGACTTCTTCAGACAGGTGGGGATGACAGCCTGTTCCAAGGACAGGTTGAAGATGTCAGTGAATACCGGGGCCAGTTGGTCGGCACAGACTTTTAGGACGCGGCCGGGGATGCCGTCCGGTCCTGCTGCCTTCCTGATATTCACTTTTTTAAAGATCCGTCTCACCTCATGCTCTGTTACCCTGAACACTGAGTCTCCATCAGCAGACCCCCCCCCCCCCCATTGCCGTGGTTTGTAGGCTGGTGTTGTTATTCACAGCCTCAAACCTCGCATAGAAGGAATTGAGATCATTTGCTAAGGAGATGTCACTGTTCAGTTTGAGGGGGGTGCCTTTGTAGTCTGTCATTGTTCTGAGGCCCTGCCACATGCCTCTAGAGTCAGCCTGTTCAAACTGAAGTTCAACTTTATCCCTGTAACGCCGTTTTGCCTCTATTACTGCTCTCCTGACGTTGTATCTTGCCATCTTGTGTTCTTCCATGTTGCCTGTCACCAGCCCGGTGTTGTATGCTGATGTGCGCACTTTCAGAGCCTCACGGACGGATTTGTCTACCCAGGGCTTTTGATTTGGGTAGATTTTAATTTTGGTGGAGGGGATTGTTTCTTCTACCAGAGTACAGACATAGTCAATCACCGTTTCGGTGTATTCGTTAATATTGGCTGTGTTATCACGGAATACACTCCAGTCTGTGCATTCAAGTGCAGCTTGGAGTGACTCCTCTGACGTCACGGCCCAACGCTTAACCTCTCGCGAGACCACCGGCGTTCGCTTGAGACTTTGTTTGTACTTTGGCAAAAGAAAGATGGCGGCGTGATCGCTTTTACCGAATGGACTAAGAGCCTGTGACTTGTACCCATTCTTAAATTGCGAGTATACATGGTCTAATATGTTCTCGCCTCTGGTGGGACAGGTCACATGCTGATAGAAATTCGGCAACACCTTTTTAAGACGCGCGCTGTTGAAATCACCCAGAACCAAAATGGCAGCGTCAACATTAGCTGTCTGGAGTTTGTTTACCTCGTCGTGAAGTTTTGAAAGTGCGACCCCAGTGTTCGCGTGTGGTGGAATGTACACTCCGATGAGGATGATGGACGTTAACTCTCTTGGGAGGAAGAAGGGTCGACATTTTATCGTGATAAACTCCAGGTCTGGGGAGCAGTGGTTAGACAGTTCCTTTGTGTTGCCTAAATCGCACCACTCCTTGTTTATCATGAAGGCAATGCCGCCTCCTTTCTTCTTTAGTGACTCTTCTGCCGTCCGGTCCTTGCGGAGAACGAAGAAGTGGTCTGCCGGTTCTATTGCGTGATTCGGGACATCTGGACTCAGCCAAGTTTCTGTGAAACAGAGGACGTTACAATCCCGAATGTCCCTCTGGAATTGGATCCGTGCTCTGATGTCGTCCAGTTTATTTCCTATCGATTGCACATTGGCCAACAATATGCTGGGCAATGTGGTTCTGTGTCGTTTGGACCTCAGTCTGTTTCGGACCCCGGCTCTCTTTCCACGTCTCTGTATGGTTTCTGTCCTTGCTGTATGGTTTATGTCCTCTCTGTATGGTTTCTGTCCTCTCTGTATGGTTTCTGTCCTCTCTGTATGGTTTCTGTCCTCGCTGTATGGTTTCTGTCCTCTCTGTATGGTTTCTGTCCTCGCTGTGTGGTTTCTGTCCTCTCTGTATGGTTTCTGTCCTCGCTGTATGGTTTCTGTCCTCTGTGTGGTTTCTGTCCTCGCTGTATGGTTTCTGTCCTCTGTGTGGTTTCTGTCCTATCTGTGTGGTTTCTGTCCTCTCTGTGTGGTTTCTGTCATATCTGTGTGGTTTCTGTCCTCTCTTGGTGGTTTCTGTCCTCTCTGTATGGTTTCTGTCCTCTCTGTGTGGTTTCTGTCCTCGCTGTATGGTTTCTGTCCTCTATGTGTGGTTTCTGTCCTCGTTGTATGGTTTCTGTCCTCTCTGTGTGGTTTCTGTCCTCTCTGTGTGGTTTCTGTCCTCTCTGTATGGTTTCTGTCCTCTCTGTGTGGTTTCTGTCCGCTCTGTATGGTTTCTGTCCTCTCTGTATGGTTTCTGTCCTCTGTGTGGTTTCTGTCCTCGCTGTGTGGTTTCTGACCTCTGTATGGTTTCTGTCCTCTCTGTGAGGTTTCTGTCCTCTCTGTGTGGTTTCTGTCCTCTCTGTGAGGTTTCTGTCCTCTCTGTATGGTTTCTGTCCTCTCTGTATGGTTTCTGTCCTCTCTGGGTGGTTTCTGTCCTCGCTGTATGGTATCTGTCCTCTGTGTGGTTTCTGTCCTCTCTGTGTGGTTTCTGTCTTCTCTGTGTGGTTTCTGTCCTCTCTGTGTGGTTTCTGTCCTCTGTGTGGTTTCTGTCCTCTCTGTGTGGTTTCTGTCCTCTATGTGTGGTTTCTGTCCTCTCTGTATGGTTTCTGTCCTCTCTGTATGGTTTCTGTCCTCTCTGTGTGGTTTCTGTCCTCTCTGTATGGTTTCTGTCCTCTGTGTTGTTTCTGTCTTCTCTGTGTGGTTTCTGTTCTTGCGGTATGGTTTCTGTCCTCTCTGTATGGTTTCTGTCCTCTGTATGGTTTCTGTCCTTGCTGTATGGTTTCTGTCCCCTCTGTGTGGTTTCTGTCCTCTCTGTGTGGTTTCTGTCCTCTGTGTGGTTTCTGTCCTATCTGTGTGGTTTCTGTCCTCTCTGTGTGGTTTCTGTCATATCTGTGTGGTTTCTGTCCTCTCTTGGTGGTTTCTGTCCTCTCTGTATGGTTTCTGTCCTCTCTGTGTGGTTTCTGTCCTCGCTGTATGGTTTCTGTCCTCTGTGTGTGGTTTCTGTCCTCGCTGTATGGTTTCTGTCCTCTCTGTGTGGTTTTTGTCCTCTCTGTGTGGTTTCTGTCCTCTCTGTATGGTTTCTGTCCTCTCTGTGTGGTTTCTGTCCGCTCTGTATGGTTTCTGTCCTCTCTGTATGGTTTCTGTCCTCTGTGTGGTTTCTGTCCTCGCTGTGTGGTTTCTGTCCTCTGTATGGTTTCTGTCCTCTCTGTGTGGTTTCTGTCCTCTCTGTGTGGTTTCTGTCCTCTCTGTGAGGTTTCTGTCCTCTCTGTATGGTTTCTGTCCTCTCTGTATGGTTTCTGTCCTCTCTGGGTGGTTTCTGTCCTCTCTGTGTGGTTTCTGTCCTCTCTGTATGGTTTCTGTCCTCTCTGTGTGGTTTCTGTCCCTTGTGTGGTTTCTGTCCTCTCTGTGTGGTTTCTGTCCTCGCTGTATGGTTTCTGTCCTCTCTGTATGGTTTCTGTCCTCTCTGTATGGTTTCTGTCCTCTCTGTGTGGTTTCTGTCCTCTCTGTGTGGTTTCTGTCCTCTGTATGGTTTCTGTCCTATCTGTGTGGTTTCTGTCCTCTGTATGGTTTCTGTCCTCTCTGTATGGTTTCTGTCCTCTCTGTATGGTTTCTGTCCTCTCTGTATGGTTTCTGTCTTCTCTGTATGGGTTCTGTCCTCGCTGTATAGTTTATGTCCTCTCTGTGTGGTTTCTGTCCTCTCTGTATGGTTTCTGTCCTCTCTGTGTGTGGTTTCTGTCCTCTCTGTGTGGTTTCTGTCCTCTCTGTATGGTTTTTGTCCTCTCTGTTTGGTTTCTGTCCTCGCTGTATGGTATCTGTCCTCTGTGTGGTTTCTGTCCTCTCTGTGTGGTTTCTGTCTTCTCTGTGTGGTTTCTGTCCTCTCTGTGTGGTTTCTGTCCTCTGTGTGGTTTCTGTCCTCTCTGTGTGGTTTCTGTCCTCTATGTGTGGTTTCTGTCCTCTCTGTATGGTTTCTGTCCTCTCTGTATGGTTTCTGTCCTCTGTGTGGTTTCTGTCCTCTCTGTATGGTTTCTGTCCTCTGTGTGGTTTCTGTCTTCTCTGTGTGGTTTCTGTTCTCGCGGTATGGTTTCTGTCCTCTCTGTATGGTTTCTGTCCTCTCTGTATGGTTTCTGTCCTCTCTGTTTGGTTTCTGTCCTCGCTGTATGGTATCTGTCCTCTGTGTGGTTTCTGTCCTCTCTGTGTGGTTTCTGTCTTCTCTGTGTGGTTTCTGTCCTCTCTGTGTGGTTTCTGTCCTCTGTGTGGTTTCTGTCCTCTCTGTGTGGTTTCTGTCCTCTATGTGTGGTTTCTGTCCTCTCTGTATGGTTTCTGTCCTCTCTGTATGGTTTCTGTCCTCTCTGTGTGGTTTCTGTCCTCTCTGTATGGTTTCTGTCCTCTGTGTGGTTTCTGTCTTCTCTGTGTGGTTTCTGTTCTTGCGGTATGGTTTCTGTCCTCTCTGTATGGTTTCTGTCCTCTGTATGGTTTCTGTCCTTGCTGTATGGTTTCTGTCCCCTCTGTGTGGTTTCTGTCCTCTCTGTGTGGTTTCTGTCCTCTGTGTGGTTTCTGTCCTATCTGTGTGGTTTCTGTCCTCTCTGTGTGGTTTCTGTCATATCTGTGTGGTTTCTGTCCTCTCTTGGTGGTTTCTGTCCTCTCTGTATGGTTTCTGTCCTCTCTGTGTGGTTTCTGTCCTCGCTGTATGGTTTCTGTCCTCTGTGTGTGGTTTCTGTCCTCGCTGTATGGTTTCTGTCCTCTCTGTGTGGTTTTTGTCCTCTCTGTGTGGTTTCTGTCCTCTCTGTATGGTTTCTGTCCTCTCTGTGTGGTTTCTGTCCGCTCTGTATGGTTTCTGTCCTCTCTGTATGGTTTCTGTCCTCTGTGTGGTTTCTGTCCTCGCTGTGTGGTTTCTGTCCTCTGTATGGTTTCTGTCCTCTCTGTGTGGTTTCTGTCCTCTCTGTGTGGTTTCTGTCCTCTCTGTGAGGTTTCTGTCCTCTCTGTATGGTTTCTGTCCTCTCTGTATGGTTTCTGTCCTCTCTGGGTGGTTTCTGTCCTCTCTGTGTGGTTTCTGTCCTCTCTGTATGGTTTCTGTCCTCTCTGTGTGGTTTCTGTCCCTTGTGTGGTTTCTGTCCTCTCTGTGTGGTTTCTGTCCTCGCTGTATGGTTTCTGTCCTCTCTGTATGGTTTCTGTCCTCTCTGTATGGTTTCTGTCCTCTCTGTGTGGTTTCTGTCCTCTCTGTGTGGTTTCTGTCCTCTGTATGGTTTCTGTCCTATCTGTGTGGTTTCTGTCCTCTGTATGGTTTCTGTCCTCTCTGTATGGTTTCTGTCCTCTCTGTATGGTTTCTGTCCTCTCTGTATGGTTTCTGTCTTCTCTGTATGGGTTCTGTCCTCGCTGTATGGTTTATGTCCTCTCTGTGTGGTTTCTGTCCTCTCTGTATGGTTGCTGTCCTCTCTGTGTGTGGTTTCTGTCCTCTCTGTGTGGTTTCTGTCCTCTCTGTATGGTTTTTGTCCTCTCTGTTTGGTTTCTGTCCTCGCTGTATGGTATCTGTCCTCTGTGTGGTTTCTGTCCTCTCTGTGTGGTTTCTGTCTTCTCTGTGTGGTTTCTGTCCTCTCTGTGTGGTTTCTGTCCTCTGTGTGGTTTCTGTCCTCTCTGTGTGGTTTCTGTCCTCTATGTGTGGTTTCTGTCCTCTCTGTATGGTTTCTGTCCTCTCTGTATGGTTTCTGTCCTCTGTGTGGTTTCTGTCCTCTCTGTATGGTTTCTGTCCTCTGTGTGGTTTCTGTCTTCTCTGTGTGGTTTCTGTTCTCGCGGTATGGTTTCTGTCCTCTCTGTATGGTTTCTGTCCTCTGTATGGTTTCTGTCCTTGCTGTATGGTTTCTGTCCCCTCTGTGTGGTTTCTGTCCTCTCTGTGTGGTTTCTGTCCTCTCTGTATGGTTTCTGTCCTCGCTGTATGGTTTCTGTCCTCTGTATGGTTTCTGTCCTCTCTGTATGGTTTCTGTCCTCTGTATGGTTTCTGTCCTCTCTGTATGGTTTCTGTCCTCGCTGTATGGTTTCTGTCCTCTGTATGGTTTCTGTCCTCTCTGTATGGTTTCTGTCCTCTGTGTGGTTTCTGTCCTCTGTGTGGTTTCTGTCCTCTGTATGGTTTCTGTCCCCTCTGTGTGGTTTCTGTCCTCTCTGTGTGGTTTCTGTCCTCGCTGTGTGGTTTCTGTCCTCTCTGTGTGGTTTCTGTCCTCTCTGTGTGGTTTCTGTCCTCTCTGTATGGTTTCTGTCCTCTCTTGTATGGTTTCTGTCCTCGCTGTATGGTTTCTGTCCTCTCTGTATGGTTTCAGTCCTCTGTATGGTTTCTGTCCTCTTTGTGTGGTTTCTGTCCTCGCTGTATGGTTTCTGTCCTCTGTGGGGTTTCTGTCTCTTGTATGGTTTCTGTCCTCTCTGTATGGTTTCTGTCCTATCTGTATGGTTTCTGTCCTCTCTGTGTGGTTTCTGCCCTCTGTGTGTGGGTTCTGTCCTATCTGTGTGGTTTCTGTCCTCTCTGTATGGTTTCTGTCTTCTCTGTGTGGTTTCTGTCCTCTCTGTATGGTTTCTGTCCTCTCTGTATGGTTTCTGTCCTCTCTGTATGAGTTCTGTCCTCGCTGTATGGTTTCTGTCCTCTCTGTGTGGTTTCTGTCCTCTCTGTGTGGTTTCTGTCCTCTGTGTGTTGTTTCTGTCCTATCTGTGTGGTTTCTGTCCTCTCTGTGTGGTTTCTGTCCTCTCTGTATGGTTTCTGTCCTCTCTGTATGGTTTCTGTCCTCTCTGTATGGTTTCTGTCCTCTGTATGGTTTCTGTCCTCGCTGTATGGTTTATGTCCTCTCTGTATGGTTTCTGTCCTCTCTGTATGGTTTCTGTCCTCTCTGTATGGTTTCTGTCCTCTGTATGGTTTCTGTCCTCTCTGTATGGTTTCTGTCCTCGCTGTATGGTTTCTGTCCTCTGTATGGTTTCTGTCCTCTCTGTATGGTTTCTGTCCTCTGTGTGGTTTCTGTCCTCTGTGTGGTTTCTGTCCTCTGTATGGTTTCTGTCCCCTCTGTGTGGTTTCTGTCCTCTCTGTGTGGTTTCTGTCCTCGCTGTGTGGTTTCTGTCCTCTCTGTGTGGTTTCTGTCCTCTCTGTGTGGTTTCTGTCCCCTCTGTATGGTTTCTGTCCTCTCTGTATGGTTTCTGTCCTCTCTTGTATGGTTTCTGTCCTCGCTGTATGGTTTCTGTCCTCTATGTATGGTTTCAGTCCTCTGTATGGTTTCTGTCCTCTTTGTGTGGTTTCTGTCCTCGCTGTATGGTTTCTGTCCTCTGTGGGGTTTCTGTCTCTTGTATGGTTTCTGTCCTCTCTGTATGGTTTCTGTCCTATCTGTATGGTTTCTGTCCTCTCTGTGTGGTTTCTGCCCTCTGTGTGTGGTTTCTGTCCTATCTGTGTGGTTTCTGTCCTCTCTCTATGGTTTCTGTCTTCTCTGTGTGGTTTCTGTCCTCTCTGTATGGTTTCTGTCCTCTCTGTATGGTTTCTGTCCTCTCTGTATGAGTTCTGTCCTCGCTGTATGGTTTCTGTCCTCTCTGTGTGGTTTCTGTCCTCTCTGTGTGGTTTCTGTCCTCTCTGTGTGGTTTCTGTCCTCTGTGTGTTGTTTCTGTCCTATCTGTGTGGTTTCTGTCCTCTCTGTGTGGTTTCTGTCGTCTCTGTATGGTTTCTGTCCTCTCTGTATGGTTTCTGTCCTCTCTGTATGGTTTCTGTCCTCTCTGTATGAGTTCTGTCCTCGCTGTATGGTTTCTGTCCTCTCTGTGTGGTTTCTGTCCTCTCTGTGTGGTTTCTGTCCTCTCTGTGTGGTTTCTGTCCTCTGTGTGTTGTTTCTGTCCTATCTGTGTGGTTTCTGTCCTCTCTGTGTGGTTTCTGTCGTCTCTGTATGGTTTCTGTCCTCTCTGTATGGTTTCTGTCCTCTCTGTATGGTTTCTGTCCTCTGTATGGTTTCTGTCCTCTCTGTGTGGTTTCTGTCCTCTGTGTGTTGTTTCTGTCCTATCTGTGTGGTTTCTGTCCTCTCTGTGTGGTTTCTGTCCTCTCTGTATGGTTTCTGTCCTCTCTGTATGGTTTCTGTCCTCTCTGTATGGTTTCTGTCCTCTCTGTATGGTTTCTGTCCTCGCTGTATGGTTTCTGTCCTCTCTGTGTGGTTTCTGTCCTCGCTGTATGGTTTCTGTCCTCTCTGTATGGTTTCTGTCTCTTGTATGGTTTCTGTCCTCTCTGTATGGTTTCTGTCCTCTCTGTATGGTTTCTGTCCTCTCTGTATGGTTTCTGTCTTCGCTGTATGGTTTCTGTCCTCTCTGTATGGTTTCTGTCCTCTCTGTATGGTTTCTGTCTCTTGTATGGTTTTTGTCCTCTCTGTCTGGTTACTGTCTCTTGTATGGTTTCTGTCCTCTCTGTGTGGTTTCTGTCCTCTCAGTATGGTTTCTGTCTCTTGGAAGGTTTCTGTCCTCTCTGTATGGTTTCTGTCCTCTCTGTATGGTTTCTGTCCTCTCTGTATGGTTTCTGTCTCTTGTATGGTTTCTGTCCTCTCTGTATGGTTTCTGTCCTCTCTGTGTGGTTTCTGTCCTCGCTGTATGGTTTATGTCCTCTGTGTGGTTTCTGTCCTCTCTGTATGGTTTCTGTCCTCTGTATGGTTTCTGTCCTCGCTGTATGGTTTCTGTCCTCTCTGTATGGTTTCTGTCCTCGCTGTATGGTTTCTGTCCTCGCTGTATGGTTTCTGTCTCTTGTATGGTTTCTGTCCTCTCTGTATGGTTTCTGTCCTCTCTGTATGGTTTCTGTCCTCTCTGTATGGTTTCTGTCTCTTGTATGGTTTCTGTCCTCTCTGTGTGGTTTCTGTCCGCTCTGTATGGTTTCTGTCCTCTCTGTATGGTTTCTGTCCTCTGTGTGGTTTCTGTCCTCGCTGTGTGGTTTCTGTCCTCTGTATGGTTTCTGTCCTATCTGTGTGGTTTCTGTCCTCTGTATGGTTTCTGTCCTCTCTGTATGGTTTCTGTCCTCTCTGTATGGTTTCTGTCCTCTCTGTATGGTTTCTGTCCTCTCTGTATGGTTTCTGTCTTCTCTGTATGGGTTCTGTCCTCGCTGTATGGTTTATGTCCTCTCTGTGTGGTTTCTGTCCTCTCTGTATGGTTTCTGTCCTCTCTGTGTGTGGTTTCTGTCCTCTCTGTGTGGTTTCTGTCCTCTCTGTATGGTTTCTGTCCTCTCTGTTTGGTTTCTGTCCTCGCTGTATGGTATCTGTCCTCTGTGTGGTTTCTGTCCTCTCTGTGTGGTTTCTGTCTTCTCTGTGTGGTTTCTGTCCTCTCTGTGTGGTTTCTGTCCTCTGTGTGGTTTCTGTCCTCTCTGTGTGGTTTCTGTCCTCTATGTGTGGTTTCTGTCCTCTCTGTGTGGTTTCTGTCCTCTCTGTATGGTTTCTGTCCTCTGTGTGGTTTCTGTCCTCTCTGTATGGTTTCTGTCCTCTGTGTGGTTTCTGTCTTCTCTGTGTGGTTTCTGTTCTCGCGGTATGGTTTCTGTCCTCTCTGTATGGTTTCTGTCCTCTGTATGGTTTCTGTCCTTGCTGTATGGTTTCTGTCCCCTCTGTGTGGTTTCTGTCCTCTCTGTGTGGTTTCTGTCCTCTCTGTATGGTTTCTGTCCTCGCTGTATGGTTTCTGTCCTCTGTATGGTTTCTGTCCTCTCTGTATGGTTTCTGTCCTCTGTATGGTTTCTGTCCTCTCTGTATGGTTTCTGTCCTCGCTGTATGGTTTCTGTCCTCTGTATGGTTTCTGTCCTCTCTGTATGGTTTCTGTCCTCTGTGTGGTTTCTGTCCACTGTGTGGTTTCTGTCCTCTGTATGGTTTCTGTCCCCTCTGTGTGGTTTCTGTCCTCTCTGTGTGGTTTCTGTCCTCGCTGTGTGGTTTCTGTCCTCTCTGTGTGGTTTCTGTCCTCTCTGTATGGTTTCTGTCCTCTCTTGTATGGTTTCTGTCCTCGCTGTATGGTTTCTGTCCTCTCTGTATGGTTTCAGTCCTCTGTATGGTTTCTGTCCTCTTTGTGTGGTTTCTGTCCTCGCTGTATGGTTTCTGTCCTCTGTGGGGTTTCTGTCTCTTGTATGGTTTCTGTCCTCTCTGTATGGTTTCTGTCCTATCTGTATGGTTTCTGTCCTCTCTGTGTGGTTTCTGCCCTCTGTGTGTGGTTTCTGTCCTATCTGTGTGGTTTCTGTCCTCTCTGTATGGTTTCTGTCTTCTCTGTGTGGTTTCTGTCCTCTCTGTATGGTTTCTGTCCTCTCTGTATGGTTTCTGTCCTCTCTGTATGAGTTCTGTCCTCGCTGTATGGTTTCTGTCCTCTCTGTGTGGTTTCTGTCCTCTCTGTGTGGTTTCTGTCCTCTCTGTGTGGTTTCTGTCCTCTGTGTGTTGTTTCTGTCCTATCTGTGTGGTTTCTGTCCTCTCTGTATGGTTTCTGTCCTCTCTGTATGGTTTCTGTCCTCTCTGTATGGTTTCTGTCCTCTCTGTATGGTTTCTGTCCTCTGTATGGTTTCTGTCCTCGCTGTATGGTTTATGTCCTCTCTGTATGGTTTCTGTCCTCTCTGTATGGTTTCTGTCCTCTCTGTATGGTTTCTGTCCTCTCTGTATGGTTTCTGTCCTCGCTGTATGGTTTCTGTCCTCTGTATGGTTTCTGTCCTCTCTGTATGGTTTCTGTCCTCTGTGTGGTTTCTGTCCTCTGTGTGGTTTCTGTCCTCTGTATGGTTTCTGTCCCCTCTGTGTGGTTTCTGTCCTCTCTGTGTGGTTTCTGTCCTCGCTGTGTGGTTTCTGTCCTCTCTGTGTGGTTTCTGTCCTCTCTGTGTGGTTTCTGTCCCCTCTGTATGGTTTCTGTCCTCTCTGTATGGTTTCTGTCCTCTCTTGTATGGTTTCTGTCCTCGCTGTATGGTTTCTGTCCTCTGTATGGTTTCTGTCCTCTTTGTGTGGTTTCTGTCCTCGCTGTATGGTTTCTGTCCTCTGTGGGGTTTCTGTCTCTTGTATGGTTTCTGTCCTCTCTGTATGGTTTCTGTCCTATCTGTATGGTTTCTGTCCTCTCTGTGTGGTTTCTGCCCTCTGTGTGTGGTTTCTGTCCTATCTGTGTATTTTCTGTCCTCTCTCTATGGTTTCTGTCTTCTCTGTGTGGTTTCTGTCCTCTCTGTATGGTTTCTGTCCTCTCTGTATGGTTTCTGTCCTCTCTGTATGAGTTCTGTCCTCGCTGTATGGTTTCTGTCCTCTCTGTGTGGTTTTTGTCCTCTCTGTGTGGTTTCTGTCCTCTGTGTGTTGTTTCTGTCCTATCTGTGTGGTTTCTGTCCTCTCTGTGTGGTTTCTGTCCTCTCTGTATGGTTTCTGTCCTCTCTGTATGGTTTCTGTCCTCTCTGTATGGTTTCTGTCCTCTGTATGGTTTCTGTCCTCTATGTGTGGTTTCTGTCCTCTGTGTGTTGTTTCTGTCCTATCTGTGTGGTTTCTGTCCTCTCTGTGTGGTTTCTGTCCTCTCTGTATGGTTTCTGTCCTCTCTGTATGGTTTCTGTCCTCTCTAATAATAATAATAATAATAAATCAAATTTATATAGCGCCTTTCATAGAACCCAAGGTCGCTTTACAATCAGGACAAAAAATAGGGCAAGGAAAGTAGGGGGGGAGAGGGAAGAGGGGATGAGGGAAAGTAGGGGATAATGGACCTAATTTAGTCTAAAACTAACTGATGGGGAAAGCCTTGGTGAAGAGGTGTGTTTTTAGAGCGGATTTGAAGGTGTCCAGGGTTGGGGCGTTGCGGATTTCGGGGGGGAGAGAGTTCCAGAGGGTAGGGGACGCCACGCTGAAGGCTCTGTCCCCAAAAGTCCGTAACCTGGTGCGAGGGATGGAGAGGAGACCTAGATCAGAGGATCGTAGGTTCCGGGATGGAGTGTACTGGTGGAGGAGATCAGACAGGTACCGGGGGGCGAGGGCATGGAGGGATTTGTAGGTGAGGAGCAGGAGTTTGAAGGTGATGCGGAACCTGACTGGAAGCCAGTGGAGAAGGATGAGGGTGGGGGTGATGTGCTGCCAGGGCTTGGTGTGAGTGAGAACCCTGGCAGCTGAGTTCTGGACATACTGGAGCCTGTCCAGGGCTTTGCTGGGTACCCCGAACAGGACTCCATTACAATAGTCCAACCGGGAGGTGACAAATGAGTGGATCAGGGTCTCCGCCACAGAGTCTGAGAGTGAGGGTCGGAGACGGGAGATGTTCCTGAGGTGGTAGAAGGCAGACTTGGTGACAGATTTGATGTGGGAGTGAAATGAAAGTGTGGAGTCAAGGGTGACGCATGGTTTCTGTCCTCTCTGTATGGTTTCTGTCCTCGCTGTATGGTTTCTGTCCTCTCTGTGTGGTTTCTGTCCTCGCTGTATGGTTTCTGTCCTCTCTGTATGGTTTCTGTCTCTTGTATGGTTTCTGTCCTCTCTGTATGGTTTCTGTCCTCTCTGTATGGTTTCTGTCCTCTCTGTATGGTTTCTGTCTTCGCTGTATGGTTTCTGTCCTCTCTGTATGGTTTCTGTCCTCTCTGTATGGTTTCTGTCTCTTGTATGGTTTTTGTCCTCTCTGTTTGGTTACTGTCTCTTGTAAGGTTTCTGTCCTCTCTGTGTGGTTTCTGTCCTCTCAGTATGGTTTCTGTCTCTTGGAAGGTTTCTGTCCTCTCTGTATGGTTTCTGTCCTCTCTGTATGGTTTCTGTCCTCTCTGTATGGTTTCTGTCTCTTGTATGGTTTCTGTCTCTTGTATGGTTTCTGTCCTCTCTGTATGGTTTCTGTCCTCTCTGTGTGGTTTCTGTCCTCGCTGTATGGTTTATGTCCTCTGTGTGGTTTCTGTCCTCTCTGTATGGTTACTGTCCTCTGTATGGTTTCTGTCCTCGCTGTATGGTTTCTGTCCTCTCTGTATGGTTTCTGTCCTCGCTGTATGGTTTCTGTCTCTTGTATGGTTTCTGTCCTCTCTGTATGGTTTCTGTCCTCTCTGTATGGTTTCTGTCCTCTCTGTATGGTTTCTGTCTCTTGTATGGTTTCTGTCTCTTGTATGGTTTCTGTCCTCTCTATATGGTTTCTGTCCTCTCTGTGTGGTTTCTGTCCTCGCTGTATGGTTTCTGTCCTCTGTGTGGTTTCTGTCCTCTCTGTATGGTTTCTGTCCTCTGTATGGTTTCTGTCCTCGCTGTATGGTTTCTGTCCTCTCTGTATGGTTTCTGTCCTCGCTGTATGGTTTCTGTCCTCTCTGTGTGGTTTCTGTCCTCTCTGTATGGTTTCTGTCCTCTCTGGGTGGTTTCTGTCCTCTCTGTATGGTTTCTGTCCTCTCTGTATGGTTTCTGTCCTCTCTGTATGGTTTCTGTCCTCTGTATGGTTTCTGTCCTCGCTGTATGGTTTCTGTCCTCTCTGTGTGGTTTCTGTCCTCTCTGTGTGGTTTCTGTCCTCTCTGTATGGTTTCTGTCCTCTCTGTGTGGTTTCTGTCCTCTCTGTATGGTTTCTGTCCTCTGTGTGGTTTCTGTCCTCTGTGTGTGGTTTCTGTCCTCTCTGAGTGGTTTCTGTCCTCGCTGTATGGTTTCTGTCCTCTCTGTATGGTTTGTGTCCTCTCTGTGTGGTTTCTGTCCTCTCTGTATGGTTTCTGTCCTCTGTGTGGTTTCTGTCCTCTGTGTGTGTTTTCTGTCCTCGCTGTATGGTTTCTGTCCTCTCTGTGTGGTTTCTGTCCTCTCTGTGTGGTTTCTGTCCTCTATGTATGGTTTCTGTCCTCTCTGTGTGGTTTCTGTCCTCTGTGTGGTTTCTGTCCTCTGTGTGTGGTTTCTGTCCTCGCTGTATGGTTTCTGTCCTCTCTGTGTGGTTTCTGTCCTCTCTGTGTGGTTTCTGTCCTCTCTGTATGGTTTCTGTCCTCTCTGTGTGGTTTCTGTCCGCTCTGTATGGTTTCTGTCCTCTCTGTATGGTTTCTGTCCTCTGTGTGGTTTCTGTCCTCGCTGTGTGGTTTCTGTCCTCTGTATGGTTTCTGTCCTCTCTGTGTGGTTTCTGTCCTCTCTGTGTGGTTTCTGTCCTCTCTGTGTGGTTTCTGTCCTCTCTGTATGGTTTCTGTCCTCTCTGTATGGTTTCTGTCCTCTCTGGGTGGTTTCTGTCCTCTCTGTGTAGTTTCTGTCCTCTCTGTATGGTTTCTGTCCTCTCTGTGTGGTTTCTGTCCCTTGTGTGGTTTCTGTCCTCTCTGTGTGGTTTCTGTCCTCGCTGTATGGTTTCTGTCCTCTCTGTATGGTTTCTGTCCTCTCTGTGTGGTTTCTGTCCTCTCTGTGTGGTTTCTGTCCTCTTTATGGTTTCTGTCCTATCTGTGTGGTTTCTGTCCTCTGTATGGTTTCTGTCCTCTCTGTATGGTTTCTGTCCTCTCTGTATGGTTTCTGTCCTCTCTGTATGGTTTCTGTCCTCTATTGTATGGTTTATGTCTCTTGTATGGTTTCTGTCCTCTCTGTATGGTTTCTGTCCTCTCTGTATGGTTTCTGTCCTCTCTGTGTGGTTCTGTCCTCTGTATGGTTTCTGTCCTCTCTGTGTGGTTTCTGTCCTCTGTATGGTTTATGTCCTCTCTGTATGGTTTCTGTCCTCTCTGTATGGTTTCTGTCCTCTCTGTCCTCTCTGTATGGTTTCTGTCCTCTCTGTATGGTTTCTGTCCTCTGTATGGTTTCTGTCCTCTCTGTGTGGTTTCTTTCCTCGCTGTGTGGTTTCTGTCCTCTGTGTGGTTTCTGTCTCTTGTATGGTTTCTGTCCTCTCTGTATGGTTTCTGTCCTCTCTGTGTGGTTTATGTCCTCTGTGTGTGGTTTATGTTCTATCTGTGTGGTTTCTGTCCTCTCTGTGTGGTTTCTGTCCTCTCTGTATGGTTTCTGTCCTCTCTGTATGGTTTCTGTCTTCTCTGTATGGGTTCTGTCCTCGCTGTATGGTTTCTGTCCTCTCTGTGTGGTTTCTGTCCTCTCTGTATGGTTTCTGTCCTCTCTGTGTGTGGTTTCTGTCCTCTCTGTGTGGTTTCTGTCCTCTCTGTATGGTTTCTGTCCTCTCTGTTTGGTTTCTGTCCTCGCTGTATGGTATCTGTCCTCTGTGTGGTTTCTGTCCTCTCTGTGTGGTTTCTGTCTTCTCTGTGTGGTTTCTGTCCTCTCTGTGTGGTTTCTGTCCTCTGTGTGGTTTCTGTCCTCTCTGTGTGGTTTCTGTCCTCTATGTGTGGTTTCTATCCTCTCTGTATGGTTTCTGTCCTCTCTGTATGGTTTCTGTCCTCTCTGTGTGGTTTCTGTCCTCTCTGTATGGTTTCTGTCCTCTCTGTTTGGTTTCTGTCCTCGCTGTATGGTATCTGTCCTCTGTGTGGTTTCTGTCCTCTCTGTGTGGTTTCTGTCTTCTCTGTGTGGTTTCTGTCCTCTCTGTGTGGTTTCTGTCCTCTGTGTGGTTTCTGTCCTCTCTGTGTGGTTTCTGTCCTCTATGTGTGGTTTCTGTCCTCTCTGTATGGTTTCTATCCTCTCTGTATGGTTTCTGTCCTCTCTGTGTGGTTTCTGTCCTCTCTGTATGGTTTCTGTCCTCTGTGTGGTTTCTGTCTTCTCTGTGTGGTTTCTGTTCTCGCGGTATGGTTTCTGTCCTCTCTGTATGGTTTCTGTCCTCTGTATGGTTTCTGTCCTTGCTGTATGGTTTCTGTCCGCTCTGTGTGGTTTCTGTCCTCTCTGTGTGGTTTCTGTCCTCTCTGTATGGTTTCTGTCCTCGCTGTATGGTTTCTGTCCTCTGTATTGTTTCTGTCCTCTCTGTATGGTTTCTGTCCTCTGTGTGGTTTCTGTCCTATCTGTGTGGTTTCTGTCCTCTCTGTGTGGTTTCTGTCATATCTGTGTGGTTTCTGTCCTCTCTGTGTGGTTTCTGTCCTCTCTGTGTGGTTTCTGTCCCTTGTGTGGTTTCTGTCCTCTCTGGGTGGTTTCTGTCCTCTCTGTATGGTTTCTGTCCTCTCTGTATGGTTTCTGTATGGTTTCTGTCCTCTCTGTGTGGTTTCTGCTCTCTCTGTGTGGTTTCTGTCCTCGCTGTGTGGTTTCTGTCCTCGCTGTGTGGTTTCTGTCCTCTCTGTGTGGTTTCTGTCCTCTCTGTATGGTTTCTGTCCTCTCTGTGTGGTTTTTGTCCTCGCTGTATGGTTTCTGTCCTCTCAAGTTTCAAGTTTCTTTAATAGTTGTCATACAGAAGTACAGAATACTTTTATACAAAATGCTTCTTACTGTTGCGCTCCAGAGACTGTGCAAGACAAGATAAGTATGAAATAAAATAACATAGTAAAATTAGAAGTAAAAAAAATGAGGTCACAGTGTTCAGTTTAGACATATGTACAATGTTCGATGCAGAATAGACGTAGTTACCATACAATATACAATACTGTGCAGTGTACTAATATACAATACTATATAGTGCAAGGCAGAAATGGAGAAATGGGACGAGGTGCAATTTAGGTACAATTCACAGTAGGTGTACGAGTTGTAGTGCAAATCCTTTATCAATAAATATAAAGTGTAAGTGTGTTTGTGTGATCTAAAGTGTGGAGAGTGGGTGCTGCAGTGTGTTGTTTGTTTGAGTGAGTGTGTGCGTGTGGGTGTGTGTGCTGTGTGCATTTGATGGTTGTTGCATAGTGATTATTGTTCGTTTAGCAGCCTGATGGCCTGGGGATAGAAGCTTCTTCTGAGTCTTTCTGTGCTCGCCTTAAGACTCCGGTATCGCTTGCCTGACTGCAGCAGTTCAAAGAGGCAGTTGTTCGGGTGGCTCGAGTCCTTAATAATTCTCTTAGCCTTCCCCTTGCACCGCTTGTTGTAAATGTTCTGGAGGGTGGGAAGCCCCCCTCCAATTGTGCGTTCGGCTGAACGTGTCACTCTTTGTAGTCTGCTACGGTCTTGTGCAGTGCTATTCCCAAACCAGGAGGTGATGTTGCCGGTCAGGATGCTCTCTATTGTACATGAGTAGAAGTTCCTAAGGATCTTCTGACTGACTTGGAACTTCCTTAGGCGCCTGAGGAAGTAGAGGCGTTGTCGTGCCTTCTTCACAACACTGTCAATGTGTGTGGTCCATGTCAAGTCCTCGGATATGTGGGCTCCGAGGTACTTGAAACTGTTCACTCCCTCAACCGGTGCCCCGTCGATGCTGAGGGGGCTGTAGTCCTTGACCCCCGACCTCCTGAAGTCCACAATCATCTCTTTTGTTTCGCTGACGTTCAGGGAGAGGCAGTTCTCCTGACACCACTGTGACAGGTTCTCTACCTCTTCCAGGTAGGCCCTTTTGTCGTTGGCAGAGATCAGGCCCACCACTACTGTGTCATCAGCAAATTTGATGATGGTGTTGTTGTTCCGCTGTGCTACGCAGTCATGTGTGTACAGGGAGTAGAGGAGGGGGCTCAGAACACAGCCCTGGGGGGCCCCTATGTTGAGCGTGATGGATGAGGAGGTGCAGTTGCCGGCTCTTACCACCTGGGGTCTGCCCGTCAGGAAGTCCAAGACCCACTGGCAGAGGTCATAGTTCAAGCCCAGGTCCCTGAGCTTGGCTATGAGTTTGGAGGGGACTATGGTATTGAATGCTGAGCTGTAGTCGATGAACAGCATTCTCACATAGTTCCCCTGCCTCTTGTCCAGGTGTGATGCTGCTGTGTGCAGCACATGGGCTATGGCGTCCTCCGTGGACCTGTTGGGGCGATATGCAAATTGCAGAGGGTCCAGGTTGATGGGGAGGGAGTCGTTGAGGCAAGCGGGCGTAGATTTTTTGGGTACAGGGATGATGGTGGACTTCTTCAGACAGGTGGGGATGACAGCCTGTTCCAAGGACAGGTTGAAGATGTCAGTGAATACCGGGGCCAGTTGGTCGGCACAGACTTTTAGGACGCGGCCGGGGATGCCGTCCGGTCCTGCTGCCTTCCTGATATTCACTTTTTTAAAGATCCGTCTCACCTCATGCTCTGTTACCCTGAACACTGAGTCTCCATCAGCAGACCCCCCCCCCCCCATTGCCGTGGTTTGTAGGCTGGTGTTGTTATTCACAGCCTCAAACCTCGCATAGAAGGAATTGAGATCATTTGCTAAGGAGATGTCACTGTTCAGTTTGAGGGGGGTGCCTTTGTAGTCTGTCATTGTTCTGAGGCCCTGCCACATGCCTCTAGAGTCAGCCTGTTCAAACTGAAGTTCAACTTTATCCCTGTAACGCCGTTTTGCCTCTATTACTGCTCTCCTGACGTTGTATCTTGCCATCTTGTGTTCTTCCATGTTGCCTGTCACCAGCCCGGTGTTGTATGCTGATGTGCGCACTTTCAGAGCCTCACGGACGGATTTGTCTACCCAGGGCTTTTGATTTGGGTAGATTTTAATTTTGGTGGAGGGGATTGTTTCTTCTACCAGAGTACAGACATAGTCAATCACCGTTTCGGTGTATTCGTTAATATTGGCTGTGTTATCACGGAATACACTCCAGTCTGTGCATTCAAGTGCAGCTTGGAGTGACTCCTCTGACGTCACGGCCCAACGCTTAACCTCTCGCGAGACCACCGGCGTTCGCTTGAGACTTTGTTTGTACTTTGGCAAAAGAAAGATGGCGGCGTGATCGCTTTTACCGAATGGACTAAGAGCCTGTGACTTGTACCCATTCTTAAATTGCGAGTATACATGGTCTAATATGTTCTCGCCTCTGGTGGGACAGGTCACATGCTGATAGAAATTCGGCAACACCTTTTTAAGACGCGCGCTGTTGAAATCACCCAGAACCAAAATGGCAGCGTCAACATTAGCTGTCTGGAGTTTGTTTACCTCGTCGTGAAGTTTTGAAAGTGCGACCCCAGTGTTCGCGTGTGGTGGAATGTACACTCCGATGAGGATGATGGACGTTAATTCTCTTGGGAGGAAGAAGGGTCGACATTTTATCGTGATAAACTCCAGGTCTGGGGAGCAGTGGTTAGACAGTTCCTTTGTGTTGCCTAAATCGCACCACTCCTTGTTTATCATGAAGGCAATGCCGCCTCCTTTCTTCTTTAGTGACTCTTCTGCCGTCCGGTCCTTGCGGAGAACGAAGAAGTGGTCTGCCGGTTCTATTGCGTGATTCGGGACATCTGGACTCAGCCAAGTTTCTGTGAAACAGAGGACGTTACAATCCCGAATGTCCCTCTGGAATTGGATCCGTGCTCTGATGTCGTCCAGTTTATTTCCTATCGATTGCACATTGGCCAACAATATGCTGGGCAATGTGGTTCTGTGTCGTTTGGACCTCAGTCTGTTTCGGACCCCGGCTCTCTTTCCACGTCTCTGTATGGTTTCTGTCCTTGCTGTATGGTTTATGTCCTCTCTGTATGGTTTCTGTCCTCTCTGTATGGTTTCTGTCCTCTCTGTATGGTTTCTGTCCTCGCTGTATGGTTTCTGTCCTCTCTGTATGGTTTCTGTCCTCGCTGTGTGGTTTCTGTCCTCTCTGTATGGTTTCTGTCCTCGCTGTATGGTTTCTGTCCTCTGTGTGGTTTCTGTCCTCGCTGTATGGTTTCTGTCCTCTGTGTGGTTTCTGTCCTATCTGTGTGGTTTCTGTCCTCTCTGTGTGGTTTCTGTCATATCTGTGTGGTTTCTGTCCTCTCTTGGTGGTTTCTGTCCTCTCTGTATGGTTTCTGTCCTCTCTGTGTGGTTTCTGTCCTCGCTGTATGGTTTCTGTCCTCTGTGTGTGGTTTCTGTCCTCGTTGTATGGTTTCTGTCCTCTCTGTGTGGTTTCTGTCCTCTCTGTGTGGTTTCTGTCCTCTCTGTATGGTTTCTGTCCTCTCTGTGTGGTTTCTGTCCGCTCTGTATGGTTTCTGTCCTCTCTGTATGGTTTCTGTCCTCTGTGTGGTTTCTGTCCTCGCTGTGTGGTTTCTGTCCTCTGTATGGTTTCTATCCTCTCTGTGTGGTTTCTGTCCTCTCTGTGTGGTTTCTGTCCTCTCTGTGAGGTTTCTGTCCTCTCTGTATGGTTTCTGTCCTCTCTGTATGGGTTCTGTCCTCTCTGGGTGGTTTCTGTCCTCTCTGTGTGGTTTCTGTCCTCTCTGTATGGTTTCTGTCCTCTCTGTGTGGGTGGTTTCTGTCCCTTGTGTGGTTTCTGTCCTCTCTGTGTGGTTTCTGTCCTCGCTGTATGGTTTCTGTCCTCTCTGTATGGTTTCTGTCCTCTCTGTATGGTTTCTGTCCTCTCTGTGTGGTTTCTGTCCTCTCTGTGTGGTTTCTGTCCTCTGTATGGTTCTGTCCTATCTGTGTGGTTTCTGTCCTCTGTATGGTTTCTGTCCTCTCTGTATGGTTTCTGTCCTCTCTGTATGGTTTCTGTCCTCTCTGTATGGTTTCTGTCCTCTCTGTATGGTTTCTGTCTTCTCTGTATGGGTTCTGTCCTCGCTGTATGGTTTATGTCCTCTATGTGTGGTTTCTGTCCTCTCTGTATGGTTTCTGTCCTCTCTGTGTGTGGTTTCTGTCCTCTCTGTGTGGTTTCTGTCCTCTCTGTATGGTTTCTGTCCTCTCTGTTTGGTTTCTGTCCTCGCTGTATGGTATCTGTCCTCTGTGTGGTTTCTGTCCTCTCTGTGTGGTTTCTGTCTTCTCTGTGTGGTTTCTGTCCTCTCTGTGTGGTTTCTGTCCTCTGTGTGGTTTCTGTCCTCTCTGTGTGGTTTCTGTCCTCTATGTGTGGTTTCTGTCCTCTCTGTATGGTTTCTGTCCTCTCTGTATGGTTTCTGTCCTCTCTGTGTGGTTTCTGTCCTCTCTGTATGGTTTCTGTCCTCTGTGTGGTTTCTGTCTTCTCTGTGTGGTTTCTGTTCTCGCGGTATGGTTTCTGTCCTCTCTGTATGGTTTCTGTCCTCTGTATGGTTTCTGTCCTTGCTGTATGGTTTCTGTCCCCTCTGTGTGGTTTCTGTCCTCTCTGTGTGGTTTCTGTCCTCTGTGTGGTTTCTGTCCTATCTGTGTGGTTTCTGTCCTCTCCGTGTGGTTTCTGTCATATCTGTGTGGTTTCTGTCCTCTCTTGGTGGTTTCTGTCCTCTCTGTATGGTTTCTGTCCTCTCTGTGTGGTTTCTGTCCTCTCTGTATGGTTTCTGTCCTCTCTGTGTGTGGTTTCTGTCCTCTCTGTGTGGTTTCTGTCCTCTCTGTATGGTTTCTGTCCTCTCTGTTTGGTTTCTGTCCTCGCTGTATGGTATCTGTCCTCTGTGTGGTTTCTGTCCTCTCTGTGTGGTTTCTGTCTTCTCTGTGTGGTTTCTGTCTTCTCTGTGTGGTTTCTGTCCTCTCTGTGTGGTTTCTGTCCTCTGTGTGGTTTCTGTCCTCTCTGTGTGGTTTCTGTCCTCTATGTGTGGTTTCTGTCCTCTCTGTATGGTTTCTGTCCTCTCTGTATGGTTTCTGTCCTCTCTGTGTGGTTTCTGTCCTCTCTGTATGGTTTCTGTCCTCTGTGTGGTTTCTGTCTTCTCTGTGTGGTTTCTGTTCTCGCGGTATGGTTTCTGTCCTCTCTGTATGGTTTCTGTCCTCTGTATGGTTTCTGTCCTTGCTGTATGGTTTCTGTCCCCTCTGTGTGGTTTCTGTCCTCTCTGTGTGGTTTCTGTCCTCTGTGTGGTTTCTGTCCTATCTGTGTGGTTTCTGTCCTCTCTGTGTGGTTTCTGTCATATCTGTGTGGTTTCTGTCCTCTCTTGGTGGTTTCTGTCCTCTCTGTATGGTTTCTGTCCTCTCTGTGTGGTTTCTGTCCTCGCTGTATGGTTTCTGTCCTCTGTGTGTGGTTTCTGTCCTCGCTGTATGGTTTCTGTCCTCTCTGTGTGGTTTCTGTCCTCTCTGTGTGGTTTCTGTCCTCTCTGTATGGTTTCTGTCCTCTCTGTGTGGTTTCTGTCCGCTCTGTATGGTTTCTGTCCTCTCTGTATGGTTTCTGTCCTCTGTGTGGTTTCTGTCCTCGCTGTGTGGTTTCTGTCCTCTGTATGGTTTCTGTCCTCTCTGTGTGGTTTCTGTCCTCTCTGTGAGGTTTCTGTCCTCTCTGTATGGTTTCTGTCCTCTCTGTATGGTTTCTGTCCTCTCTGGGTGGTTTCTGTCCTCTCTGTGTGGTTTCTGTCCTCTCTGTATGGTTTCTGTCCTCTCTGTGTGGTTTCTGTCCCTTGTGTGGTTTCTGTCCTCTCTGTGTGGTTTCTGTCCTCGCTGTATGGTTTCTGTCCTCTCTGTATGGTTTCTGTCCTCTCTGTATGGTTTCTGTCCTCTCTGTGTGGTTTCTGTCCTCTCTGTGTGGTTTCTGTCCTCTGTATGGTTTCTGTCCTATCTGTGTGGTTTCTGTCCTCTGTATGGTTTCTGTCCTCTCTGTATGGTTTCTGTCCTCTCTGTATGGTTTCTGTCCTCTCTGTATGGTTTCTGTCCTCTCTGTATGGTTTCTGTCTTCTCTGTATGGGTTCTGTCCTCGCTGTATGGTTTATGTCCTCTCTGTGTGGTTTCTGTCCTCTCTGTATGGTTTCTGTCCTCTCTGTGTGTGGTTTCTGTCCTCTCTGTGTGGTTTCTGTCCTCTCTGTATGGTTTCTGTCCTCTCTGTTTGGTTTCTGTCCTCGCTGTATGGTATCTGTCCTCTGTGTGGTTTCTGTCCTCTCTGTATGGTTTCTGTCCTCTCTGTGTGGTTTCTGTCCTCTCTGTGTGGTTTCTGTCCTCTCTGTGAGGTTTCTGTCCTCTCTGTATGGTTTCTGTCCTCTCTGTATGGTTTCTGTCCTCTCTGGGTGGTTTCTGTCCTCTCTGTGTGGTTTCTGTCCTCTCTGTGTGGTTTCTGTCCTCTCTGTGTGGTTTCTGTCTTCTCTGTGTGGTTTCTGTCCTCTCTGTGTGGTTTCTGTCCTCTGTGTGGTTTCTGTCCTCTCTGTGTGGTTTCTGTCCTCTATGTGTGGTTTCTGTCCTCTCTGTATGGTTTCTGTCCTCTCTGTATGGTTTCTGTCCTCTCTGTGTGGTTTCTGTCCTCTCTGTATGGTTTCTGTCCTCTGTGTGGTTTCTGTCTTCTCTGTGTGGTTTCTGTTCTCGCGGTATGGTTTCTGTCCTCTCTGTATGGTTTCTGTCCTCTGTATGGTTTCTGTCCTTGCTGTATGGTTTCTGTCCCCTCTGTGTGGTTTCTGTCCTCTCTGTGTGGTTTCTGTCCTCTGTGTGGTTTCTGTCCTATCTGTGTGGTTTCTGTCCTCTCCGTGTGGTTTCTGTCATATCTGTGTGGTTTCTGTCCTCTCTTGGTGGTTTCTGTCCTCTCTGTATGGTTTCTGTCCTCTCTGTGTGGTTTCTGTCCTCTCTGTATGGTTTCTGTCCTCTCTGTGTGTGGTTTCTGTCCTCTCTGTGTGGTTTCTGTCCTCTCTGTATGGTTTCTGTCCTCTCTGTTTGGTTTCTGTCCTCGCTGTATGGTATCTGTCCTCTGTGTGGTTTCTGTCCTCTCTGTGTGGTTTCTGTCTTCTCTGTGTGGTTTCTGTCTTCTCTGTGTGGTTTCTGTCCTCTCTGTGTGGTTTCTGTCCTCTGTGTGGTTTCTGTCCTCTCTGTGTGGTTTCTGTCCTCTATGTGTGGTTTCTGTCCTCTCTGTATGGTTTCTGTCCTCTCTGTATGGTTTCTGTCCTCTCTGTGTGGTTTCTGTCCTCTCTGTATGGTTTCTGTCCTCTGTGTGGTTTCTGTCTTCTCTGTGTGGTTTCTGTTCTCGCGGTATGGTTTCTGTCCTCTCTGTATGGTTTCTGTCCTCTGTATGGTTTCTGTCCTTGCTGTATGGTTTCTGTCCCCTCTGTGTGGTTTCTGTCCTCTCTGTGTGGTTTCTGTCCTCTGTGTGGTTTCTGTCCTATCTGTGTGGTTTCTGTCCTCTCTGTGTGGTTTCTGTCATATCTGTGTGGTTTCTGTCCTCTCTTGGTGGTTTCTGTCCTCTCTGTATGGTTTCTGTCCTCTCTGTGTGGTTTCTGTCCTCGCTGTATGGTTTCTGTCCTCTGTGTGTGGTTTCTGTCCTCGCTGTATGGTTTCTGTCCTCTCTGTGTGGTTTCTGTCCTCTCTGTGTGGTTTCTGTCCTCTCTGTATGGTTTCTGTCCTCTCTGTGTGGTTTCTGTCCGCTCTGTATGGTTTCTGTCCTCTCTGTATGGTTTCTGTCCTCTGTGTGGTTTCTGTCCTCGCTGTGTGGTTTCTGTCCTCTGTATGGTTTCTGTCCTCTCTGTGTGGTTTCTGTCCTCTCTGTGAGGTTTCTGTCCTCTCTGTATGGTTTCTGTCCTCTCTGTATGGTTTCTGTCCTCTCTGGGTGGTTTCTGTCCTCTCTGTGTGGTTTCTGTCCTCTCTGTATGGTTTCTGTCCTCTCTGTGTGGTTTCTGTCCCTTGTGTGGTTTCTGTCCTCTCTGTGTGGTTTCTGTCCTCGCTGTATGGTTTCTGTCCTCTCTGTATGGTTTCTGTCCTCTCTGTATGGTTTCTGTCCTCTCTGTGTGGTTTCTGTCCTCTCTGTGTGGTTTCTGTCCTCTGTATGGTTTCTGTCCTATCTGTGTGGTTTCTGTCCTCTGTATGGTTTCTGTCCTCTCTGTATGGTTTCTGTCCTCTCTGTATGGTTTCTGTCCTCTCTGTATGGTTTCTGTCCTCTCTGTATGGTTTCTGTCTTCTCTGTATGGGTTCTGTCCTCGCTGTATGGTTTATGTCCTCTCTGTGTGGTTTCTGTCCTCTCTGTATGGTTTCTGTCCTCTCTGTGTGTGGTTTCTGTCCTCTCTGTGTGGTTTCTGTCCTCTCTGTATGGTTTCTGTCCTCTCTGTTTGGTTTCTGTCCTCGCTGTATGGTATCTGTCCTCTGTGTGGTTTCTGTCCTCTCTGTATGGTTTCTGTCCTCTCTGTGTGGTTTCTGTCCTCTCTGTGTGGTTTCTGTCCTCTCTGTGAGGTTTCTGTCCTCTCTGTATGGTTTCTGTCCTCTCTGTATGGTTTCTGTCCTCTCTGGGTGGTTTCTGTCCTCTCTGTGTGGTTTCTGTCCTCTCTGTATGGTTTCTGTCCTCTCTGTGTGGTTTCTGTCCCTTGTGTGGTTTCTGTCCTCTCTGTGTGGTTTCTGTCCTCGCTGTATGGTTTCTGTCCTCTCTGTATGGTTTCTGTCCTCTCTGTATGGTTTCTGTCCTCTCTGTGTGGTTTCTGTCCTCTCTGTGTGGTTTCTGTCCTCTGTATGGTTTCTGTCCTATATGTGTGGTTTCTGTCCTCTGTATGGTTTCTGTCCTCTCTGTATGGTTTCTGTCCTCTCTGTATGGTTTCTGTCCTCTCTGTATGGTTTCTGTCCTCTCTGTATGGTTTCTGTCTTCTCTGTATGGGTTCTGTCCTCGCTGTATGGTTTATGTCCTCTCTGTGTGGTTTCTGTCCTCTCTGTATGGTTTCTGTCCTCTCTGTGTGTGGTTTCTGTCCTCTCTGTGTGGTTTCTGTCCTCTCTGTATGGTTTCTGTCCTCTCTGTTTGGTTTCTGTCCTCGCTGTATGGTATCTGTCCTCTGTGTGGTTTCTGTCCTCTCTGTGTGGTTTCTGTCTTCTCTGTGTGGTTTCTGTCCTCTATGTGTGGTTTCTGTCCTCTGTGTGGTTTCTGTCCTCTCTGTGTGGTTTCTGTCCTCTATGTGTGGTTTCTGTCCTCTCTGTATGGTTTCTGTCCTCTCTGTATGGTTTCTGTCCTCTGTGTGGTTTCTGTCCTCTCTGTATGGTTTCTGTCCTCTGTGTGGTTTCTGTCTTCTCTGTGTGGTTTCTGTTCTCGCGGTATGGTTTCTGTCCTCTCTGTATGGTTTCTGTCCTCTGTATGGTTTCTGTCCTTGCTGTATGGTTTCTGTCCCCTCTGTGTGGTTTCTGTCCTCTCTGTGTGGTTTCTGTCCTCTCTGTATGGTTTCTGTCGTCGCTGTATGGTTTCTGTCCTCTGTATGGTTTCTGTCCTCTCTGTATGGTTTCTGTCCTCTGTATGGTTTCTGTCCTCTCTGTATGGTTTCTGTCCTCGCTGTATGGTTTCTGTCCTCTGTATGGTTTCTGTCCTCTCTGTATGGTTTCTGTCCTCTGTGTGGTTTCTGTCCTCTGTGTGGTTTCTGTCCTCTGTATGGTTTCTGTCCTCTCTGTATGGTTTCTGTCCTCTCTGTATGGTTTCTGTCCTCTCTGTATGGTTTCTGTCCTCTCTGTATGGTTTCTGTCTTCTCTGTATGGGTTCTGTCCTCGCTGTATGGTTTATGTCCTCTATGTGTGGTTTCTGTCCTCTCTGTATGGTTTCTGTCCTCTTTGTGTGTGGTTTCTGTCCTCTCTGTGTGGTTTCTGTCCTCTCTGTATGGTTTCTGTCCTCTCTGTTTGGTTTCTGTCCTCGCTGTATGGTATCTGTCCTCTGTGTGGTTTCTGTCCTCTCTGTGTGGTTTCTGTCTTCTCTGTGTGGTTTCTGTCCTCTCTGTGTGGTTTCTGTCCTCTGTGTGGTTTCTGTCCTCTCTGTGTGGTTTCTGTCCTCTATGTGTGGTTTCTGTCCTCTCTGTATGGTTTCTGTCCTCTCTGTATGGTTTCTGTCCTCTCTGTGTGGTTTCTGTCCTCTCTGTATGGTTTCTGTCCTCTGTGTGGTTTCTGTCTTCTCTGTGTGGTTTCTGTTCTCGCGGTATGGTTTCTGTCCTCTCTGTATGGTTTCTGTCCTCTGTATGGTTTCTGTCCTTGCTGTATGGTTTCTGTCCCCTCTGTGTGGTTTCTGTCCTCTCTGTGTGGTTTCTGTCCTCTGTGTGGTTTCTGTCCTATCTGTGTGGTTTCTGTCCTCTCTGTGTGGTTTCTGTCATATCTGTGTGGTTTCTGTCCTCTCTTGGTGGTTTCTGTCCTCTCTGTATGGTTTCTGTCCTCTCTGTGTGGTTTCTGTCCTCTCTGTATGGTTTCTGTCCTCTCTGTGTGTGGTTTCTGTCCTCTCTGTGTGGTTTCTGTCCTCTCTGTATGGTTTCTGTCCTCTCTGTTTGGTTTCTGTCCTCGCTGTATGGTATCTGTCCTCTGTGTGGTTTCTGTCCTCTCTGTGTGGTTTCTGTCTTCTCTGTGTGGTTTCTGTCCTCTCTGTGTGGTTTCTGTCCTCTGTGTGGTTTCTGTCCTCTCTGTGTGGTTTCTGTCCTCTATGTGTGGTTTCTGTCCTCTCTGTATGGTTTCTGTCCTCTCTGTATGGTTTCTGTCCTCTCTGTGTGGTTTCTGTCCTCTCTGTATGGTTTCTGTCCTCTGTGTGGTTTCTGTCTTCTCTGTGTGGTTTCTGTTCTCGCGGTATGGTTTCTGTCCTCTCTGTATGGTTTCTGTCCTCTGTATGGTTTCTGTCCTTGCTGTATGGTTTCTGTCCCCTCTGTGTGGTTTCTGTCCTCTCTGTGTGGTTTCTGTCCTCTGTGTGGTTTCTGTCCTATCTGTGTGGTTTCTGTCCTCTCTGTGTGGTTTCTGTCATATCTGTGTGGTTTCTGTCCTCTCTTGGTGGTTTCTGTCCTCTCTGTATGGTTTCTGTCCTCTCTGTGTGGTTTCTGTCCTCGCTGTATGGTTTCTGTCCTCTGTGTGTGGTTTCTGTCCTCGCTGTATGGTTTCTGTCCTCTCTGTGTGGTTTCTGTCCTCTCTGTGTGGTTTCTGTCCTCTCTGTATGGTTTCTGTCCTCTCTGTGTGGTTTCTGTCCGCTCTGTATGGTTTCTGTCCTCTCTGTATGGTTTCTGTCCTCTGTGTGGTTTCTGTCCTCGCTGTGTGGTTTCTGTCCTCTGTATGGTTTCTGTCCTCTCTGTGTGGTTTCTGTCCTCTCTGTGTGGTTTCTGTCCTCTCTGTGAGGTTTCTGTCCTCTCTGTATGGTTTCTGTCCTCTCTGTATGGTTTCTGTCCTCTCTGGGTGGTCTCTGTCCTCTCTGTGTGGTTTCTGTCCTCTCTGTATGGTTTCTGTCCTCTCTGTGTGGTTTCTGTCCCTTGTGTGGTTTCTGTCCTCTCTGTGTGGTTTCTGTCCTCGCTGTATGGTTTCTGTCCTCTCTGTATGGTTTCTGTCCTCTCTGTATGGTTTCTGTCCTCTCTGTGTGGTTTCTGTCCTCTCTGTGTGGTTTCTGTCCTCTGTATGGTTTCTGTCCTATCTGTGTGGTTTCTGTCCTCTGTATGGTTTCTGTCCTCTCTGTATGGTTTCTGTCCTCTCTGTATGGTTTCTGTCCTCTCTGTATGGTTTCTGTCCTCTCTGTATGGTTTCTGTCTTCTCTGTATGGGTTCTGTCCTCGCTGTATGGTTTATGTCCTCTCTGTGTGGTTTCTGTCCTCTCTGTATGGTTTCTGTCCTCTCTGTGTGTGGTTTCTGTCCTCTCTGTGTGGTTTCTGTCCTCTCTGTATGGTTTCTGTCCTCTCTGTTTGGTTTCTGTCCTCGCTGTATGGTATCTGTCCTCTGTGTGGTTTCTGTCCTCTCTGTGTGGTTTCTGTCTTCTCTGTGTGGTTTCTGTCCTCTCTGTGTGGTTTCTGTCCTCTGTGTGGTTTCTGTCCTCTCTGTGTGGTTTCTGTCCTCTATGTGTGGTTTCTGTCCTCTCTGTATGGTTTCTGTCCTCTCTGTATGGTTTCTGCCCTCTGTGTGGTTTCTGTCCTCTCTGTATGGTTTCTGTCCTCTGTGTGGTTTCTGTCTTCTCTGTGTGGTTTCTGTTCTCGCGGTATGGTTTCTGTCCTCTCTGTATGGTTTCTGTCCTCTGTATGGTTTCTGTCCTTGCTGTATGGTTTCTGTCCCCTCTGTGTGGTTTCTGTCCTCTCTGTGTGGTTTCTGTCCTCTCTGTATGGTTTCTGTCCTCGCTGTATGGTTTCTGTCCTCTGTATGGATTCTGTCCTCTCTGTATGGTTTCTGTCCTCTGTATGGTTTCTGTCCTCTCTGTATGGTTTCTGTCCTCGCTGTATGGTTTCTGTCCTCTGTATGGTTTCTGTCCTCTCTGTATGGTTTCTGTCCTCTGTGTGGTTTCTGTCCTCTGTGTGGTTTCTGTCCTCTGTATGGTTTTTGTCCCCTCTGTGTGGTTTCTGTCCTCTCTGTGTGGTTTCTGTCCTCGCTGTGTGGTTTCTGTCCTCTCTGTGTGGTTTCTGTCCTCTCTGTGTGGTTTCTGTCCCCTCTGTATGGTTTCTGTCCTCTCTGTATGGTTTCTGTCCTCTCTTCTATGGTTTCTGTCCTCGCTGTATGGTTCTGTCCTCTCTGTATGGTTTCAGTCCTCTGTATGGTTTCTGTCCTCTTTGTGTGGTTTCTGTCCTCGCTGTATGGTTTCTGTCCTCTGTGGGGTTTCTGTCTCTTGTATGGTTTCTGTCCTCTCTGTATGGTTTCTGTCCTATCTGTATGGTTTCTGTCCTCTCTGTGTGGTTTCTGCCCTCTGTGTGTGGTTTCTGTCCTATCTGTGTGGTTTCTGTCCTCTCTGTATGGTTTCTGTCTTCTCTGTGTGGTTTCTGTCCTCTCTGTATGGTTTCTGTCCTCTCTGTATGGTTTCTGTCCTCTCTGTATGAGTTCTGTCCTCGCTGTATGGTTTCTGTCCTCTCTGTGTGGTTTCTGTCCTCTCTGTGTGGTTTCTGTCCTCTCTGTGTGGTTTCTGTCCTCTGTGTGTTGTTTCTGTCCTATCTGTGTGGTTTCTGTCCTCTCTGTGTGGTTTCTGTCCTCTCTGTATGGTTTCTGTCCTCTCTGTATGGTTTCTGTCCTCTCTGTATGGTTTCTGTCCTCTGTATGGTTTCTGTCCTCGCTGTATGGTTTATGTCCTCTCTGTATGGTTTCTGTCCTCTCTGTATGGTTTCTGTCCTCTCTGTATGGTTTCTGTCCTCTGTATGGTTTCTGTCCTCTCTGTATGGTTTCTGTCCTCGCTGTATGGTTTCTGTCCTCTGTATGGTTTCTGTCCTCTCTGTATGGTTTCTGTCCTCTGTGTGGTTTCTGTCCTCTGTGTGGTTTCTGTCCTCTGTATGGTTTCTGTCCCCTCTGTGTGGTTTCTGTCCTCTCTGTGTGGTTTCTGTCCTCGCTGTGTGGTTTCTGTCCTCTCTGTGTGGTTTCTGTCCTCTCTGTGTGGTTTCTGTCCCCTCTGTATGGTTTCTGTCCTCTCTGTATGGTTTCTGTCCTCTCTTGTATGGTTTCTGTCCTCGCTGTATGGTTTCTGTCCTCTCTGTATGGTTTCAGTCCTCTGTATGGTTTCTGTCCTCTTTGTGTGGTTTCTGTCCTCGCTGTATGGTTTCTGTCCTCTGTGGGGTTTCTGTCTCTTGTATGGTTTCTGTCCTCTCTGTATGGTTTCTGTCCTATCTGTATGGTTTCTGTCCTCTCTGTGGTTTCTGCCCTCTGTGTGTGGTTTCTGTCCTATCTGTGTGGTTTCTGTCCTCTCTCTATGGTTTCTGTCTTCTCTGTGTGGTTTCTGTCCTCTCTGTATGGTTTCTGTCCTCTCTGTATGGTTTCTGTCCTCTCTGTATGAGTTCTGTCCTCGCTGTATGGTTTCTGTCCTCTCTGTGTGGTTTCTGTCCTCTCTGTGTGGTTTCTGTCCTCTCTGTGTGGTTTCTGTCCTCTGTGTGTTGTTTCTGTCCTATCTGTGTGGTTTCTGTCCTCTCTGTGTGGTTTCTGTCGTCTCTGTATGGTTTCTGTCCTCTCTGTATGGTTTCTGTCCTCTCTGTATGGTTTCTGTCCTCTGTATGGTTTCTGTCCTCTCTGTGTGGTTTCTGTCCTCTGTGTGTTGTTTCTGTCCTATCTGTGTGGTTTCTGTCCTCTCTGTGTGGTTTCTGTCCTCTCTGTATGGTTTCTGTCCTCTCTGTATGGTTTCTGTCCTCTCTGTATGGTTTCTGTCCTCTCTGTATGGTTTCTGTCCTCGCTGTATGGTTTCTGTCCTCTCTGTGTGGTTTCTGTCCTCGCTGTATGGTTTCTGTCCTCTCTGTATGGTTTCTGTCTCTTGTATGGTTTCTGTCCTCTCTGTATGGTTTCTGTCCTCTCTGTATGGTTTCTGTCCTCTCTGTATGGTTTCTGTCTTCGCTGTATGGTTTCTGTCCTCTCTGTATGGTTTCTGTCCTCTCTGTATGGTTTCTGTCTCTTGTATGGTTTTTGTCCTCTCTGTCTGGTTACTGTCTCTTGTATGGTTTCTGTCCTCTCTGTGTGGTTTCTGTCCTCTCAGTATGGTTTCTGTCTCTTGGAAGGTTTCTGTCCTCTCTGTATGGTTTCTGTCCTCTCTGTATGGTTTCTGTCCTCTCTGTATGGTTTCTGTCTCTTGTATGGTTTCTGTCCTCTCTGTATGGTTTCTGTCCTCTCTGTGTGGTTTCTGTCCTCGCTGTATGGTTTATGTCCTCTGTGTGGTTTCTGTCCTCTCTGTATGGTTTCTGTCCTCTGTATGGTTTCTGTCCTCGCTGTATGGTTTCTGTCCTCTCTGTATGGTTTCTGTCCTCGCTGTATGGTTTCTGTCCTCGCTGTATGGTTTCTGTCTCTTGTATGGTTTCTGTCCTCTCTGTATGGTTTCTGTCCTCTCTGTATGGTTTCTGTCCTCTCTGTATGGTTTCTGTCTCTTGTATGGTTTCTGTCCTCTCTGTGTGGTTTCTGTCCGCTCTGTATGGTTTCTGTCCTCTCTGTATGGTTTCTGTCCTCTGTGTGGTTTCTGTCCTCGCTGTGTGGTTTCTGTCCTCTGTATGGTTTCTGTCCTATCTGTGTGGTTTCTGTCCTCTGTATGGTTTCTGTCCTCTCTGTATGGTTTCTGTACTCTCTGTATGGTTTCTGTCCTCTCTGTATGGTTTCTGTCCTCTCTGTATGGTTTCTGTCTTCTCTGTATGGGTTCTGTCCTCGCTGTATGGTTTATGTCCTCTCTGTGTGGTTTCTGTCCTCTCTGTATGGTTTCTGTCCTCTCTGTGTGTGGTTTCTGTCCTCTCTGTGTGGTTTCTGTCCTCTCTGTATGGTTTCTGTCCTCTCTGTTTGGTTTCTGTCCTCGCTGTATGGTATCTGTCCTCTGTGTGGTTTCTGTCCTCTCTGTGTGGTTTCTGTCTTCTCTGTGTGGTTTCTGTCCTCTCTGTGTGGTTTCTGTCCTCTGTGTGGTTTCTGTCCTCTCTGTGTGGTTTCTGTCCTCTATGTGTGGTTTCTGTCCTCTCTGTGTGGTTTCTGTCCTCTCTGTATGGTTTCTGTCCTCTGTGTGGTTTCTGTCCTCTCTGTATGGTTTCTGTCCTCTGTGTGGTTTCTGTCTTCTCTGTGTGGTTTCTGTTCTCGCGGTATGGTTTCTGTCCTCTCTGTATGGTTTCTGTCCTCTGTATGGTTTCTGTCCTTGCTGTATGGTTTCTGTCCCCTCTGTGTGGTTTCTGTCCTCTCTGTGTGGTTTCTGTCCTCTCTGTATGGTTTCTGTCCTCGCTGTATGGTTTCTGTCCTCTGTATGGTTTCTGTCCTCTCTGTATGGTTTCTGTCCTCTGTATGGTTTCTGTCCTCTCTGTATGGTTTCTGTCCTCGCTGTATGGTTTCTGTCCTCTGTATGGTTTCTGTCCTCTCTGTATGGTTTCTGTCCTCTGTGTGGTTTCTGTCCTCTGTGTGGTTTCTGTCCTCTGTATGGTTTCTGTCCCCTCTGTGTGGTTTCTGTCCTCTCTGTGTGGTTTCTGTCCTCGCTGTGTGGTTTCTGTCCTCTCTGTGTGGTTTCTGTCCTCTCTGTGTGGTTTCTGTCCCCTCTGTATGGTTTCTGTCCTCTCTGTATGGTTTCTGTCCTCTCTTGTATGGTTTCTGTCCTCGCTGTATGGTTTCTGTCCTCTCTGTATGGTTTCAGTCCTCTGTATGGTTTCTGTCCTCTTTGTGTGGTTTCTGTCCTCGCTGTATGGTTTCTGTCCTCTGTGGGGTTTCTGTCTCTTGTATGGTTTCTGTCCTCTCTGTATGGTTTCTGTCCTATCTGTATGGTTTCTGTCCTCTCTGTGTGGTTTCTGCCCTCTGTGTGTGGTTTCTGTCCTATCTGTGTGGTTTCTGTCCTCTCTGTATGGTTTCTGTCTTCTCTGTGTGGTTTCTGTCCTCTCTGTATGGTTTCTGTCCTCTCTGTATGGTTTCTGTCCTCTCTGTATGAGTTCTGTCCTCGCTGTATGGTTTCTGTCCTCTCTGTGTGGTTTCTGTCCTCTCTGTGTGGTTTCTGTCCTCACTGTGTGGTTTCTGTCCTCTGTGTGTTGTTTCTGTCCTATCTGTGTGGTTTCTGTCCTCTCTGTGTGGTTTCTGTCCTCTCTGTATGGTTTCTGTCCTCTCTGTATGGTTTCTGTCCTCTCTGTATGGTTTCTGTCCTATCTGTATGGTTTCTGTCCTCTGTATGGTTTCTGTCCTCGCTGTATGGTTTATGTCCTCTCTGTATGGTTTCTGTCCTCTCTGTATGGTTTCTGTCCTCTCTGTATGGTTTCTGTCCTCTCTGTATGGTTTCTGTCCTCGCTGTATGGTTTCTGTCCTCTGTATGGTTTCTGTCCTCTCTGTATGGTTTCTGTCCTCTGTGTGGTTTCTGTCCTCTGTGTGGTTTCTGTCCTCTGTATGGTTTCTGTCCCCTCTGTGTGGTTTCTGTCCTCTCTGTGTGGTTTCTGTCCTCGCTGTGTGGTTTCTGTCCTCTCTGTGTGGTTTCTGTCCTCTCTGTGTGGTTTCTGTCCCCTCTGTATGGTTTCTGTCCTCTCTGTATGGTTTCTGTCCTCTCTTGTATGGTTTCTGTCCTCGCTGTATGGTTTCTGTCCTCTCTGTATGGTTTCAGTCCTCTGTATGGTTTCTGTCCTCTTTGTGTGGTTTCTGTCCTCGCTGTATGGTTTCTGTCCTCTGTGGGGTTTCTGTCTCTTGTATGGTTTCTGTCCTCTCTGTATGGTTTCTGTCCTATCTGTATGGTTTCTGTCCTCTCTGTGTGGTTTCTGCCCTCTGTGTGTGGTTTCTGTCCTATCTGTGTGGTTTCTGTCCTCTCTCTATGGTTTCTGTCTTCTCTGTGTGGTTTCTGTCCTCTCTGTATGGTTTCTGTCCTCTCTGTATGGTTTCTGTCCTCTCTGTATGAGTTCTGTCCTCGCTGTATGGTTTCTGTCCTCTCTGTGTGGTTTCTGTCCTCTCTGTGTGGTTTCTGTCCTCTCTGTGTGGTTTCTGTCCTCTGTGTGTTGTTTCTGTCCTATCTGTGTGGTTTCTGTCCTCTCTGTGTGGTTTCTGTCCTCTCTGTATGGTTTCTGTCCTCTCTGTATGGTTTCTGTCCTCTCTGTATGGTTTCTGTCCTCTCTATGGTTTCTGTCCTCTATGTGTGGTTTCTGTCCTCTGTGTGTTGTTTCTGTCCTATCTGTGTGGTTTCTGTCCTCTCTGTGTGGTTTCTGTCCTCTCTGTATGGTTTCTGTCCTCTCTGTATGGTTTCTGTCCTCTCTGTATGGTTTCTGTCCTCTCTGTATGGTTTCTGTCCTCGCTGTATGGTTTCTGTCCTCTCTGTGTGGTTTCTGTCCTCGCTGTATGGTTTCTGTCCTCTCTGTATGGTTTCTGTCTCTTGTATGGTTTCTGTCCTCTCTGTATGGTTTCTGACCTCTCTGTATGGTTTCTGTCCTCTCTGTATGGTTTCTGTCTTCGCTGTATGGTTTCTGTCCTCTCTGTATGGTTTCTGTCCTCTCTGTATGGTTTCTGTCTCTTGTATGGTTTTTGTCCTCTCTGTCTGGTTACTGTCTCTTGTATGGTTTCTGTCCTCTCTGTGTGGTTTCTGTCCTCTCAGTATGGTTTCTGTCTCTTGGAAGGTTTCTGTCCTCTCTGTATGGTTTCTGTCCTCTCTGTATGGTTTCTGTCCTCTCTGTATGGTTTCTGTCTCTTGTATGGTTTCTGTCTCTTGTATGGTTTCTGTCCTCTCTGTATGGTTTCTGTCCTCTCTGTGTGGTTTCTGTCCTCGCTGTATGGTTTATGTCCTCTGTGTGGTTTCTGTCCTCTCTGTATGGTTTCTGTCCTCTGTATGGTTTCTGTCCTCGCTGTATGGTTTCTGTCCTCTCTGTATGGTTTCTGTCCTCGCTGTATGGTTTCTGTCCTCGCTGTATGGTTTCTGTCTCTTGTATGGTTTCTGTCCTCTCTGTATGGTTTCTGTCCTCTCTGTATGGTTTCTGTCCTCTCTGTATGGTTTCTGTCTCTTGTATGGTTTCTGTCTCTTGTATGGTTTCTGTCCTCTCTATATGGTTTCTGTCCTCTCTGTGTGGTTTCTGTCCTCGCTGTATGGTTTCTGTCCTCTGTGTGGTTTCTGTCCTCTCTGTATGGTTTCTGTCCTCTGTATGGTTTCTGTCCTCGCTGTATGGTTTCTGTCCTCTCTGTATGGTTTCTGTCCTCGCTGTATGGTTTCTCTCCTCGCTGTATGGTTTCTGTCCTCTCTGTGTGGTTTCTGTCCTCTCTCTATGGTTTCTGTCCTCTCTGTGTGGTTTCTGTCCTCGCTGTATGGTTTCTGTCCTCTCTGTATGGTTTCTGTCCTCGCTGTATGGTTTCTGTCCTCTCTGTGTGGTTTCTGTCCTCTCTGTATGGTTTCTGTCCTCTCTGGGTGGTTTCTGTCCTCTCTGTATGGTTTCTGTCCTCTCTGTATGGTTTCTGTCCTCTCTGTATGGTTTCTGTCCTCTGTATGGTTTCTGTCCTCGCTGTATGGTTTCTGTCCTCTCTGTGTGGTTTCTGTCCTCTCTGTGTGGTTTCTGTCCTCTCTGTATGGTTTCTCTCCTCTCTGTGTGGTTTCTGTCCTCTCTGTATGGTTTCTGTCCTCTGTGTGGTTTCTGTCCTCTGTGTGTGGTTTCTGTCCTCTCTGAGTGGTTTCTGTCCTCGCTGTATGGTTTCTGTCCTCTCTGTATGGTTTGTGTCCTCTCTGTGTGGTTTCTGTCCTCTCTGTATGGTTTCTGTCCTCTGTGTGGTTTCTGTCCTCTGTGTGTGGTTTCTGTCCTCGCTGTATGGTTTCTGTCCTCTCTGTGTGGTTTCTGTCCTCTCTGTGTGGTTTCTGTCCTCTATGTATGGTTTCTGTCCTCTCTGTGTGGTTTCTGTCCTCTGTGTGGTTTCTGTCCTCTGTGTGTGGTTTCTGTCCTCGCTGTATGGTTTCTGTCCTCTCTGTGTGGTTTCTGTCCTCTCTGTGTGGTTTCTGTCCTCTCTGTATGGTTTCTGTCCTCTCTGTGTGGTTTCTGTCCGCTCTGTATGGTTTCTGTCCTCTCTGTATGGTTTCTGTCCTCTGTGTGGTTTCTGTCCTCGCTGTGTGGTTTCTGTCCTCTGTATGGTTTCTGTCCTCTCTGTGTGGTTTCTGTCCTCTCTGTGTGGTTTCTGTCCTCTCTGTATGGTTTCTGTCCTCTCTGTATGGTTTCTGTCCTCTCTGGGTGGTTTCTGTCCTCTCTGTGTAGTTTCTGTCCTCTCTGTATGGTTTCTGTCCTCTCTGTGTGGTTTCTGTCCCTTGTGTGGTTTCTGTCCTCTCTGTGTGGTTTCTGTCCTCGCTGTATGGTTTCTGTCCTCTCTGTATGGTTTCTGTCCTCTCTGTATGGTTTCTGTCCTCTCTGTGTGGTTTCTGTCCTCTCTGTGTGGTTTCTGTCCTCTTTATGGTTTCTGTCCTATCTGTGTGGTTTCTGTCCTCTGTATGGTTTCTGTCCTCTCTGTATGGTTTCTGTCCTCTCTGTATGGTTTCTGTCCTCTCTGTATGGTTTCTGTCCTCTATTGTATGGTTTATGTCTCTTGTATGGTTTCTGTCCTCTCTGTATGGTTTCTGTCCTCTCTGTATGGTTTCTGTCCTCTCTGTGTGGTTCTGTCCTCTGTATGGTTTCTGTCCTCTCTGTGTGGTTTCTGTCCTCTGTATGGTTTATGTCCTCTCTGTATGGTTTCTGTCCTCTCTGTATGGTTTCTGTCCTCTCTGTCCTCTCTGTATGGTTTCTGTCCTCTCTGTATGGTTTCTGTCCTCTGTATGGTTTCTGTCCTCTCTGTGTGGTTTCTTTCCTCGCTGTATGGTTTCTGTCCTCTGTGTGGTTTCTGTCTCTTGTATGGTTTCTGTCCTCTCTGTATGGTTTCTGTCCTCTCTGTGTGGTTTATGTCCTCTGTGTGTGGTTTATGTTCTATCTGTGTGGTTTCTGTCCTCTCTGTGTGGTTTCTGTCCTCTCTGTATGGTTTCTGTCCTCTCTGTATGGTTTCTGTCTTCTCTGTATGGGTTCTGTCCTCGCTGTATGGTTTCTGTCCTCTCTGTGTGGTTTCTGTCCTCTCTGTATGGTTTCTGTCCTCTCTGTGTGTGGTTTCTGTCCTCTCTGTGTGGTTTCTGTCCTCTCTGTATGGTTTCTGTCCTCTCTGTTTGGTTTCTGTCCTCGCTGTATGGTATCTGTCCTCTGTGTGGTTTCTGTCCTCTCTGTGTGGTTTCTGTCTTCTCTGTGTGGTTTCTGTCCTCTCTGTGTGGTTTCTGTCCTCTGTGTGGTTTCTGTCCTCTCTGTGTGGTTTCTGTCCTCTATGTGTGGTTTCTATCCTCTCTGTATGGTTTCTGTCCTCTCTGTATGGTTTCTGTCCTCTCTGTGTGGTTTCTGTCCTCTCTGTATGGTTTCTGTCCTCTCTGTTTGGTTTCTGTCCTCGCTGTATGGTATCTGTCCTCTGTGTGGTTTCTGTCCTCTCTGTGTGGTTTCTGTCTTCTCTGTGTGGTTTCTGTCCTCTCTGTGTGGTTTCTGTCCTCTGTGTGGTTTCTGTCCTCTCTGTGTGGTTTCTGTCCTCTATGTGTGGTTTCTGTCCTCTCTGTATGGTTTCTGTCCTCTCTGTATGGTTTCTGTCCTCTCTGTGTGGTTTCTGTCCTCTCTGTATGGTTTCTGTCCTCTGTGTGGTTTCTGTCTTCTCTGTGTGGTTTCTGTTCTCGCGGTATGGTTTCTGTCCTCTCTGTATGGTTTCTGTCCTCTGTATGGTTTCTGTCCTTGCTGTATGGTTTCTGTCCCCTCTGTGTGGTTTCTGTCCTCTCTGTGTGGTTTCTGTCCTCTCTGTATGGTTTCTGTCCTCGCTGTATGGTTTCTGTCCTCTGTATGGTTTCTGTCCTCTCTGTATGGTTTCTGTCCTCGCTGTATGGTTTCTGTCCTCTGTATGATTTCTGTCCTCTCTGTATGGTTTCTGTCCTCTGTGTGGTTTCTGTCCTCTGTGTGGTTTCTGTCCTCTGTATGGTTTCTGTCCCCTCTGTGTGGTTTCTGTCCTCTCTGTGTGGTTTCTGTCCTCGCTGTGTGGTTTCTGTCCTCTCTGTGTGGTTTCTGTCCTCTCTGTGTGGTTTCTGTCCCCTCTGTATGGTTTCTGTCCTCTCTGTATGGTTTCTGTCCTCTCTTGTATGGTTTCTGTCCTCGCTGTATGGTTTCTGTCCTCTCTGTATGGTTTCTGTCCACTGTATGGTTTCTGTCCTCTTTGTGTGGTTTCTGTCCTCGCTGTATGGTTTCTGTCCTCTGTGGGGTTTCTGTCTCTTGTATGGTTTCTGTCCTCTCTGTATGGTTTCTGTCCTATCTGTATGGTTTCTGTCCTCTCTGTGTGGTTTCTGCCCTCTGTGTGTGGTTTCTGTCCTATCTGTGTGGTTTCTGTCCTCTCTGTATGGTTTCTGTCCTCTCTGTGTGGTTTCTGTCCTCTCTGTATGGTTTCTGTCCTCTCTGTATGGTTTCTGTCCTCTCTGTATGAGTTCTGTCCTCGCTGTATGGTTTCTGTCCTCTCTGTGTGGTTTCTGTCCTCTCTGTGTGGTTTCTGTCCTCTCTGTGTGGTTTCTGTCCTCTCTGTGTTGTTTCTGTCCTATCTGTGTGGTTTCTGTCCTCTCTGTGTGGTTTCTGTCCTCTCTGTGTGGTTTCTGTCCTCTCTGTGTGGTTTCTGTCCTCTCTGTGTTGTTTCTGTCCTATCTGTGTGGTTTCTGTCCTCTCTGTGTGGTTTCTGTCCTCTCTGTATGGTTTCTGTCCTCTCTGTATGGTTTCTGTCCTCGCTGTATGGTTTCTGTCCTCTCTGTATGGTTTCTGTCTTCGCTGTATGGTTTCTGTCCTCTCTGTATGGTTTCTGTCCTCTCTGTATGGTTTCTGTCTCTTGTATGGTTTTTGTCCTCTCTGTCTGGTTACTGTCTCTTGTATGGTTTCTGTCCTCTCTGTGTGGTTTCTGTCCTCTCAGTATGGTTTCTGTCTCTTGGAAGGTTTCTGTCCTCTCTGTATGGTTTCTGTCCTCTCTGTATGGTTTCTGTCCTCTCTGTATGGTTTCTGTCTCTTGTATGGTTTCTGTCTCTTGTATGGTTTCTGTCCTCTCTGTATGGTTTCTGTCCTCTCTGTGTGGTTTCTGTCCTCGCTGTATGGTTTATGTCCTCTGTGTGGTTTCTGTCCTCTCTGTATGGTTTCTGTCCTCTGTATGGTTTCTGTCCTCGCTGTATGGTTTCTGTCCTCTCTGTATGGTTTCTGTCCTCGCTGTATGGTTTCTGTCTCTTGTATGGTTTCTGTCCTCTCTGTATGGTTTCTGTCCTCTCTGTATGGTTTCTGTCCTCTCTGTATGGTTTTTGTCTCTTGTATGGTTTCTGTCTCTTGTATGGTTTCTGTCCTCTCTATATGGTTTCTGTCCTCTCTGTGTGGTTTCTGTCCTCGCTGTATGGTTTCTGTCCTCTGTGTGGTTTCTGTCCTCTCTGTATGGTTTCTGTCCTCTGTATGGTTTCTGTCCTCGCTGTATGGTTTCTGTCCTCTCTGTATGGTTTCTGTCCTCGCTGTATGGTTTCTCTCCTCGCTGTATGGTTTCTGTCCTCTCTGTGTGGTTTCTGTCCTCTCTCTATGGTTTCTGTCCTCTCTGTGTGGTTTCTGTCCTCGCTGTATGGTTTCTGTACTCTCTGTATGGTTTCTGTCCTCGCTGTATGGTTTCTGTCCTCTCTGTATGGTTTCTGTCCTCTCTGGGTGGTTTCTGTCCTCTCTGTATGGTTTCTGTCCTCTCTGGTTTCTGTCCTCTCTGTATGGTTTCTGTCCTCTGTATGGTTTCTGTCCTCGCTGTATGGTTTCTGTCCTCTCTGTGTGGTTTCTGTCCTCTCTGTGTGGTTTCTGTCCTCTCTGTGTGGTTTCTGTCCTCTCTGTATGGTTTCTGTCCTCTCTGTGTGGTTTCTGTCCTCTCTGTATGGTTTCTGTCCTCTGTGTGGTTTCTGTCCTCTGTGTTTGGTTTCTGTCCTCTCTGGGTGGTTTCTGTCCTCGCTGTATGGTTTCTGTCCTCTCTGTATGGTTTGTGTCCTCTCTGTGTGGTTTCTGTCCTCTCTGTATGGTTTCTGTCCTCTGTGTGGTTTCTGTCCTCTGTGTGTGGTTTCTGTCCTCGCTGTATGGTTTCTGTCCTCTCTGTGTGGTTTCTGTCCTCTCTGTTTGGTTTTTGTCCTCTATGTATGGTTTCTGTCCTCTCTGTGTGGTTTCTGTCCTCTGTGTGGTTTCTGTCCTCGGTGTGTGGTTTCTGTCCTCGCTGTATGGTTTCTGTCCTCTCTGTGTGGTTTCTGTCCTCTCTGTGTGGTTTCTGTCCTCTCTGTATGGTTTCTGTCCTCTCTGTCCTCTCTGTATGGTTTCTGTCCTCTCTGTATGGTTTCCGTCCTCTGTATGGTTTCTGTCCTCTCTGTGTGGTTTCTTTCCTCGCTGTATGGTTTCTGTCCTCTGTGTGGTTTCTGTCTCTTGTATGGTTTCTGTCCTCTCTGTATGGTTTCTGTCCTCTCTGTATGGTTTCTGTCCTCTGTATGGTTTCTGTCCTCGCTGTATGGTTTCTGTCCTCTCTGTGTGGTTTCTGTCCTCTCTGTGTGGTTTCTGTCCTCTCTGTGTGGTTTCTGTCCTCTCTGTATGGTTTCTGTCCTCTCTGTGTGGTTTCTGTCCTCTCTGTATGGTTTCTGTCCTCTGTGTGGTTTCTGTCCTCTGTGTTTGGTTTCTGTCCTCTCTGGGTGGTTTCTGTCCTCGCTGTATGGTTTCTGTCCTCTCTGTATGGTTTGTGTCCTCTCTGTGTGGTTTCTGTCCTCTCTGTATGGTTTCTGTCCTCTGTGTGGTTTCTGTCCTCTGTGTGTGGTTTCTGTCCTCGCTGTATGGTTTCTGTCCTCTCTGTGTGGTTTCTGTCCTCTCTGTTTGGTTTTTGTCCTCTATGTATGGTTTCTGTCCTCTCTGTGTGGTTTCTGTCCTCTGTGTGGTTTCTGTCCTCGGTGTGTGGTTTCTGTCCTCGCTGTATGGTTTCTGTCCTCTCTGTGTGGTTTCTGTCCTCTCTGTGTGGTTTCTGTCCTCTCTGTATGGTTTCTGTCCTCTCTGTCCTCTCTGTATGGTTTCTGTCCTCTCTGTATGGTTTCCGTCCTCTGTATGGTTTCTGTCCTCTCTGTGTGGTTTCTTTCCTCGCTGTATGGTTTCTGTCCTCTGTGTGGTTTCTGTCTCTTGTATGGTTTCTGTCCTCTCTGTATGGTTTCTGTCCTCTCTGTGTGGTTTATGTCCTCTGTGTGTGGTTTATGTTATATCTGTGTGGTTTCTGTCCTCTCTGTGTGGTTTCTGTCCTCTCTGTATGGTTTCTGTCCTCTCTGTATGGTTTCTGTCTTCTCTGTATGGGTTCTGTCCTCGCTGTATGGTTTCTGTCCTCTCTGTGTGGTTTCTGTCCTCTCTGTATGGTTTCTGTCCTCTCTGTATGGTTTCTGTCCTCTGTGTGGTTTCTGTCCTCTCTGTGTGGTTTCTGTCCTCTCTGTGTGGTTTCTGTCCTCTCTGTGTTGTTTCTGTCCTATCTGTGTGGTTTCTGTCCTCTCTGTGTGGTTTCTGTCCTCTCTGTATGGTTTCTGTCCTCTCTGTATGGTTTCTGTCCTCTCTGTATGGTTTCTGTCCTCTGTATGGTTTCTGTCCTCTCTGTGTGGTTTCTGTCCTCTGTGTGTTGTTTCTGTCCTATCTGTGTGGTTTCTGTCCTCTCTGTGTGGTTTCTGTCCTCTCTGTATGGTTTCTGTCCTCTCTGTGTGGTTTCTGTCCTCTCTGTATGGTTTCTGTCCTCTGTGTGGTTTCTGTCCTCTGTGTGTGGTTTCTGTCCTCTCTGGGTGGTTTCTGTCCTCGCTGTATGGTTTCTGTCCTCTCTGTATGGTTTGTGTCCTCTCTGTGTGGTTTCTGTCCTCTCTGTATGGTTTCTGTCCTCTGTGTGTTTTCTGTCCTCTGTGTGTGGTTTCTGTCCTCTATGTATGGTTTCTGTCCTCTCTGTGTGGTTTCTGTCCTCTGTGTGGTTTCTGTCCTCGGTGTGTGGTTTCTGTCCTCGCTGTATGGTTTCTGTCCTCTCTGTGTGGTTTCTGTCCTCTCTGTGTGGTTTCTGTCCTCTCTGTATGGTTTCTGTCCTCTCTGTCCTCTCTGTATGGTTTTTGTCCTCTCTGAATGGTTTCTGTCCTCTGTATGGTTTCTGTCCTCTCTGTGTGGTTTCTTTCCTCGCTGTATGGTTTCTGTCCTCTGTGTGGTTTCTGTCTCTTGTATGGTTTCTGTCCTCTCTGTATGGTTTCTGTCCTCTCTGTGTGGTTTATGTCCTCTGTGTGTGTTTTATGTTCTATCTGTGTGGTTTCTGTCCTCTCTGTGTGGTTTCTGTCCTCTCTGTATGGTTTCTGTCCTCTCTGTGTGGTTTCTGTCCTCTCTGTATGGTTTCTGTCCTCTCTGTATGGTTTCTGTCCTCTCTGTATGGTTTCTGTCCTCTCTGTGTGGTTTCTGTCCTCTCTGTATGGTTTCTGTCCTCTCTGTTTGGTTTCTGTCCTCGCTGTATGGTATCTGGCCTCTGTGTGGTTTCTGTCCTCTCTGTGTGGTTTCTGTCTATTCTGTGTGGTTTCTGTCCTCTCTGTGTGGTTTCTGTCCTCTGTGTGGTTTCTGTCCTCTCTGTGTGGTTTCTGTCCTCTATGTGTGGTTTCTGTCCTCTCTGTATGGTTTCTGTCCTCTCTGTATGGTTTCTGTCCTCTCTGTGTGGTTTCTGTCCTCTCTGTATGGTTTCTGTCCTCTGTGTGGTTTCTGTCTTCTCTGTGTGGTTTCTGTTCTCGCGGTATGGTTTCTGTCCTCTCTGTATGGTTTCTGTCCTCTGTATGGTTTCTGTCCTTGCTGTATGGTTTCTGTCCCCTCTGTGTGGTTTCTGTCCTCTCTGTGTGGTTTCTGTCCTCTCTGTATGGTTTCTGTCCTCGCTGTATGGTTTCTGTCCTCTGTATGGTTTCTGTCCTCTCTGTATGGTTTCTGTCCTCTGTATGGTTTCTGTCCTCTCTGTATGGTTTCTGTCCTCGCTGTATGGTTTCTGTCCTCTGTATGATTTCTGTCCTCTCTGTATGGTTTCTGTCCTCTGTGTGGTTTCTGTCCTCTGTGTGGTTTCTGTCCTCTGTATGGTTTCTGTCCCCTCTGTGTGGTTTCTGTCCTCTCTGTGTGGTTTCTGTCCTCGCTGTGTGGTTTCTGTCCTCTCTGTGTGGTTTCTGTCCTCTCTGTGTGGTTTCTGTCCCCTCTGTATGGTTTCTGTCCTCTCTGTATGGTTTCTGTCCTCTCTTGTATGGTTTCTGTCCTCGCTGTATGGTTTCTGTCCTCTCTGTATGGTTTCTGTCCTCTGTTTGGTTTCTGTCCTCTTTGTGTGGTTTCTGTCCTAGCTGTATGGTTTCTGTCCTCTGTGGGGTTTCTGTCTCTTGTATGGTTTCTGTCCTCTCTGTATGGTTTCTGTCCTATCTGTATGGTTTCTGTCCTCTCTGTGTGGTTTCTGCCCTCTGTGTGTGGTTTCTGTCCTATCTGTGTGGTTTCTGTCCTCTCTGTATGGTTTCTGTCCTCTCTGTGTGGTTTCTGTCCTCTCTGTGTGGTTTCTGTCCTCTCTGTATGGTTTCTGTCCTCTCTGTGTGGTTTCTGTCCGCTCTGTATGGTTTCTGTCCTCTCTGTATGGTTTCTGTCCTCTGTGTGGTTTCTGTCCTCGCTGTGTGGTTTCTGTCCTCTGTATGGTTTCTGTCCTCTCTGTGTGGTTTCTGTCCTCTCTGTGTGGTTTCTGTCCTCTCTGTGTGGTTTCTGTCCTCTCTGTATGGTTTCTGTCCTCTCTGTATGGTTTCTGTCCTCTCTGGGTGGTTTCTGTCCTCTCTGTGTAGTTTCTGTCCTCTCTGTATGGTTTCTGTCCTCTCTGTGTGGTTTCTGTCCCTTGTGTGGTTTCTGTCCTCTCTGTGTGGTTTCTGTCCTCGCTGTATGGTTTCTGTCCTCTCTGTATGGTTTCTGTCCTCTCTGTATGGTTTCTGTCCTCTCTGTGTGGTTTCTGTCCTCTCTGTGTGGTTTCTGTCCTCTTTATGGTTTCTGTCCTATCTGTGTGGTTTCTGTCCTCTGTATGGTTTCTGTCCTCTCTGTATGGTTTCTGTCCTCTCTGTATGGTTTCTGTCCTCTCTGTATGGTTTCTGTCCTCTATTGTATGGTTTATGTCTCTTGTATGGTTTCTGTCCTCTCTGTATGGTTTCTGTCCTCTCTGTATGGTTTCTGTCCTCTCTGTGTGGTTCTGTCCTCTGTATGGTTTCTGTCCTCTCTGTGTGGTTTCTGTCCTCTGTATGGTTTATGTCCTCTCTGTATGGTTTCTGTCCTCTCTGTATGGTTTCTGTCCTCTCTGTCCTCTCTGTATGGTTTCTGTCCTCTCTGTATGGTTTCTGTCCTCTGTATGGTTTCTGTCCTCTCTGTGTGGTTTCTTTCCTCGCTGTATGGTTTCTGTCCTCTGTGTGGTTTCTGTCTCTTGTATGGTTTCTGTCCTCTCTGTATGGTTTCTGTCCTCTCTGTGTGGTTTATGTCCTCTGTGTGTGGTTTATGTTCTATCTGTGTGGTTTCTGTCCTCTCTGTGTGGTTTCTGTCCTCTCTGTATGGTTTCTGTCCTCTCTGTATGGTTTCTGTCTTCTCTGTATGGGTTCTGTCCTCGCTGTATGGTTTCTGTCCTCTCTGTGTGGTTTCTGTCCTCTCTGTATGGTTTCTGTCCTCTCTGTGTGTGGTTTCTGTCCTCTCTGTGTGGTTTCTGTCCTCTCTGTATGGTCTCTGTCCTCTCTGTTTGGTTTCTGTCCTCGCTGTATGGTATCTGTCCTCTGTGTGGTTTCTGTCCTCTCTGTGTGGTTTCTGTCTTCTCTGTGTGGTTTCTGTCCTCTCTGTGTGGTTTCTGTCCTCTGTGTGGTTTCTGTCCTCTCTGTGTGGTTTCTGTCCTCTATGTGTGGTTTCTATCCTCTCTGTATGGTTTCTGTCCTCTCTGTATGGTTTCTGTCCTCTCTGTGTGGTTTCTGTCCTCTCTGTATGGTTTCTGTCCTCTCTGTTTGGTTTCTGTCCTCGCTGTATGGTATCTGTCCTCTGTGTGGTTTCTGTCCTCTCTGTGTGGTTTCTGTCTTCTCTGTGTGGTTTCTGTCCTCTCTGTGTGGTTTCTGTCCTCTGTGTGGTTTCTGTCCTCTCTGTGTGGTTTCTGTCCTCTATGTGTGGTTTCTGTCCTCTCTGTATGGTTTCTGTCCTCTCTGTATGGTTTCTGTCCTCTCTGTGTGGTTTCTGTCCTCTCTGTATGGTTTCTGTCCTCTGTGTGGTTTCTGTCTTCTCTGTGTGGTTTCTGTTCTCGCGGTATGGTTTCTGTCCTCTCTGTATGGTTTCTGTCCTCTGTATGGTTTCTGTCCTTGCTGTATGGTTTCTGTCCCCTCTGTGTGGTTTCTGTCCTCTCTGTGTGGTTTCTGTCCTCTCTGTATGGTTTCTGTCCTCGCTGTATGGTTTCTGTCCTCTGTATGGTTTCTGTCCTCTCTGTATGGTTTCTGTCCTCGCTGTATGGTTTCTGTCCTCTGTATGATTTCTGTCCTCTCTGTATGGTTTCTGTCCTCTGTGTGGTTTCTGTCCTCTGTGTGGTTTCTGTCCTCTGTATGGTTTCTGTCCCCTCTGTGTGGTTTCTGTCCTCTCTGTGTGGTTTCTGTCCTCGCTGTGTGGTTTCTGTCCTCTCTGTGTGGTTTCTGTCCTCTCTGTGTGGTTTCTGTCCCCTCTGTATGGTTTCTGTCCTCTCTGTATGGTTTCTGTCCTCTCTTGTATGGTTTCTGTCCTTGCTGTATGGTTTCTGTCCTCTCTGTATGGTTTCTGTCCACTGTATGGTTTCTGTCCTCTTTGTGTGGTTTCTGTCCTCGCTGTATGGTTTCTGTCCTCTGTGGGGTTTCTGTCTCTTGTATGGTTTCTGTCCTCTCTGTATGGTTTCTGTCCTATCTGTATGGTTTCTGTCCTCTCTGTGTGGTTTCTGCCCTCTGTGTGTGGTTTCTGTCCTATCTGTGTGGTTTCTGTCCTCTCTGTATGGTTTCTGTCCTCTCTGTGTGGTTTCTGTCCTCTCTGTATGGTTTCTGTCCTCTCTGTATGGTTTCTGTCCTCTCTGTATGAGTTCTGTCCTCGCTGTATGGTTTCTGTCCTCTCTGTGTGGTTTCTGTCCTCTCTGTGTGGTTTCTGTCCTCTCTGTGTGGTTTCTGTCCTCTCTGTGTTGTTTCTGTCCTATCTGTGTGGTTTCTGTCCTCTCTGTGTGGTTTCTGTCCTCTCTGTGTGGTTTCTGTCCTCTCTGTGTGGTTTCTGTCCTCTCTGTGTTGTTTCTGTCCTATCTGTGTGGTTTCTGTCCTCTCTGTGTGGTTTCTGTCCTCTCTGTATGGTTTCTGTCCTCTCTGTATGGTTTCTGTCCTCGCTGTATGGTTTCTGTCCTCTCTGTATGGTTTCTGTCTTCGCTGTATGGTTTCTGTCCTCTCTGTATGGTTTCTGTCCTCTCTGTATGGTTTCTGTCTCTTGTATGGTTTTTGTCCTCTCTGTCTGGTTACTGTCTCTTGTATGGTTTCTGTCCTCTCTGTGTGGTTTCTGTCCTCTCAGTATGGTTTCTGTCTCTTGGAAGGTTTCTGTCCTCTCTGTATGGTTTCTGTCCTCTCTGTATGGTTTCTGTCCTCTCTGTATGGTTTCTGTCTCTTGTATGGTTTCTGTCTCTTGTATGGTTTCTGTCCTCTCTGTATGGTTTCTGTCCTCTCTGTGTGGTTTCTGTCCTCGCTGTATGGTTTATGTCCTCTGTGTGGTTTCTGTCCTCTCTGTATGGTTTCTGTCCTCTGTATGGTTTCTGTCCTCGCTGTATGGTTTCTGTCCTCTCTGTATGGTTTCTGTCCTCGCTGTATGGTTTCTGTCTCTTGTATGGTTTCTGTCCTCTCTGTATGGTTTCTGTCCTCTCTGTATGGTTTCTGTCCTCTCTGTATGGTTTTTGTCTCTTGTATGGTTTCTGTCTCTTGTATGGTTTCTGTCCTCTCTATATGGTTTCTGTCCTCTCTGTGTGGTTTCTGTCCTCGCTGTATGGTTTCTGTCCTCTGTGTGGTTTCTGTCCTCTCTGTATGGTTTCTGTCCTCTGTATGGTTTCTGTCCTCGCTGTATGGTTTCTGTCCTCTCTGTATGGTTTCTGTCCTCGCTGTATGGTTTCTCTCCTCGCTGTATGGTTTCTGTCCTCTCTGTGTGGTTTCTGTCCTCTCTCTATGGTTTCTGTCCTCTCTGTGTGGTTTCTGTCCTCGCTGTATGGTTTCTGTACTCTCTGTATGGTTTCTGTCCTCGCTGTATGGTTTCTGTCCTCTCTGTATGGTTTCTGTCCTCTCTGGGTGGTTTCTGTCCTCTCTGTATGGTTTCTGTCCTCTCTGGTTTCTGTCCTCTCTGTATGGTTTCTGTCCTCTGTATGGTTTCTGTCCTCGCTGTATGGTTTCTGTCCTCTCTGTGTGGTTTCTGTCCTCTCTGTGTGGTTTCTGTCCTCTCTGTGTGGTTTCTGTCCTCTCTGTATGGTTTCTGTCCTCTCTGTGTGGTTTCTGTCCTCTCTGTATGGTTTCTGTCCTCTGTGTGGTTTCTGTCCTCTGTGTGTGGTTTCTGTCCTCTCTGGGTGGTTTCTGTCCTCGCTGTATGGTTTCTGTCCTCTCTGTATGGTTTGTGTCCTCTCTGTGTGGTTTCTGTCCTCTCTGTATGGTTTCTGTCCTCTGTGTGGTTTCTGTCCTCTGTGTGTGGTTTCTGTCCTCGCTGTATGGTTTCTGTCCTCTCTGTGTGGTTTCTGTCCTCTCTGTGTGGTTTTTGTCCTCTATGTATGGTTTCTGTCCTCTCTGTGTGGTTTCTGTCCTCTGTGTGGTTTCTGTCCTCGGTGTGTGGTTTCTGTCCTCGCTGTATGGTTTCTGTCCTCTCTGTGTGGTTTCTGTCCTCTCTGTGTGGTTTCTGTCCTCTCTGTATGGTTTCTGTCCTCTCTGTCCTCTCTGTATGGTTTCTGTCCTCTCTGTATGGTTTCCGTCCTCTGTATGGTTTCTGTCCTCTCTGTGTGGTTTCTTTCCTCGCTGTATGGTTTCTGTCCTCTGTGTGGTTTCTGTCTCTTGTATGGTTTCTGTCCTCTCTATATGGTTTCTGTCCTCTCTGTGTGGTTTCTGTCCTCGCTGTATGGTTTCTGTCCTCTGTGTGGTTTCTGTCCTCTCTGTATGGTTTCTGTCCTCTGTATGGTTTCTGTCCTCGCTGTATGGTTTCTGTCCTCTCTGTATGGTTTCTGTCCTCGCTGTATGGTTTCTCTCCTCGCTGTATGGTTTCTGTCCTCTCTGTGTGGTTTCTGTCCTCTCTCTATGGTTTCTGTCCTCTCTGTGTGGTTTCTGTCCTCGCTGTATGGTTTCTGTACTCTCTGTATGGTTTCTGTCCTCGCTGTATGGTTTCTGTCCTCTCTGTATGGTTTCTGTCCTCTCTGGGTGGTTTCTGTCCTCTCTGTATGGTTTCTGTCCTCTCTGGTTTCTGTCCTCTCTGTATGGTTTCTGTCCTCTGTATGGTTTCTGTCCTCGCTGTATGGTTTCTGTCCTCTCTGTGTGGTTTCTGTCCTCTCTGTGTGGTTTCTGTCCTCTCTGTGTGGTTTCTGTCCTCTCTGTATGGTTTCTGTCCTCTCTGTGTGGTTTCTGTCCTCTCTGTATGGTTTCTGTCCTCTGTGTGGTTTCTGTCCTCTGTGTGTGGTTTCTGTCCTCTCTGGGTGGTTTCTGTCCTCGCTGTATGGTTTCTGTCCTCTCTGTATGGTTTGTGTCCTCTCTGTGTGGTTTCTGTCCTCTCTGTATGGTTTCTGTCCTCTGTGTGGTTTCTGTCCTCTGTGTGTGGTTTCTGTCCTCGCTGTATGGTTTCTGTCCTCTCTGTGTGGTTTCTGTCCTCTCTGTGTGGTTTTTGTCCTCTATGTATGGTTTCTGTCCTCTCTGTGTGGTTTCTGTCCTCTGTGTGGTTTCTGTCCTCGGTGTGTGGTTTCTGTCCTCGCTGTATGGTTTCTGTCCTCTCTGTGTGGTTTCTGTCCTCTCTGTGTGGTTTCTGTCCTCTCTGTATGGTTTCTGTCCTCTCTGTCCTCTCTGTATGGTTTCTGTCCTCTCTGTATGGTTTCCGTCCTCTGTATGGTTTCTGTCCTCTCTGTGTGGTTTCTTTCCTCGCTGTATGGTTTCTGTCCTCTGTGTGGTTTCTGTCTCTTGTATGGTTTCTGTCCTCTCTGTATGGTTTCTGTCCTCTCTGTGTGGTTTATGTCCTCTGTGTGTGGTTTATGTTCTATCTGTGTGGTTTCTGTCCTCTCTGTGTGGTTTCTGTCCTCTCTGTATGGTTTCTGTCCTCTCTGTATGGTTTCTGTCTTCTCTGTATGGGTTCTGTCCTCGCTGTATGGTTTCTGTCCTCTCTGTGTGGTTTCTGTCCTCTCTGTATGGTTTCTGTCCTCTCTGTGTGGTTTCTGTCCTCTCTGTATGGTTTCTGTCCTCTCTGTTTGGTTTCTGTCCTCGCTGTATGGTATCTGTCCTCTGTGTGGTTTCTGTCCTCTCTGTGTGGTTTCTGTCTTCTCTGTGTGGTTTCTGTCCTCTCTGTGTGGTTTCTGTCCTCTGTGTGGTTTCTGTCCTCTCTGTGTGGTTTCTGTCCTCTATGTGTGGTTTCTGTCCTCTCTGTGTGGTTTCTGTCCTCTCTGTGTGGTTTCTGTCCTCTCTGTATGGTTTCTGTCCTCTCTGTATGGTTTCTGTCTTCTCTGTATGGGTTCTGTCCTCGCTGTATGGTTTCTGTCCTCTCTGTGTGGTTTCTGTCCTCTCTGTATGGTTTCTGTCCTCTCTGTGTGTGGTTTCTGTCCTCTCTGTGTGGTTTCTGTCCTCTCTGTATGGTTTCTGTCCTCTCTGTTTGGTTTCTGTCCTCGCTGTATGGTATCTGTCCTCTGTGTGGTTTCTGTCCTCTCTGTGTGGTTTCTGTCTTCTCTGTGTGGTTTCTGTCCTCTCTGTGTGGTTTCTGTCCTCTGTGTGGTTTCTGTCCTCTCTGTGTGGTTTCTGTCCTCTATGTGTGGTTTCTGTCCTCTCTGTATGGTTTCTGTCCTCTCTGTATGGTTTCTGTCCTCTCTGTGTGGTTTCTGTCCTCTCTGTATGGTTTCTGTCCTCTCTGTTTGGTTTCTGTCCTCGCTGTATGGTATCTGTCCTCTGTGTGGTTTCTGTCCTCTCTGTGTGGTTTCTGTCTTCTCTGTGTGGTTTCTGTCCTCTCTGTGTGGTTTCTGTCCTCTGTGTGGTTTCTGTCCTCTCTGTGTGGTTTCTGTCCTCTATGTGTGGTTTCTGTCCTCTCTGTATGGTTTCTGTCCTCTCTGTATGGTTTCTGTCCTCTCTGTGTGGTTTCTGTCCTCTCTGTATGGTTTCTGTCCTCTGTGTGGTTTCTGTCTTCTCTGTGTGGTTTCTGTTCTCGCGGTATGGTTTCTGTCCTCTCTGTATGGTTTCTGTCCTCTGTATGGTTTCTGTCCTTGCTGTATGGTTTCTGTCCCCTCTGTGTGGTTTCTGTCCTCTCTGTGTGGTTTCTGTCCTCTCTGTATGGTTTCTGTCCTCGCTGTATGGTTTCTGTCCTCTGTATGGTTTCTGTCCTCTCTGTATGGTTTCTGTCCTCTGTATGGTTTCTGTCCTCTCTGTATGGTTTCTGTCCTCGCTGTATGGTTTCTGTCCTCTGTATGATTTCTGTCCTCTCTGTATGGTTTCTGTCCTCTGTGTGGTTTCTGTCCTCTGTGTGGTTTCTGTCCTCTGTATGGTTTCTGTCCCCTCTGTGTATTTTCTGTCCTCTCTGTGTGGTTTCTGTCCTCGCTGTGTGGTTTCTGTCCTCTCTGTGTGGTTTCTGTCCTCTCTGTGTGGTTTCTGTCCCCTCTGTATGGTTTCTGTCCTCTCTGTATGGTTTCTGTCCTCTCGTGTATGGTTTCTGTCCTCGCTGTATGGTTTCTGTCCTCTCTGTATGGTTTCTGTCCTCTGTATGGTTTCTGTCCTCTCTGTATGAGTTCTGTCCTCGCTGTATGGTTTCTGTCCTTTCTGTGTGGTTTCTGTCCTCTCTGTGTGGTTTCTGTCCTCTCTGTGTGGTTTCTGTCCTCTCTGTGTTGTTTCTGTCCTATCTGTGTGGTTTCTGTCCTCTCTGTGTGGTTTCTGTCCTCTCTGTATGGTTTCTGTCCTCTCTGTATGGTTTCTGTCCTCTCTGTATGGTTTCTGTCCTCTGTATGGTTTCTGTCCTCTCTGTGTGGTTTCTGTCCTCTGTGTGTTGTTTCTGTCCTATCTGTGTGGTTTCTGTCCTCTCTGTGTGGTTTCTGTCCTCTCTGTATGGTTTCTGTCCTCTCTGTGTGGTTTCTGTCCTCTCTGTATGGTTTCTGTCCTCTGTGTGGTTTCTGTCCTCTGTGTGTGGTTTCTGTACCTCTCTGGGTGGTTTCTGTCCTCGCTGTATGGTTTCTGTCCTCTCTGTATGGTTTGTGTCCTCTCTGTGTGGTTTCTGTCCTCTCTGTATGGTTTCTGTCCTCTGTGTGTTTTCTGTCCTCTGTGTGTGGTTTCTGTCCTCTATGTATGGTTTCTGTCCTCTCTGTGTGGTTTCTGTCCTCTGTGTGGTTTCTGTCCTCGGTGTGTGGTTTCTGTCCTCGCTGTATGGTTTCTGTCCTCTCTGTGTGGTTTCTGTCCTCTCTGTGTGGTTTCTGTCCTCTCTGTATGGTTTCTGTCCTCTCTGTCCTCTCTGTATGGTTTCTGTCCTCTCTGAATGGTTTCTGTCCTCTGTATGGTTTCTGTCCTCTCTGTGTGGTTTCTTTCCTCGCTGTATGGTTTCTGTCCTCTGTGTGGTTTCTGTCTCTTGTATGGTTTCTGTCCTCTCTGTATGGTTTCTGTCCTCTCTGTGTGGTTTATGTCCTCTGTGTGTGGTTTATGTTCTATCTGTGTGGTTTCTGTCCTCTCTGTGTGGTTTCTGTCCTCTCTGTATGGTTTCTGTCCTCTCTGTGTGGTTTCTGTCCTCTCTGTATGGTTTCTGTCCTCTCTGTATGGTTTCTGTCCTCTCTGTATGGTTTCTGTCCTCTCTGTGTGGTTTCTGTCCTCTCTGTATGGTTTCTGTCCTCTCTGTTTGGTTTCTGTCCTCGCTGTATGGTATCTGGCCTCTGTGTGGTTTCTGTCCTCTCTGTGTGGTTTCTGTCTATTCTGTGTGGTTTCTGTCCTCTCTGTGTGGTTTCTGTCCTCTGTGTGGTTTCTGTCCTCTCTGTGTGGTTTCTGTCCTCTATGTGTGGTTTCTGTCCTCTCTGTATGGTTTCTGTCCTCTCTGTATGGTTTCTGTCCTCTCTGTGTGGTTTCTGTCCTCTCTGTATGGTTTCTGTCCTCTGTGTGGTTTCTGTCTTCTCTGTGTGGTTTCTGTTCTCGCGGTATGGTTTCTGTCCTCTCTGTATGGTTTCTGTCCTCTGTATGGTTTCTGTCCTTGCTGTATGGTTTCTGTCCCCTCTGTGTGGTTTCTGTCCTCTCTGTTTGGTTTCTGTCCTCTCTGTATGGTTTCTGTCCTCGCTGTATGGTTTCTGTCCTCTGTATGGTTTCTGTCCTCTCTGTATGGTTTCTGTCCTCTGTATGGTTTCTGTCCTCTCTGTATGGTTTCTGTCCTCGCTGTATGGTTTCTGTCCTCTGTATGATTTCTGTCCTCTCTGTATGGTTTCTGTCCTCTGTGTGGTTTCTGTCCTCTGTGTGGTTTCTGTCCTCTGTATGGTTTCTGTCCCCTCTGTGTGGTTTCTGTCCTCTCTGTGTGGTTTCTGTCCTCGCTGTGTGGTTTCTGTCCTCTCTGTGTGGTTTCTGTCCTCTCTGTGTGGTTTCTGTCCCCTCTGTATGGTTTCTGTCCTCTCTGTATGGTTTCTGTCCTCTCTTGTATGGTTTCTGTCCTCGCTGTATGGTTTCTGTCCTCTCTGTATGGTTTCTGTCCTCTGTTTGGTTTCTGTCCTCTTTGTGTGGTTTCTGTCCTCGCTGTATGGTTTCTGTCCTCTGTGGGGTTTCTGTCTCTTGTATGGTTTCTGTCCTCTCTGTATGGTTTCTGTCCTATCTGTATGGTTTCTGTCCTCTCTGTGTGGTTTCTGCCCTCTGTGTGTGGTTTCTGTCCTATCTGTGTGGTTTCTGTCCTCTCTGTATGGTTTCTGTCCTCTCTGTGTGGTTTCTGTCCTCTCTGTGTGGTTTCTGTCCTCTCTGTATGGTTTCTGTCCTCTCTGTATGGTTTCTGTCCTCTGTATGGTTTCTGTCCTCTCTGTGTGGTTTCTGTCCTCTGTGTGTTGTTTCTGTCCTATCTGTGTGGTTTCTGTCCTCTCTGTGTGGTTTCTGTCCTCTCTGTATGGTTTCTGTCCTCTCTGTATGGTTTCTGTCCTCTCTGTATGGTTTCTGTCCTCGCTGTATGGTTTCTGTCCTCTCTGTGTGGTTTCTGTCCTCGCTGTATGGTTTCTGTCCTCTCTGTATGGTTTCTGTCTCTTGTATGGTTTCTGTCCTCTCTGTATGGTTTCTGTCCTCTCTGTATGGTTTCTGTCTTCGCTGTATGGTTTCTGTCCTCTCTGTATGGTTTCTGTCCTCTCTGTATGGTTTCTGTCTCTTGTATGGTTTTTGTCCTCTCTGTCTGGTTACTGTCTCTTGTATGGTTTCTGTCCTCTCTGTGTGGTTTCTGTCCTCTCAGTATGGTTTCTGTCTCTTGGAAGGTTTCTGTCCTCTCTGTATGGTTTCTGTCCTCTCTGTATGGTTTCTGTCCTCTCTGTATGGTTTCTGTCTCTTGTATGGTTTCTGTCTCTTGTATGGTTTCTGTCCTCTCTGTATGGTTTATGTCCTCTCTGTGTGGTTTCTGTCCTCGCTGTATGGTTTATGTCCTCTGTGTGGTTTCTGTCCTCTCTGTATGGTTTCTGTCCTCTGTATGGTTTCTGTCCTCGCTGTATGGTTTCTGTCCTCTCTGTATGGTTTCTGTCCTCGCTGTATGGTTTCTGTCCTCGCTGTATGGTTTCTGTCTCTTGTATGGTTTCTGTCCTCTCTGTATGGTTTCTGTCCTCTCTGTATGGTTTCTGTCCTCTCTGTATGGTTTTTGTCTCTTGTATGGTTTCTGTCTCTTGTATGGTTTCTGTCCTCTCTATATGGTTTCTGTCCTCTCTGTGTGGTTTCTGTCCTCGCTGTATGGTTTCTGTCCTCTGTGTGGTTTCTGTCCTCTCTGTATGGTTTCTGTCCTCTGTATGGTTTCTGTCCTCGCTGTATGGTTTCTGTCCTCTCTGTATGGTTTCTGTCCTCGCTGTATGGTTTCTCTCCTCGCTGTATGGTTTCTGTCCTCTCTGTGTGGTTTCTGTCTTCTCTCTATGGTTTCTGTCCTCTCTGTGTGGTTTCTGTCCTCGCTGTATGGTTTCTGTCCTCTCTGTATGGTTTATGTCCTCGCTGTATGGTTTCTGTCCTCTCTGTGTGGTTTCTGTCCTCTCTGTATGGTTTCTGTCCTCTCTGGGTGGTTTCTGTCCTCTCTGTATGGTTTCTGTCCTCTCTGTATGGTTTCTGTCCTCTGTATGGTTTCTGTCCTCGCTGTATGGTTTCTGTCCTCTCTGTGTGGTTTCTGTCCTCTCTGTGTGGTTTCTGTCCTCTCTGTGTGGTTTCTGTCCTCTCTGTATGGTTTCTGTCCTCTCTGTGTGGTTTCTGTCCTCTCTGTATGGTTTCTGTCCTCTGTGTGGTTTCTGTCCTCTGTGTGTGGTTTCTGTCCTCTCTGGGTGGTTTCTGTCCTCGCTGTATGGTTTCTGTCCTCTCTGTATGGTTTGTGTCCTCTCTGTGTGGTTTCTGTCCTCTCTGTATGGTTTCTGTCCTCTGTGTGGTTTCTGTCCTCTGTGTGTGGTTTCTGTCCTCGCTGTATGGTTTCTGTCCTCTCTGTGTGGTTTCTGTCCTCTCTGTGTGGTTTCTGTCCTCTATGTATGGTTTCTGTCCTCTCTGTGTGGTTTCTGTCCTCTGTGTGGTTTCTGTCCTCGGTGTGTGGTTTCTGTCCTCGCTGTATGGTTTCTGTCCTCTCTGTGTGGTTTCTGTCCTCTCTGTGTGGTTTCTGTCCTCTCTGTATGGTTTCTGTCCTCGCTGTGTGGTTTCTGTCCTCTGTATGGTTTCTGTCCTCTCTGTGTGGTTTCTGTCCTCTCTGTGTGGTTTCTGTCCTCTCTGTATGGTTTCTGTCCTCTCTGTATGGTTTCTGTCCTCTCTGGGTGGTTTCTGTCCTCTCTGTGTGGTTTCTGTCCTCTCTGTATGGTTTCTGTCCTCTCTGTGTGGTTTCTGTCCCTTGTGTGGTTTCTGTCCTCTCTGTGTGGTTTCTGTCCTCGCTGTATGGTTTCTGTCCTCTCTGTATGGTTTCTGTCCTCTCTGTATGGTTTCTGTCCTCTCTGTGTGGTTTCTGTCCGCTCTGTATGGTTTCTGTCCTCTCTGTATGGTTTCTGTCCTCTGTGTGGTTTCTGTCCTCGCTGTGTGGTTTCTGTCCTCTGTATGGTTTCTGTGCTCTCTGTGTGGTTTCTGTCCTCTCTGTGTGGTTTCTGTCCTCTCTGTATGGTTTCTGTCCTCTCTGTATGGTTTCTGTCCTCTCTGGGTGGTTTCTGTCCTCTCTGTGTGGTTTCTGTCCTCTCTGTATGGTTTCTGTCCTCTCTGTGTGGTTTCTGTCCCTTGTGTGGTTTCTGTCCTCTCTGTGTGGTTTCTGTCCTCGCTGTATGGTTTCTGTCCTCTCTGTATGGTTTCTGTCCTCTCTGTATGGTTTCTGTCCTCTCTGTGTGGTTTCTGTCCTCTCTGTGTGGTTTCTGTCCCTTGTGTGGTTTCTGTCCTCTCTGGGTGGTTTCTGTCCTCTCTGTATAGTTTCTGTCCTCTCTGTATGGTTTCTGTCCTCTCTGTGTGGTTTCTGCCCTCTCTGTGTGGTTTCTGTCCTCGCTGTGTGGTTTCTGTCCTCACTGTGTGGTTTCTGTCCTCTCTGTGTGGTTTCTGTCCTCTCTGTATGGTTTCTGTCCTCTCTGTATGGTTTTTGTCCTCTCTATGTGGTTTCTATCCTCGCTGTATGGTTTCTGTCCTCTCTGTATGGTTTCTGTCCTTGCTGTATGGTTTCTGTCCTCTCTGTATGGTTTCTGTCCTCTCTGTATGGTTTCTGTCCTCTCTGTATGGTTTCTGTCCTTGCTGTATGGTTTCTGTCCTCTCTGTATGGTTTCTGTCCTCTCTGTATGGTTTCTGTCCTCTCTGTATGGTTTCTGTCCCTTGTGTGGTTTCTGTCCTCTCTGGGTGGTTTCTGTCCTCTCTGTATGGTTTCTGTCCTCTCTGTATGGTTTCTGTCCTCTCTGTGTGGTTTCTGCCCTCTCTGTGTGGTTTCTGTCCTCGCTGTGTGGTTTCTGTCCTCGCTGTGTGGTTTCTGTCCTCTCTGTGTGGTTTCTGTCCTCTCTGTATGGTTTCTGTCCTCTCTGTATGGTTTTTGTCCTCTCTGTGTGGTTTCTGTCCTCGCTGTATGGTTTCTGTCCTCTCTGTATGGTTTCTGTCCTTGCTGTATGGTTTCTGTCCTCTCCGTATGGTTTCTGTCCTCTCTGTATGGTTTCTGTCCTCTCTGTATGGTTTCTGTCCTTGCTGTATGGTTTCTGTCCTCTCTGTATGGTTTCTGTCCTCTCTGTATGGTTTCTGTCCTCTCTGTATGGTTTCTGTCCTCGCTGTATGGTTTCTGTCCTCTCTGTATGGTTTCTGTCCTCGCTGTGTGGTTTCTGTCCTCTCTGTATGGTTTCTGTCCTCACTGTATGGTTTCTGTCCTCTGTGTGGTTTCTGTCCTCGCTGTATGGTTTCTGTCCTCTGTGTGGTTTCTGTCCTATCTGTGTGGTTTCTGTCCTCTCTGTATGGTTTCTGTCCTCTCTGTATGGTTTCTGTCCTCGCTGTATGGTTTCTGTCCTCTCTGTGTGGTTTCTGTCCTCGCTGTATGGTTTCTGTCCTCTCTGTATGGTTTCTGTCTCTTGTATGGTTTCTGTCCTCTCTGTATGGTTTCTGTCCTCTCTGTATGGTTTCTGTCCTCTCTGTATGGTTTCTGTCTTCGCTGTATGGTTTCTGTCCTCTCTGTATGGTTTCTGTCCTCTCTGTATGGTTTCTGTCTCTTGTATGGTTTTTGTCCTCTCTGTCTGGTTACTGTCTCTTGTATGGTTTCTGTCCTCTCTGTGTGGTTTCTGTCCTCTCTGTATGGTTTCTGTCTCTTGTATGGTTTCTGTCTCTTGTATGGTTTCTGTCCTCTCTGTATGGTTTCTGTCCTCTCTGTGTGGTTTCTGTCCTCGCTGTATGGTTTCTGTCCTCTGTGTGGTTTCTGTCCTCGCTGTATGGTTTCTGTCCTCTGTGTGGTTTCTGTCCTCTCTGTATGGTTTCTGTCCTCTGTATGGTTTCTGTCCTCGCTGTATGGTTTCTGTCCTCTCTGTATGGTTTCTGTCCTCGCTGTATGGTTTCTCTCCTCGCTGTATGGTTTCTGTCCTCTCTGTGTGGTTTCTGTCCTCTCTCTATGGTTTCTGTCCTCTCTGTGTGGTTTCTGTCCTCGCTGTATGGTTTCTGTCCTCTCTGTATGGTTTCTGTCCTCTCTGTATGGTTTCTGTCCTCGCTGTGTGGTTTCTGTCCTCTCTGTATGGTTTCTGTCCTCGCTGTATGGTTTCTGTCCTCTGTGTGGTTTCTGTCCTCGCTGTATGGTTTATGTCCTATCTGTGTGGTTTCTGTCCTCTCTGTATGGTTTATGTCCTCTCTGTATGGTTTCTGTCCTCGCTGTATGGTTTCTGTCCTCTCTGTGTGGTTTCTGTCCTCGCTGTATGGTTTCTGTCCTCTCTGTATGGTTTCTGTCTCTTGTATGGTTTCTGTCCTCTCTGTATGGTTTCTGTCCTCTCTGTATGGTTTCTGTCCTCTTTGTATGGTTTCTGTCTTCGCTGTATGGTTTCTGTCCTCTCTGTATGGTTTCTGTCCTCTCTGTATGGTTTCTGTCTCTTGTATGGTTTTTGTCCTCTCTGTCTGGTTACTGTCTCTTGTATGGTTTCTGTCCTCTCTGTGTGGTTTCTGTCCTCTCTGTATGGTTTCTGTCTCTTGTATGGTTTCTGTCTCTTGTATGGTTTCTGTCCTCTCTGTATGGTTTCTGTCCTCTCTGTGTGGTGTCTGTCCTCGCTGTATGGTTTCTGTCCTCTGTGTGGTTTCTGTCCTCGCTGTATGGTTTCTGTCCTCTGTGTGGTTTCTGTCCTCTCTGTATGGTTTCTGTCCTCTGTATGGTTTCTGTCCTTGCTGTATGGTTTCTGTCCTCTCTGTATGGTTTCTGTCCTCGCTGTATGGTTTCTCTCCTCGCTGTATGGTTTCTGTCCTCTCTGTGTGGTTTCTGTCCTCTCTCTATGGTTTCTGTCCTCTCTGTGTGGTTTCTGTCCTCGCTGTATGGTTTCTGTCCTCTCTGTATGGTTTCTGTCCTCGCTGTATGGTTTCTCTCCTCTCTGTGTGGTTTCTGTCCTCTCTGTATGGTTTCTGTCCTCTCTGGGTGGTTTCTGTCCTCTCTGTATGGTTTCTGTCCTCTCTGTATGGTTTCTGTCCTCTCTGTATGGTTTCTGTCCTCTGTATGGTTTCTGTCCTCGCTGTATGGTTTCTGTCCTCTCTGTGTGGTTTCTGTCCTCTCTGTGTGGTTTCTGTCCTCTCTGTATGGTTTGTGTCCTCTCTGTGTGGTTTCTGTCCTCTCTGTATGGTTTCTGTCCTCTGTGTGGTTTCTGTCCTCTGTGTGTGGTTTCTGTCCTCGCTGTATGGTTTCTGTCCTCTCTGTGTGGTTTCTGTCCTCTCTGTGTGGTTTCTGTCCTCTATGTATGGTTTCTGTCCTCTCTGTGTGGTTTCTGTCCTCTGTGTGGTTTCTGTCCTCGGTGTGTGGTTTCTGTCCTCGCTGTATGGTTTCTGTCCTCTCTGTGTGGTTTCTGTCCTCTCTGTGTGGTTTCTGTCCTCTCTGTATGGTTTCTGTCCTCGCTGTGTGGTTTCTGTCCTCTGTATGGTTTCTGTCCTCTCTGTGTGGTTTCTGTCCTCTCTGTGTGGTTTCTGTCCTCTCTGTATGGTTTCTGTCCTCTCTGGGTGGTTTCTGTCCTCTCTGTGTGGTTTCTGTCCTCTCTGTATGGTTTCTGTCCTCTCTGTGTGGTTTCTGTCCCTTGTGTGGTTTCTGTCCTCTCTGTGTGGTTTCTGTCCTCGCTGTATGGTTTCTGTCCTCTCTGTATGGTTTCTGTCCTCTCTGTATGGTTTCTGTCCTCTCTGTGTGGTTTCTGTCCGCTCTGTATGGTTTCTGTCCTCTCTGTATGGTTTCTGTCCTCTGTGTGGTTTCTGTCCTCGCTGTGTGGTTTCTGTCCTCTGTATGATTTCTGTCCTCTCTGTGTGGTTTCTGTCCTCTCTGTGTGGTTTCTGTCCTCTCTGTATGGTTTCTGTCCTCTCTGTATGGTTTCTGTCCTCTCTGGGTGGTTTCTGTCCTCTCTGTGTGGTTTCTGTCCTCTCTGTATGGTTTCTGTCCTCTCTGTGTGGTTTCTGTCCCTTGTGTGGTTTCTGTCCTCTCTGTGTGGTTTCTGTCCTCGCTGTATGGTTTCTGTCCTCTCTGTATGGTTTCTGTCCTCTCTGTATGGTTTCTGTCCTCTCTGTGTGGTTTCTGTCCTCTCTGTGTGGTTTCTGTCCCTTGTGTGGTTTCTGTCCTCTCTGGGTGGTTTCTGTCCTCTCTGTATGGTTTCTGTCCTCTCTGTATGGTTTCTGTCCTCTCTGTGTGGTTTCTGCCCTCTCTGTGTGGTTTCTGTCCTCGCTGTGTGGTTTCTGTCCTCACTGTGTGGTTTCTGTCCTCTCTGTGTGGTTTCTGTCCTCTCTGTATGGTTTCTGTCCTCTCTGTATGGTTTTTGTCCTCTCTATGTGGTTTCTATCCTCGCTGTATGGTTTCTGTCCTCTCTGTATGGTTTCTGTCCTTGCTGTATGGTTTCTGTCCTCTCTGTATGGTTTCTGTCCTCTCTGTATGGTTTCTGTCCTCTCTGTATGGTTTCTGTCCTTGCTGTATGGTTTCTGTCCTCTCTGTATGGTTTCTGTCCTCTCTGTATGGTTTCTGTCCTCTCTGTATGGTTTCTGTCCCTTGTGTGGTTTCTGTCCTCTCTGGGTGGTTTCTGTCCTCTCTGTATGGTTTCTGTCCTCTCTGTATGGTTTCTGTCCTCTCTGTGTGGTTTCTGCCCTCTCTGTGTGGTTTCTGTCCTCGCTGTGTGGTTTCTGTCCTCGCTGTGTGGTTTCTGTCCTCTCTGTGTGGTTTCTGTCCTCTCTGTATGGTTTCTGTCCTCTCTGTATGGTTTTTGTCCTCTCTGTGTGGTTTCTGTCCTCGCTGTATGGTTTCTGTCCTCTCTGTATGGTTTCTGTCCTCTCTGTATGGTTTCTGTCCTCTCTGTATGGTTTCTGTCCTTGCTGTATGGTTTCTGTCCTCTCTGTATGGTTTCTGTCCTCTCTGTATGGTTTCTGTCCTCTCTGTATGGTTTCTGTCCTCGCTGTATGGTTTCTGTCCTCTCTGTATGGTTTCTGTCCTCGCTGTGTGGTTTCTGTCCTCTCTGTATGGTTTCTGTCCTCACTGTATGGTTTCTGTCCTCTGTGTGGTTTCTGTCCTCGCTGTATGGTTTCTGTCCTCTGTGTGGTTTCTGTCCTATCTGTGTGGTTTCTGTCCTCTCTGTATGGTTTCTGTCCTCTCTGTATGGTTTCTGTCCTCGCTGTATGGTTTCTGTCCTCTCTGTGTGGTTTCTGTCCTCGCTGTATGGTTTCTGTCCTCTCTGTATGGTTTCTGTCTCTTGTATGGTTTCTGTCCTCTCTGTATGGTTTCTGTCCTCTCTGTATGGTTTCTGTCCTCTCTGTATGGTTTCTGTCTTCGCTGTATGGTTTCTGTCCTCTCTGTATGGTTTCTGTCCTCTCTGTATGGTTTCTGTCTCTTGTATGGTTTTTGTCCTCTCTGTCTGGTTACTGTCTCTTGTATGGTTTCTGTCCTCTCTGTGTGGTTTCTGTCCTCTCTGTATGGTTTCTGTCTCTTGTATGGTTTCTGTCTCTTGTATGGTTTCTGTCCTCTCTGTATGGTTTCTGTCCTCTCTGTGTGGTTTCTGTCCTCGCTGTATGGTTTCTGTCCTCTGTGTGGTTTCTGTCCTCGCTGTATGGTTTCTGTCCTCTGTGTGGTTTCTGTCCTCTCTGTATGGTTTCTGTCCTCTCTGTGTGGTTTCTGTCCTCGCTGTATGGTTTCTGTCCTCTCTGTGTGGTTTCTGTCCTCTCTGTATGGTTTGTGTCCTCTCTGTGTGGTTTCTGTCCTCTCTGTATGGTTTCTGTCCTCTGTGTGGTTTCTGTCCTCTGTGTGTGGTTTCTGTCCTCGCTGTATGGTTTCTGTCCTCTCTGTGTGGTTTCTGTCCTCTCTGTGTGGTTTCTGTCCTCTATGTATGGTTTCTGTCCTCTCTGTGTGGTTTCTGTCCTCTGTGTGGTTTCTGTCCTCGGTGTGTGGTTTCTGTCCTCGCTGTATGGTTTCTGTCCTCTCTGTGTGGTTTCTGTCCTCTCTGTGTGGTTTCTGTCCTCTCTGTATGGTTTCTGTCCTCGCTGTGTGGTTTCTGTCCTCTGTATGGTTTCTGTCCTCTCTGTGTGGTTTCTGTCCTCTCTGTGTGGTTTCTGTCCTCTCTGTATGGTTTCTGTCCTCTCTGGGTGGTTTCTGTCCTCTCTGTGTGGTTTCTGTCCTCTCTGTATGGTTTCTGTCCTCTCTGTGTGGTTTCTGTCCCTTGTGTGGTTTCTGTCCTCTCTGTGTGGTTTCTGTCCTCGCTGTATGGTTTCTGTCCTCTCTGTATGGTTTCTGTCCTCTCTGTATGGTTTCTGTCCTCTCTGTGTGGTTTCTGTCCGCTCTGTATGGTTTCTGTCCTCTCTGTATGGTTTCTGTCCTCTGTGTGGTTTCTGTCCTCGCTGTGTGGTTTCTGTCCTCTGTATGATTTCTGTCCTCTCTGTGTGGTTTCTGTCCTCTCTGTGTGGTTTCTGTCCTCTCTGTATGGTTTCTGTCCTCTCTGTATGGTTTCTGTCCTCTCTGGGTGGTTTCTGTCCTCTCTGTGTGGTTTCTGTCCTCTCTGTATGGTTTCTGTCCTCTCTGTGTGGTTTCTGTCCCTTGTGTGGTTTCTGTCCTCTCTGTGTGGTTTCTGTCCTCGCTGTATGGTTTCTGTCCTCTCTGTATGGTTTCTGTCATCTCTGTATGGTTTCTGTCCTCTCTGTGTGGTTTCTGTCCTCTCTGTGTGGTTTCTGTCCCTTGTGTGGTTTCTGTCCTCTCTGGGTGGTTTCTGTCCTCTCTGTATGGTTTCTGTCCTCTCTGTATGGTTTCTGTCCTCTCTGTGTGGTTTCTGCCCTCTCTGTGTGGTTTCTGTCCTCGCTGTGTGGTTTCTGTCCTCACTGTGTGGTTTCTGTCCTCTCTGTGTGGTTTCTGTCCTCTCTGTATGGTTTCTGTCCTCTCTGTATGGTTTTTGTCCTCTCTATGTGGTTTCTATCCTCGCTGTATGGTTTCTGTCCTCTCTGTATGGTTTCTGTCCTTGCTGTATGGTTTCTGTCCTCTCTGTATGGTTTCTGTCCTCTCTGTATGGTTTCTGTCCTCTCTGTATGGTTTCTGTCCTTGCTGTATGGTTTCTGTCCTCTCTGTATGGTTTCTGTCCTCTCTGTATGGTTTCTGTCCTCTCTGTATGGTTTCTGTCCCTTGTGTGGTTTCTGTCCTCTCTGGGTGGTTTCTGTCCTCTCTGTATGGTTTCTGTCCTCTCTGTATGGTTTCTGTCCTCTCTGTGTGGTTTCTGCCCTCTCTGTGTGGTTTCTGTCCTCGCTGTGTGGTTTCTGTCCTCGCTGTGTGGTTTCTGTCCTCTCTGTGTGGTTTCTGTCCTCTCTGTATGGTTTCTGTCCTCTCTGTATGGTTTTTGTCCTCTCTGTGTGGTTTCTGTCCTCGCTGTATGGTTTCTGTCCTCTCTGTATGGTTTCTGTCCTTGCTGTATGGTTTCTGTCCTCTCTGTATGGTTTCTGTCCTCTCTGTATGGTTTCTGTCCTCTCTGTATGGTTTCTGTCCTTGCTGTATGGTTTCTGTCCTCTCTGTATGGTTTCTGTCCTCTCTGTATGGTTTCTGTCCTCTCTGTATGGTTTCTGTCCTCGCTGTATGGTTTCTGTCCTCTCTGTATGGTTTCTGTCCTCGCTGTGTGGTTTCTGTCCTCTCTGTATGGTTTCTGTCCTCACTGTATGGTTTCTGTCCTCTGTGTGGTTTCTGTCCTCGCTGTATGGTTTCTGTCCTCTGTGTGGTTTCTGTCCTATCTGTGTGGTTTCTGTCCTCTCTGTATGGTTTCTGTCCTCTCTGTATGGTTTCTGTCCTCGCTGTATGGTTTCTGTCCTCTCTGTGTGGTTTCTGTCCTCGCTGTATGGTTTCTGTCCTCTCTGTATGGTTTCTGTCTCTTGTATGGTTTCTGTCCTCTCTGTATGGTTTCTGTCCTCTCTGTATGGTTTCTGTCCTCTCTGTATGGTTTCTGTCTTCGCTGTATGGTTTCTGTCCTCTCTGTATGGTTTCTGTCCTCTCTGTATGGTTTCTGTCTCTTGTATGGTTTTTGTCCTCTCTGTCTGGTTACTGTCTCTTGTATGGTTTCTGTCCTCTCTGTGTGGTTTCTGTCCTCTCTGTATGGTTTCTGTCTCTTGTATGGTTTCTGTCTCTTGTATGGTTTCTGTCCTCTCTGTATGGTTTCTGTCCTCTCTGTGTGGTTTCTGTCCTCGCTGTATGGTTTCTGTCCTCTGTGTGGTTTCTGTCCTCGCTGTATGGTTTCTGTCCTCTGTGTGGTTTCTGTCCTCTCTGTATGGTTTCTGTCCTCTGTATGGTTTCTGTCCTCGCTGTATGGTTTCTGTCCTCTCTGTATGGTTTCTGTCCTCGCTGTATGGTTTCTCTCCTCGCTGTATGGTTTCTGTCCTCTCTGTGTGGTTTCTGTCCTCTCTCTATGGTTTCTGTCCTCTCTGTGTGGTTTCTGTCCTCGCTGTATGGTTTCTGTCCTCTCTGTATGGTTTCTGTCCTCTCTGTATGGTTTCTGTCCTCGCTGTGTGGTTTCTGTCCTCTCTGTATGGTTTCTGTCCTCGCTGTATGGTTTCTGTCCTCTGTGTGGTTTCTGTCCATGCTGTATGGTTTATGTCCTATCTGTGTGGTTTCTGTCCTCTCTGTATGGTTTCTGTCCTCTCTGTATGGTTTCTGTCCTCGCTGTATGGTTTCTGTCCTCTCTGTGTGGTTTCTGTCCTCGCTGTATGGTTTCTGTCCTCTCTGTATGGTTTCTGTCTCTTGTATGGTTTCTGTCCTCTCTGTATGGTTTCTGTCCTCTCTGTATGGTTTCTGTCCTCTCTGTATGGTTTCTGTCTTCGCTGTATGGTTTCTGTCCTCTCTGTATGGTTTCTGTCCTCTCTGTATGGTTTCTGTCTCTTGTATGGTTTTTGTCCTCTCTGTCTGGTTACTGTCTCTTGTATGGTTTCTGTCCTCTGTGTGGTTTCTGTCCTCTCTGTATGGTTTCTGTCTCTTGTATGGTTTCTGTCTCTTGTATGGTTTCTGTCCTCTCTGTATGGTTTCTGTCCTCTCTGTGTGGTGTCTGTCCTCGCTGTATGGTTTCTGTCCTCTGTGTGGTTTCTGTCCTCGCTGTATGGTTTCTGTCCTCTGTGTGGTTTCTGTCCTCTCTGTATGGTTTCTGTCCTCTGTATGGTTTCTGTCCTTGCTGTATGGTTTCTGTCCTCTCTGTATGGTTTCTGTCCTCGCTGTATGGTTTCTCTCCTCGCTGTATGGTTTCTGTCCTCTCTGTGTGGTTTCTGTCCTCTCTCTATGGTTTCTGTCCTCTCTGTGTGGTTTCTGTCCTCGCTGTATGGTTTCTGTCCTCTCTGTATGGTTTCTGTCCTCGCTGTATGGTTTCTCTCCTCTCTGTGTGGTTTCTGTCCTCTCTGTATGGTTTCTGTCCTCTCTGGGTGGTTTCTGTCCTCTCTGTATGGTTTCTGTCCTCTCTGTATGGTTTCTGTCCTCTCTGTATGGTTTCTGTCCTCTGTATGGTTTCTGTCCTCGCTGTATGGTTTCTGTCCTCTCTGTGTGGTTTCTGTCCTCTCTGTGTGGTTTCTGTCCTCTCTGTATGGTTTGTGTCCTCTCTGTGTGGTTTCTGTCCTCTCTGTATGGTTTCTGTCCTCTGTGTGGTTTCTGTCCTCTGTGTGGTTTCTGTCCTCGCTGTATGGTTTCTGTCCTCTCTGTGTGGTTTCTGTCCTCTCTGTGTGGTTTCTGTCCTCTATGTATGGTTTCTGTCCTCTCTGTGTGGTTTCTGTCCTCTGTGTGGTTTCTGTCCTCGGTGTGTGGTTTCTGTCCTCGCTGTATGGTTTCTGTCCTCTCTGTGTGGTTTCTGTCCTCTCTGTGTGGTTTCTGTCCTCTCTGTATGGTTTCTGTCCTCGCTGTGTGGTTTCTGTCCTCTGTATGGTTTCTGTCCTCTCTGTGTGGTTTCTGTCCTCTCTGTGTGGTTTCTGTCCTCTCTGTATGGTTTCTGTCCTCTCTGTATGGTGTCTGTCCTCTCTGGGTGGTTTCTGTCCTCTCTGTGTGGTTTCTGTCCTCTCTGTATGGTTTCTGTCCTCTCTGTGTGGTTTCTGTCCCTTGTGTGGTTTCTGTCCTCTCTGTGTGGTTTCTGTCCTCGCTGTATGGTTTCTGTCCTCTCTGTATGGTTTCTGTCCTCTCTGTATGGTTTCTGTCCTCTCTGTGTGGTTTCTGTCCGCTCTGTATGGTTTCTGTCCTCTCTGTATGGTTTCTGTCCTCTGTGTGGTTTCTGTCCTCGCTGTGTGGTTTCTGTCCTCTGTATGGTTTCTGTCCTCTCTGTGTGGTTTCTGTCCTCTCTGTGTGGTTTCTGTCCTCTCTGTATGGTTTCTGTCCTCTCTGTATGGTTTCTGTCCTCTCTGGGTGGTTTCTGTCCTCTCTGTGTGGTTTCTGTCCTCTCTGTATGGTTTCTGTCCTCTCTGTGTGGTTTCTGTCCCTTGTGTGGTTTCTGTCCTCTCTGTGTGGTTTCTGTCCTCGCTGTATGGTTTCTGTCCTCTCTGTATGGTTTCTGTCCTCTCTGTATGGTTTCTGTCCTCTCTGTGTGGTTTCTGTCCTCTCTGTGTGGTTTCTGTCCCTTGTGTGGTTTCTGTCCTCTCTGGGTGGTTTCTGTCCTCTCTGTATAGTTTCTGTCCTCTCTGTATGGTTTCTGTCCTCTCTGTGTGGTTTCTGCCCTCTCTGTGTGGTTTCTGTCCTCGCTGTGTGGTTTCTGTCCTCACTGTGTGGTTTCTGTCCTCTCTGTGTGGTTTCTGTCCTCTCTGTATGGTTTCTGTCCTCTCTGTATGGTTTTTGTCCTCTCTATGTGGTTTCTATCCTCGCTGTATGGTTTCTGTCCTCTCTGTATGGTTTCTGTCCTTGCTGTATGGTTTCTGTCCTCTCTGTATGGTTTCTGTCCTCTCTGTATGGTTTCTGTCCTCTCTGTATGGTTTCTGTCCTTGCTGTATGGTTTCTGTCCTCTCTGTATGGTTTCTGTCCTCTCTGTATGGTTTCTGTCCTCTCTTTATGGTTTCTGTCCCTTGTGTGGTTTCTGTCCTCTCTGGGTGGTTTCTGTCCTCTCTGTATGGTTTCTGTCCTCTCTGTCTGGTTTCTGTCCTCTCTGTGTGGTTTCTGCCCTCTCTGTGTGGTTTCTGTCCTCGCTGTGTGGTTTCTGTCCTCGCTGTGTGGTTTCTGTCCTCTCTGTGTGGTTTCTGTCCTCTCTGTATGGTTTCTGTCCTCTCTGTATGGTTTTTGTCCTCTCTGTGTGGTTTCTGTCCTCGCTGTATGGTTTCTGTCCTCTCTGTATGGTTTCTGTCCTTGCTGTATGGTTTCTGTCCTCTCTGTATGGTTTCTGTCCTCTCTGTATGGTTTCTGTCCTCTCTGTATGGTTTCTGTCCTTGCTGTATGGTTTCTGTCCTCTCTGTATGGTTTCTGTCCTCTCTGTATGGTTTCTGTCCTGTCTGTATGGTTTCTGTCCTCGCTGTATGGTTTCTGTCCTCTCTGTATGGTTTCTGTCCTCGCTGTGTGGTTTCTGTCCTCTCTGTATGGTTTCTGTCCTCACTGTATGGTTTCTGTCCTCTGTGTGGTTTCTGTCCTCGCTGTATGGTTTCTGTCCTCTGTGTGGTTTCTGTCCTATCTGTGTGGTTTCTGTCCTCTCTGTATGGTTTCTGTCCTCTCTGTATGGTTTCTGTCCTCGCTGTATGGTTTCTGTCCTCTCTGTGTGGTTTCTGTCCTCGCTGTATGGTTTCTGTCCTCTCTGTATGGTTTCTGTCTCTTGTATGGTTTCTGTCCTCTCTGTATCGTTTCTGTCCTCTCTGTATGGTTTCTGTCCTCTCTGTATGGTTTCTGTCTTCGCTGTATGGTTTCTGTCCTCTCTGTATGGTTTCTGTCCTCTCTGTATGGTTTCTGTCTCTTGTATGGTTTTTGTCCTCTCTGTCTGGTTACTGTCTCTTGTATGGTTTCTGTCCTCTCTGTGTGGTTTCTGTCCTCTCTGTATGGTTTCTGTCTCTTGTATGGTTTCTGTCTCTTGTATGGTTTCTGTCCTCTCTGTATGGTTTCTGTCTCTTGTATGGTTTCTGTCTCTTATATGGTTTCTGTCCTCTCTGTATGGTTTCTGTCCTCTCTGTGTGGTTTCTGTCCTCGCTGTATGGTTTCTGTCCTCTGTGTGGTTTCTGTCCTCTCTGTATGGTTTCTGTCCTCTGTATGGTTTCTGTCCTCGCTGTATGGTTTCTGTCCTCTCTGTATGGTTTCTGTCCTCGCTGTATGGTTTCTCTCCTCGCTGTATGGTTTCTGTCCTCTCTGTGTGGTTTCTGTCCTCTCTCTATGGTTTCTGTCCTCTCTGTGTGGTTTCTGTCCTCGCTGTATGGTTTCTGTCCTCTCTGTATGGTTTCTGTCCTCTCTGTATGGTTTCTGTCCTCGCTGTGTGGTTTCTGTCCTCTCTGTATGGTTTCTGTCCTCGCTGTATGGTTTCTGTCCTCTGTGTGGTTTCTGTCCTCGCTGTATGGTTTATGTCCTATCTGTGTGGTTTCTGTCCTCTCTGTATGGTTTCTGTCCTCTCTGTATGGTTTCTGTCCTCGCTGTATGGTTTCTGTCCTCTCTGTGTGGTTTCTGTCCTCGCTGTATGGTTTCTGTCCTCTCTGTATGGTTTCTGTCTCTTGTATGGTTTCTGTCCTCTCTGTATGGTTTCTGTCCTCTCTGTATGGTTTCTGTCCTCTCTGTATGGTTTCTGTCTTCGCTGTATGGTTTCTGTCCTCTCTGTATGGTTTCTGTCCTCTCTGTATGGTTTCTGTCTCTTGTATGGTTTTTGTCCTCTCTGTCTGGTTACTGTCTCTTGTATGGTTTCTGTCCTCTCTGTGTGGTTTCTGTCCTCTCTGTATGGTTTCTGTCTCTTGTATGGTTTCTGTCTCTTGTATGGTTTCTGTCCTCTCTGTATGGTTTCTGTCCTCTGTGTGGTTTCTGTCCTCGCTGTATGGTTTCTGTCCTCTGTGTGGTTTCTGTCCTCTCTGTATGGTTTCTGTCCTCTGTATGGTTTCTGTCCTTGCTGTATGGTTTCTGTCCTCTCTGTATGGTTTCTGTCCTCGCTGTATGGTTTCTCTCCTCGCTGTATGGTTTCTGTCCTCTCTGTGTGGTTTCTGTCCTCTCTCTATGGTTTCTGTCCTCTCTGTGTGGTTTCTGTCCTCGCTGTATGGTTTCTGTCCTCTCTGTATGGTTTCTGTCCTCGCTGTATGGTTTCTCTCCTCTCTGTGTGGTTTCTGTCCTCTCTGTATGGTTTCTGTCCTCTCTGGGTGGTTTCTGTCCTCTCTGTATGGTTTCTGTCCTCTCTGTATGGTTTCTGTCCTCTCTGTATGGTTTCTGTCCTCTGTATGGTTTCTGTCCTCGCTGTATGGTTTCTGTCCTCTCTGTGTGGTTTCTGTCCTCTCTGTGTGGTTTCTGTCCTCTCTGTATGGTTTGTGTCCTCTCTGTGTGGTTTCTGTCCTCTCTGTATGGTTTCTGTCCTCTGTGTGGTTTCTGTCCTCTGTGTGTGGTTTCTGTCCTCGCTGTATGGTTTCTGTCCTCTCTGTGTGGTTTCTGTCCTCTCTGTGTGGTTTCTGTCCTCTATGTATGGTTTCTGTCCTCTCTGTGTGGTTTCTGTCCTCTGTGTGGTTTCTGTCCTCGGTGTGTGGTTTCTGTCCTCGCTGTATGGTTTCTGTCCTCTCTGTGTGGTTTCTGTCCTCTCTGTGTGGTTTCTGTCCTCTCTGTATGGTTTCTGTCCTCGCTGTGTGGTTTCTGTCCTCTGTATGGTTTCTGTCCTCTCTGTGTGGTTTCTGTCCTCTCTGTGTGGTTTCTGTCCTCTCTGTATGGTTTCTGTCCTCTCTGTATGGTTTCTGTCCTCTCTGGGTGGTTTCTGTCCTCTCTGTGTGGTTTCTGTCCTCTCTGTATGGTTTCTGTCCTCTCTGTGTGGTTTCTGTCCCTTGTGTGGTTTCTGTCCTCTCTGTGTGGTTTCTGTCCTCGCTGTATGGTTTCTGTCCTCTCTGTATGGTTTCTGTCCTCTCTGTATGGTTTCTGTCCTCTCTGTGTGGTTTCTGTCCGCTCTGTATGGTTTCTGTCCTCTCTGTATGGTTTCTGTCCTCTGTGTGGTTTCTGTCCTCGCTGTGTGGTTTCTGTCCTCTGTATGGTTTCTGTCCTCTCTGTGTGGTTTCTGTCCTCTCTGTGTGGTTTCTGTCCTCTCTGTATGGTTTCTGTCCTCTCTGTATGGTTTCTGTCCTCTCTGGGTGGTTTCTGTCCTCTCTGTGTGGTTTCTGTCCTCTCTGTCTGGTTACTGTCTCTTGTATGGTTTCTGTCCTCTCTGTGTGGTTTCTGTCCTCTCTGTATGGTTTCTGTCTCTTGTATGGTTTCTGTCTCTTGTATGGTTTCTGTCCTCTCTGTATGGTTTCTGTCCTCTCTGTGTGGTGTCTGTCCTCGCTGTATGGTTTCTGTCCTCTGTGTGGTTTCTGTCCTCGCTGTATGGTTTCTGTCCTCTGTGTGGTTTCTGTCCTCTCTGTATGGTTTCTGTCCTCTGTATGGTTTCTGTCCTTGCTGTATGGTTTCTGTCCTCTCTGTATGGTTTCTGTCCTCGCTGTATGGTTTCTCTCCTCGCTGTATGGTTTCTGTCCTCTCTGTGTGGTTTCTGTCCTCTCTCTATGGTTTCTGTCCTCTCTGTGTGGTTTCTGTCCTCGCTGTATGGTTTCTGTCCTCTCTGTATGGTTTCTGTCCTCGCTGTATGGTTTCTCTCCTCTCTGTGTGGTTTCTGTCCTCTCTGTATGGTTTCTGTCCTCTCTGGGTGGTTTCTGTCCTCTCTGTATGGTTTCTGTCCTCTCTGTATGGTTTCTGTCCTCTCTGTATGGTTTCTGTCCTCTGTATGGTTTCTGTCCTCGCTGTATGGTTTCTGTCCTCTCTGTGTGGTTTCTGTCCTCTCTGTGTGGTTTCTGTCCTCTCTGTATGGTTTGTGTCCTCTCTGTGTGGTTTCTGTCCTCTCTGTATGGTTTCTGTCCTCTGTGTGGTTTCTGTCCTCTGTGTGTGGTTTCTGTCCTCGCTGTATGGTTTCTGTCCTCTCTGTGTGGTTTCTGTCCTCTCTGTGTGGTTTCTGTCCTCTATGTATGGTTTCTGTCCTCTCTGTGTGGTTTCTGTCCTCTGTGTGGTTTCTGTCCTCGGTGTGTGGTTTCTGTCCTCGCTGTATGGTTTCTGTCCTCTCTGTGTGGTTTCTGTCCTCTCTGTGTGGTTTCTGTCCTCTCTGTATGGTTTCTGTCCTCGCTGTGTGGTTTCTGTCCTCTGTATGGTTTCTGTCCTCTCTGTGTGGTTTCTGTCCTCTCTGTGTGGTTTCTGTCCTCTCTGTATGGTTTCTGTCCTCTCTGTATGGTTTCTGTCCTCTCTGGGTGGTTTCTGTCCTCTCTGTGTGGTTTCTGTCCTCTCTGTATGGTTTCTGTCCTCTCTGTGTGGTTTCTGTCCCTTGTGTGGTTTCTGTCCTCTCTGTGTGGTTTCTGTCCTCGCTGTATGGTTTCTGTCCTCTCTGTATGGTTTCTGTCCTCTCTGTATGGTTTCTGTCCTCTCTGTGTGGTTTCTGTCCGCTCTGTATGGTTTCTGTCCTCTCTGTATGGTTTCTGTCCTCTGTGTGGTTTCTGTCCTCGCTGTGTGGTTTCTGTCCTCTGTATGGTTTCTGTCCTCTCTGTGTGGTTTCTGTCCTCTCTGTGTGGTTTCTGTCCTCTCTGTATGGTTTCTGTCCTCTCTGTATGGTTTCTGTCCTCTCTGGGTGGTTTCTGTCCTCTCTGTGTGGTTTCTGTCCTCTCTGTATGGTTTCTGTCCTCTCTGTGTGGTTTCTGTCCCTTGTGTGGTTTCTGTCCTCTCTGTGTGGTTTCTGTCCTCGCTGTATGGTTTCTGTCCTCTCTGTATGGTTTCTGTCCTCTCTGTATGGTTTCTGTCCTCTCTGTGTGGTTTCTGTCCTCTCTGTGTGGTTTCTGTCCCTTGTGTGGTTTCTGTCCTCTCTGGGTGGTTTCTGTCCTCTCTGTATGGTTTCTGTCCTCTCTGTATGGTTTCTGTCCTCTCTGTGTGGTTTCTGCCCTCTCTGTGTGGTTTCTGTCCTCGCTGTGTGGTTTCTGTCCTCACTGTGTGGTTTCTGTCCTCTCTGTGTGGTTTCTGTCCTCTCTGTATGGTTTCTGTCCTATCTGTATGGTTTTTGTCCTCTCTATGTGGTTTCTATCCTCGCTGTATGGTTTCTGTCCTCTCTGTATGGTTTCTGTCCTTGCTGTATGGTTTCTGTCCTCTCTGTATGGTTTCTGTCCTCTCTGTATGGTTTCTGTCCTCTCTGTATGGTTTCTGTCCTTGCTGTATGGTTTCTGTCCTCTCTGTATGGTTTCTGTCCTCTCTGTATGGTTTCTGTCCTCTCTGTATGGTTTCTGTCCCTTGTGTGGTTTCTGTCCTCTCTGGGTGGTTTCTGTCCTCTCTGTATGGTTTCTGTCCTCTCTGTATGGTTTCTGTCCTCTCTGTGTGGTTTCTGCCCTCTCTGTGTGGTTTCTGTCCTCGCTGTGTGGTTTCTGTCCTCTCTGTGTGGTTTCTGTTGGTTTCTGTCCTTGCTGTATGGTTTCTGTCCTCTCTGTATGGTTTCTGTCCTTGCTGTATGGTTTCTGTCCTCTCTGTATGGTTTCTGTCCTCTCTGTATGGTTTCTGTCCTTGCTGTATGGTTTCTGTCCTCTCTGTATGGTTTCTGTCCTCTCTGTATGGTTTCTGTCCTCTCTGTATGGTTTCTGTCCTCGCTGTATGGTTTCTGTCCTCTCTGTATGGTTTCTGTCCTCGCTGTGTGGTTTCTGTCCTCTCTGTATGGTTTCTGTCCTCACTGTATGGTTTCTGTCCTCTGTGTGGTTTCTGTCCTCGCTGTATGGTTTCTGTCCTCTGTATGGTTTCTGTCCTCTGTGTGGTTTCTGTCCTCGCTGTATGGTTTATGTCCTATCTGTGTGGTTTCTGTCCTCTCTGTATGGTTTCTGTCCTCTCTGTATGGTTTCTGTCCTCGCTGTATGGTTTCTGTCCTCTCTGTGTGGTTTCTGTCCTCGCTGTATGGTTTCTGTCCTCTCTGTATGGTTTCTGTCTCTTGTATGGTTTCTGTCCTCTCTGTATGGTTTCTGTCCTCTCTGTATGGTTTCTGTCCTCTCTGTATGGTTTCTGTCTTCGCTGTATGGTTTCTGTCCTCTCTGTATGGTTTCTGTCCTCTCTGTATGGTTTCTGTCTCTTGTATGGTTTTTGTCCTCTCTGTCTGGTTACTGTCTCTTGTATGGTTTCTGTCCTCTCTGTGTGGTTTCTGTCCTCTCTGTATGGTTTCTGTCTCTTGTATGGTTTCTGTCTCTTGTATGGTTTCTGTCCTCTCTGTATGGTTTCTGTCCTCTCTGTGTGGTGTCTGTCCTCGCTGTATGGTTTCTGTCCTCTGTGTGGTTTCTGTCCTCGCTGTATGGTTTCTGTCCTCTGTGTGGTTTCTGTCCTCTCTGTATGGTTTCTGTCCTCTGTATGGTTTCTGTCCTTGCTGTATGGTTTCTGTCCTCTCTGTATGGTTTCTGTCCTTGCTGTATGGTTTCTCTCCTCGCTGTATGGTTTCTGTCCTCTCTGTGTGGTTTCTGTCCTCTCTCTATGGTTTCTGTCCTCTCTGTGTGGTTTCTGTCCTCGCTGTATGGTTTCTGTCCTCTCTGTATGGTTTCTGTCCTCGCTGTATGGTTTCTCTCCTCTCTGTGTGGTTTCTGTCCTCTCTGTATGGTTTCTGTCCTCTCTGGGTGGTTTCTGTCCTCTCTGTATGGTTTCTGTCCTCTCTGTATGGTTTCTGTCCTCTCTGTATGGTTTCTGTCCTCTGTATGGTTTCTGTCCTCGCTGTATGGTTTCTGTCCTCTCTGTGTGGTTTCTGTCCTCTCTGTGTGGTTTCTGTCCTCTCTGTATGGTTTGTGTCCTCTCTGTGTGTTTTCCTTCCTCTCTGTATGGTTTCTGTCCTCTGTGTGGTTTCTGTCCTCTGTGTGTGGTTTCTGTCCTCGCTGTATGGTTTCTGTCCTCTCTGTGTGGTTTCTGTCCTCTCTGTGTGGTTTCTGTCCTCTATGTATGGTTTCTGTCCTCTCTGTGTGGTTTCTGTCCTCTGTGTGGTTTCTGTCCTCGGTGTGTGGTTTCTGTCCTCGCTGTATGGTTTCTGTCCTCTCTGTGTGGTTTCTGTCCTCTCTGTGTGGTTTCTGTCCTCTCTGTATGGTTTCTGTCCTCGCTGTGTGGTTTCTGTCCTCTGTATGGTTTCTGTCCTCTCTGTGTGGTTTCTGTCCTCTCTGTGTGGTTTCTGTCCTCTCTGTATGGTTTCTGTCCTCTCTGTATGGTTTCTGTCCTCTCTGGGTGGTTTCTGTCCTCTCTGTGTGGTTTCTGTCCTCTCTGTATGGTTTCTGTCCTCTCTGTGTGGTTTCTGTCCCTTGTGTGGTTTCTGTCCTCTCTGTGTGGTTTCTGTCCTCGCTGTATGGTTTCTGTCCTCTCTGTATGGTTTCTGTCCTCTCTGTATGGTTTCTGTCCTCTCTGTGTGGTTTCTGTCCGCTCTGTATGGTTTCTGTCCTCTCTGTATGGTTTCTGTCCTCTGTGTGGTTTCTGTCCTCGCTGTGTGGTTTCTGTCCTCTGTATGGTTTCTGTCCTCTCTGTGTGGTTTCTGTCCTCTCTGTGTGGTTTCTGTCCTCTCTGTATGGTTTCTGTCCTCTCTGTATGGTTTCTGTCCTCTCTGGGTGGTTTCTGTCCTCTCTGTGTGGTTTCTGTCCTCTCTGTATGGTTTCTGTCCTCTCTGTGTGGTTTCTGTCCCTTGTGTGGTTTCTGTCCTCTCTGTGTGGTTTCTGTCCTCGCTGTATGGTTTCTGTCCTCTCTGTATGGTTTCTGTCCTCTCTGTATGGTTTCTGTCCTCTCTGTGTGGTTTCTGTCCTCTCTGTGTGGTTTCTGTCCCTTGTGTGGTTTCTGTCCTCTCTGGGTGGTTTCTGTCCTCTCTGTATGGTTTCTGTCCTCTCTGTATGGTTTCTGTCCTCTCTGTGTGGTTTCTGCCCTCTCTGTGTGGTTTCTGTCCTCGCTGTGTGGTTTCTGTCCTCACTGTGTGGTTTCTGTCCTCTCTGTGTGGTTTCTGTCCTCTCTGTATGGTTTTTGTCCTCTCTATGTGGTTTCTATCCTCGCTGTATGGTTTCTGTCCTCTCTGTATGGTTTCTGTCCTTGCTGTATGGTTTCTGTCCTCTCTGTATGGTTTCTGTCCTCTCTGTATGGTTTCTGTCCTCTCTGTATGGTTTCTGTCCTTGCTGTATGGTTTCTGTCCTCTCTGTATGGTTTCTGTCCTCTCTGTATGGTTTCTGTCCTCTCTGTATGGTTTCTGTCCCTTGTGTGGTTTCTGTCCTCTCTGGGTGGTTTCTGTCCTCTCTGTATGGTTTCTGTCCTCTCTGTATGGTTTCTGTCCTCTCTGTGTGGTTTCTGCCCTCTCTGTGTGGTTTCTGTCCTCGCTGTGTGGTTTCTGTCCTCGCTGTGTGGTTTCTGTCCTCTCTGTGTGGTTTCTGTCCTCTCTGTATGGTTTCTGTCCTCTCTGTATGGTTTTTGTCCTCTCTGTGTGGTTTCTGTCCTCGCTGTATGGTTTCTGTCCTCTCTGTATGGTTTCTGTCCTTGCTGTATGGTTTCTGTCCTCTCTGTATGGTTTCTGTCCTCTCTGTATGGTTTCTGTCCTCTCTGTATGGTTTCTGTCCTTGCTGTATGGTTTCTGTCCTCTCTGTATGGTTTCTGTCCTCTCTGTATGGTTTCTGTCCTCTCTGTATGGTTTCTGTCCTCGCTGTATGGTTTCTGTCCTCTCTGTATGGTTTCTGTCCTCGCTGTGTGGTTTCTGTCCTCTCTGTATGGTTTCTGTCCTCACTGTATGGTTTCTGTCCTCTGTGTGGTTTCTGTCCTCGCTGTATGGTTTCTGTCCTCTGTGTGGTTTCTGTCCTATCTGTGTGGTTTCTGTCCTCTCTGTATGGTTTCTGTCCTCTCTGTATGGTTTCTGTCCTCGCTGTATGGTTTCTGTCCTCTCTGTGTGGTTTCTGTCCTCGCTGTATGGTTTCTGTCCTCTCTGTATGGTTTCTGTCTCTTGTATGGTTTCTGTCCTCTCTGTATGGTTTCTGTCCTCTCTGTATGGTTTCTGTCCTCTCTGTATGGTTTCTGTCTTCGCTGTATGGTTTCTGTCCTCTCTGTATGGTTTCTGTCCTCTCTGTATGGTTTCTGTCTCTTGTATGGTTTTTGTCCTCTCTGTCTGGTTACTGTCTCTTGTATGGTTTCTGTCTTCTCTGTGTGGTTTCTGTCCTCTCTGTATGGTTTCTGTCTCTTGTATGGTTTCTGTCTCTTGTATGGTTTCTGTCCTCTCTGTATGGTTTCTGTCCTCTCTGTGTGGTTTCTGTCCTCGCTGTATGGTTTCTGTCCTCTGTGTGGTTTCTGTCCTCGCTGTATGGTTTCTGTCCTCTGTGTGGTTTCTGTCCTCTCTGTATGGTTTCTGTCCTCTGTATGGTTTCTGTCCTCGCTGTATGGTTTCTGTCCTCTCTGTATGGTTTCTGTCCTCGCTGTATGGTTTCTCTCCTCGCTGTATGGTTTCTGTCCTCTCTGTGTGGTTTCTGTCCTCTCTCTATGGTTTCTGTCCTCTCTGTGTGGTTTCTGTCCTCGCTGTATGGTTTCTGTCCTCTCTGTATGGTTTCTGTCCTCTCTGTATGGTTTCTGTCCTCTCTGTGTGGTTTCTGCCCTCTCTGTGTGGTTTCTGTCCTCGCTGTGTGGTTTCTGTCCTCGCTGTGTGGTTTCTGTCCTCTCTGTGTGGTTTCTGTCCTCTCTGTATGGTTTCTGTCCTCTCTGTATGGTTTTTGTCCTCTCTGTGTGGTTTCTGTCCTCGCTGTATGGTTTCTGTCCTCTCTGTATGGTTTCTGTCCTTGCTGTATGGTTTCTGTCCTCTCTGTATGGTTTCTGTCCTCTCTGTATGGTTTCTGTCCTCTCTGTATGGTTTCTGTCCTTGCTGTATGGTTTCTGTCCTCTCTGTATGGTTTCTGTCCTCTCTGTATGGTTTCTGTCCTCTCTGTATGGTTTCTGTCCTCGCTGTATGGTTTCTGTCCTCTCTGTATGGTTTCTGTCCTCGCTGTGTGGTTTCTGTCCTCTCTGTGTGGTTTCTGTCCTATCTGTGCGGTTTCTGTCCTCTCTGTATGGTTTCTGTCCTCTCTGTATGGTTTCTGTCCTCGCTGTATGGTTTCTGTCCTCTCTGTGTGGTTTCTGTCCTCGCTGTATGGTTTCTGTCCTCTCTGTATGGTTTCTGTCTCTTGTATGGTTTCTGTCCTCTCTGTATGGTTTCTGTCCTCTCTGTATGGTTTCTGTCCTCTCTGTATGGTTTCTGTCTTCGCTGTATGGTTTCTGTCCTCGCTGTATGGTTTCTGTCCTCTCTGTGTGGTTTCTGTCCTCGCTGTATGGTTTCTGTCCTCTCTGTATGGTTTCTGTCTCTTGTATGGTTTCTGTCCTCTCTGTATGGTTTCTGTCCTCTCTGTATGGTTTCTGTCCTCTCTGTATGGTTTCTGTCTTCGCTGTATGGTTTCTGTCCTCTCTGTATGGTTTCTGTCCTCTCTGTATGGTTTCTGTCTCTTGTATGGTTTTTGTCCTCTCTGTCTGGTTACTGTCTCTTGTATGGTTTCTGTCTTCTCTGTGTGGTTTCTGTCCTCTCTGTATGGTTTCTGTCTCTTGTATGGTTTCTGTCTCTTGTATGGTTTCTGTCCTCTCTGTATGGTTTCTGTCCTCTCTGTGTGGTTTCTGTCCTCGCTGTATGGTTTCTGTCCTCTGTGTGGTTTCTGTCCTCGCTGTATGGTTTCTGTCCTCTGTGTGGTTTCTGTCCTCTCTGTATGGTTTCTGTCCTCTGTATGGTTTCTGTCCTCGCTGTATGGTTTCTGTCCTCTCTGTATGGTTTCTGTCCTCGCTGTATGGTTTCTCTCCTCGCTGTATGGTTTCTGTCCTCTCTGTGTGGTTTCTGTCCTCTCTCTATGGTTTCTGTCCTCTCTGTGTGGTTTCTGTCCTCGCTGTATGGTTTCTGTCCTCTCTGTATGGTTTCTGTCCTCTCTGTATGGTTTCTGTCCTCTCTGTGTGGTTTCTGCCCTCTCTGTGTGGTTTCTGTCCTCGCTGTGTGGTTTCTGTCCTCGCTGTGTGGTTTCTGTCCTCTCTGTGTGGTTTCTGTCCTCTCTGTATGGTTTCTGTCCTCTCTGTATGGTTTTTGTCCTCTCTGTGTGGTTTCTGTCCTCGCTGTATGGTTTCTGTCCTCTCTGTATGGTTTCTGTCCTTGCTGTATGGTTTCTGTCCTCTCTGTATGGTTTCTGTCCTCTCTGTATGGTTTCTGTCCTCTCTGTATGGTTTCTGTCCTTGCTGTATGGTTTCTGTCCTCTCTGTATGGTTTCTGTCCTCTCTGTATGGTTTCTGTCCTCTCTGTATGGTTTCTGTCCTCGCTGTATGGTTTCTGTCCTCTCTGTATGGTTTCTGTCCTCGCTGTGTGGTTTCTGTCCTCTCTGTGTGGTTTCTGTCCTATCTGTGTGGTTTCTGTCCTCTCTGTATGGTTTCTGTCCTCTCTGTATGGTTTCTGTCCTCGCTGTATGGTTTCTGTCCTCTCTGTGTGGTTTCTGTCCTCGCTGTATGGTTTCTGTCCTCTCTGTATGGTTTCTGTCTCTTGTATGGTTTCTGTCCTCTCTGTATGGTTTCTGTCCTCTCTGTATGGTTTCTGTCCTCTCTGTATGGTTTCTGTCTTCGCTGTATGGTTTCTGTCCTCTCTGTATGGTTTCTGTCCTCTCTGTATGGTTTCTGTCTCTTGTATGGTTTTTGTCCTCTCTGTCTGGTTACTGTCTCTTGTATGGTTTCTGTCTTCTCTGTGTGGTTTCTGTCCTCTCTGTATGGTTTCTGTCTCTTGTATGGTTTCTGTCTCTTGTATGGTTTCTGTCCTCTCTGTATGGTTTCTGTCCTCTCTGTGTGGTTTCTGTCCTCGCTGTATGGTTTCTGTCCTCTGTGTGGTTTCTGTCCTCGCTGTATGGTTTCTGTCCTCTGTGTGGTTTCTGTCCTCTCTGTATGGTTTCTGTCCTCTGTATGGTTTCTGTCCTCGCTGTATGGTTTCTGTCCTCTCTGTATGGTTTCTGTCCTCGCTGTATGGTTTCTCTCCTCGCTGTATGGTTTCTGTCCTCTCTGTGTGGTTTCTGTCCTCTCTCTATGGTTTCTGTCCTCTCTGTGTGGTTTCTGTCCTCGCTGTATGGTTTCTGTCCTCTCTGTATGGTTTCTGTCCTCTCTGTATGGTTTCTGTCCTCTCTGTGTGGTTTCTGCCCTCTCTGTGTGGTTTCTGTCCTCGCTGTGTGGTTTCTGTCCTCGCTGTGTGGTTTCTGTCCTCTCTGTGTGGTTTCTGTCCTCTCTGTATGGTTTCTGTCCTCTCTGTATGGTTTTTGTCCTCTCTGTGTGGTTTCTGTCCTCGCTGTATGGTTTCTGTCCTCTCTGTATGGTTTCTGTCCTTGCTGTATGGTTTCTGTCCTCTCTGTATGGTTTCTGTCCTCTCTGTATGGTTTCTGTCCTCTCTGTATGGTTTCTGTCCTTGCTGTATGGTTTCTGTCCTCTCTGTATGGTTTCTGTCCTCTCTGTATGGTTTCTGTCCTCTCTGTATGGTTTCTGTCCTCGCTGTATGGTTTCTGTCCTCTCTGTATGGTTTCTGTCCTCGCTGTGTGGTTTCTGTCCTCTCTGTATGGTTTCTGTCCTCACTGTATGGTTTCTGTCCTCTGTGTGGTTTCTGTCCTCGCTGTATGGTTTCTGTCCTCTGTGTGGTTTCTGTCCTATCTGTGTGGTTTCTGTCCTCTCTGTATGGTTTCTGTCCTCTCTGTATGGTTTCTGTCCTCGCTGTATGGTTTCTGTCCTCTCTGTGTGGTTTCTGTCCTCGCTGTATGGTTTCTGTCCTCTCTGTATGGTTTCTGTCTCTTGTATGGTTTCTGTCCTCTCTGTATGGTTTCTGTCCTCTCTGTATGGTTTCTGTCCTCTCTGTATGGTTTCTGTCTTCGCTGTATGGTTTCTGTCCTCTCTGTATGGTTTCTGTCCTCTCTGTATGGTTTCTGTCTCTTGTATGGTTTTTGTCCTCTCTGTCTGGTTACTGTCTCTTGTATGGTTTCTGTCCTCTCTGTGTGGTTTCTGTCCTCTCTGTATGGTTTCTGTCTCTTGTATGGTTTCTGTCTCTTGTATGGTTTCTGTCCTCTCTGTATGGTTTCTGTCCTCTCTGTGTGGTTTCTGTCCTCGCTGTATGGTTTCTGTCCTCTGTGTGGTTTCTGTCCTCGCTGTATGGTTTCTGTCCTCTGTGTGGTTTCTGTCCTCTCTGTATGGTTTCTGTCCTCTGTATGGTTTCTGTCCTCGCTGTATGGTTTCTGTCCTCTCTGTATGGTTTCTGTCCTCGCTGTATGGTTTCTCTCCTCGCTGTATGGTTTCTGTCCTCTCTGTGTGGTTTCTGTCCTCTCTGTGTGGTTTCTGTCCTCTCTGTGTGGTTTCTGTCCTCGCTGTATGGTTTCTGTCCTCTCTGTATGGTTTCTGTCCTCTCTGTATGGTTTCTGTCCTCGCTGTGTGGTTTCTGTCCTCTCTGTATGGTTTCTGTCCTCGCTGTATGGTTTCTGTCCTCTGTGTGGTTTCTGTCCTCGCTGTATGGTTTATGTCCTATCTGTGTGGTTTCTGTCCTCTCTGTATGGTTTCTGTCCTCTCTGTATGGTTTCTGTCCTCGCTGTATGGTTTCTGTCCTCTCTGTGTGGTTTCTGTCCTCGCTGTATGGTTTCTGTCCTCTCTGTATGGTTTCTGTCTCTTGTATGGTTTCTGTCCTCTCTGTATGGTTTCTGTCCTCTCTGTATGGTTTCTGTCCTCTCTGTATGGTTTCTGTCTTCGCTGTATGGTTTCTGTCCTCTCTGTATGGTTTCTGTCCTCTCTGTATGGTTTCTGTCTCTTGTATGGTTTTTGTCCTCTCTGTCTGGTTACTGTCTCTTGTATGGTTTCTGTCTTCTCTGTGTGGTTTCTGTCCTCTCTGTATGGTTTCTGTCTCTTGTATGGTTTCTGTCTCTTGTATGGTTTCTGTCCTCTCTGTATGGTTTCTGTCCTCTCTGTGTGGTTTCTGTCCTCGCTGTATGGTTTCTGTCCTCTGTGTGGTTTCTGTCCTCGCTGTATGGTTTCTGTCCTCTGTGTGGTTTCTGTCCTCTCTGTATGGTTTCTGTCCTCTGTATGGTTTCTGTCCTCGCTGTATGGTTTCTGTCCTCTCTGTATGGTTTCTGTCCTCGCTGTATGGTTTCTCTCCTCGCTGTATGGTTTCTGTCCTCTCTGTGTGGTTTCTGTCCTCTCTCTATGGTTTCTGTCCTCTCTGTGTGGTTTCTGTCCTCGCTGTATGGTTTCTGTCCTCTCTGTATGGTTTCTGTCCTCTCTGTATGGTTTCTGTCCTCTCTGTGTGGTTTCTGCCCTCTCTGTGTGGTTTCTGTCCTCGCTGTGTGGTTTCTGTCCTCGCTGTGTGGTTTCTGTCCTCTCTGTGTGGTTTCTGTCCTCTCTGTATGGTTTCTGTCCTCTCTGTATGGTTTTTGTCCTCTCTGTGTGGTTTCTGTCCTCGCTGTATGGTTTCTGTCCTCTCTGTATGGTTTCTGTCCTTGCTGTATGGTTTCTGTCCTCTCTGTATGGTTTCTGTCCTCTCTGTATGGTTTCTGTCCTCTCTGTATGGTTTCTGTCCTTGCTGTATGGTTTCTGTCCTCTCTGTATGGTTTCTGTCCTCTCTGTATGGTTTCTGTCCTCTCTGTATGGTTTCTGTCCTCGCTGTATGGTTTCTGTCCTCTCTGTATGGTTTCTGTCCTCGCTGTGTGGTTTCTGTCCTCTCTGTGTGGTTTCTGTCCTATCTGTGTGGTTTCTGTCCTCTCTGTATGGTTTCTGTCCTCTCTGTATGGTTTCTGTCCTCGCTGTATGGTTTCTGTCCTCTCTGTGTGGTTTCTGTCCTCGCTGTATGGTTTCTGTCCTCTCTGTATGGTTTCTGTCTCTTGTATGGTTTCTGTCCTCTCTGTATGGTTTCTGTCCTCTCTGTATGGTTTCTGTCCTCTCTGTATGGTTTCTGTCTTCGCTGTATGGTTTCTGTCCTCTCTGTATGGTTTCTGTCCTCTCTGTATGGTTTCTGTCTCTTGTATGGTTTTTGTCCTCTCTGTCTGGTTACTGTCTCTTGTATGGTTTCTGTCTTCTCTGTGTGGTTTCTGTCCTCTCTGTATGGTTTCTGTCTCTTGTATGGTTTCTGTCTCTTGTATGGTTTCTGTCCTCTCTGTATGGTTTCTGTCCTCTCTGTGTGGTTTCTGTCCTCGCTGTATGGTTTCTGTCCTCTGTGTGGTTTCTGTCCTCGCTGTATGGTTTCTGTCCTCTGTGTGGTTTCTGTCCTCTCTGTATGGTTTCTGTCCTCTGTATGGTTTCTGTCCTCGCTGTATGGTTTCTGTCCTCTCTGTATGGTTTCTGTCCTCGCTGTATGGTTTCTCTCCTCGCTGTATGGTTTCTGTCCTCTCTGTGTGGTTTCTGTCCTCTCTCTATGGTTTCTGTCCTCTCTGTGTGGTTTCTGTCCTCGCTGTATGGTTTCTGTCCTCTCTGTATGGTTTCTGTCCTCTCTGTATGGTTTCTGTCCTCTCTGTGTGGTTTCTGCCCTCTCTGTGTGGTTTCTGTCCTCGCTGTGTGGTTTCTGTCCTCGCTGTGTGGTTTCTGTCCTCTCTGTGTGGTTTCTGTCCTCTCTGTATGGTTTCTGTCCTCTCTGTATGGTTTTTGTCCTCTCTGTGTGGTTTCTGTCCTCGCTGTATGGTTTCTGTCCTCTCTGTATGGTTTCTGTCCTTGCTGTATGGTTTCTGTCCTCTCTGTATGGTTTCTGTCCTCTCTGTATGGTTTCTGTCCTCTCTGTATGGTTTCTGTCCTTGCTGTATGGTTTCTGTCCTCTCTGTATGGTTTCTGTCCTCTCTGTATGGTTTCTGTCCTCTCTGTATGGTTTCTGTCCTCGCTGTATGGTTTCTGTCCTCTCTGTATGGTTTCTGTCCTCGCTGTGTGGTTTCTGTCCTCTCTGTATGGTTTCTGTCCTCACTGTATGGTTTCTGTCCTCTGTGTGGTTTCTGTCCTCGCTGTATGGTTTCTGTCCTCTGTGTGGTTTCTGTCCTATCTGTGTGGTTTCTGTCCTCTCTGTATGGTTTCTGTCCTCTCTGTATGGTTTCTGTCCTCGCTGTATGGTTTCTGTCCTCTCTGTGTGGTTTCTGTCCTCGCTGTATGGTTTCTGTCCTCTCTGTATGGTTTCTGTCTCTTGTATGGTTTCTGTCCTCTCTGTATGGTTTCTGTCCTCTCTGTATGGTTTCTGTCCTCTCTGTATGGTTTCTGTCTTCGCTGTATGGTTTCTGTCCTCTCTGTATGGTTTCTGTCCTCTCTGTATGGTTTCTGTCTCTTGTATGGTTTTTGTCCTCTCTGTCTGGTTACTGTCTCTTGTATGGTTTCTGTCCTCTCTGTGTGGTTTCTGTCCTCTCTGTATGGTTTCTGTCTCTTGTATGGTTTCTGTCTCTTGTATGGTTTCTGTCCTCTCTGTATGGTTTCTGTCCTCTCTGTGTGGTTTCTGTCCTCGCTGTATGGTTTCTGTCCTCTGTGTGGTTTCTGTCCTCGCTGTATGGTTTCTGTCCTCTGTGTGGTTTCTGTCCTCTCTGTATGGTTTCTGTCCTCTGTATGGTTTCTGTCCTCGCTGTATGGTTTCTGTCCTCTCTGTATGGTTTCTGTCCTCGCTGTATGGTTTCTCTCCTCGCTGTATGGTTTCTGTCCTCTCTGTGTGGTTTCTGTCCTCTCTCTATGGTTTCTGTCCTCTCTGTGTGGTTTCTGTCCTCGCTGTATGGTTTCTGTCCTCTCTGTATGGTTTCTGTCCTCTCTGTATGGTTTCTGTCCTCGCTGTGTGGTTTCTGTCCTCTCTGTATGGTTTCTGTCCTCGCTGTATGGTTTCTGTCCTCTGTGTGGTTTCTGTCCTCGCTGTATGGTTTATGTCCTATCTGTGTGGTTTCTGTCCTCTCTGTATGGTTTCTGTCCTCTCTGTATGGTTTCTGTCCTCGCTGTATGGTTTCTGTCCTCTCTGTGTGGTTTCTGTCCTCGCTGTATGGTTTCTGTCCTCTCTGTATGGTTTCTGTCTCTTGTATGGTTTCTGTCCTCTCTGTATGGTTTCTGTCCTCTCTGTATGGTTTCTGTCCTCTCTGTATGGTTTCTGTCTTCGCTGTATGGTTTCTGTCCTCTCTGTATGGTTTCTGTCCTCTCTGTATGGTTTCTGTCTCTTGTATGGTTTTTGTCCTCTCTGTCTGGTTACTGTCTCTTGTATGGTTTCTGTCCTCTGTGTGGTTTCTGTCCTCTCTGTATGGTTTCTGTCTCTTGTATGGTTTCTGTCTCTTGTATGGTTTCTGTCCTCTCTGTATGGTTTCTGTCCTCTCTGTGTGGTGTCTGTCCTCGCTGTATGGTTTCTGTCCTCTGTGTGGTTTCTGTCCTCGCTGTATGGTTTCTGTCCTCTGTGTGGTTTCTGTCCTCTCTGTATGGTTTCTGTCCTCTGTATGGTTTCTGTCCTTGCTTCAAGTTTCAAGTTTCTTTAATAGTTGTCATACAGAAGTACAGAATACTTTTGTACAAAATGCTTCTTACTGTTGCGCTCCAGAGACTGTGCATGACAAGATAAGTATGAAATAAAAACATAGTAAAAATTAGAAGAAAAAAAAAAAAAGAGGTCACAGTGTTCAGTTTAGACATATGTACAATGTTCGTAGACGTGGTTACCATACAATATACAATACTGTGCAGTGTACTAATATACAATACTATATACAATACTATATAGTGCAAGGCATAAATGGACGAGGTGCAGTTTAGGTACAATTCACAGTAGGTGTACGAGTTGTAGTGCAAATCCTTTATCAATAAATATAAAGTGTAAGTGTGTTTGTGTGATCTAAAGTGTGGAGAGTGGGTGCTGCAGTGTGTTGTTTGTTTGAGTGAGTGTGTGTGTGCGTGTGGGTGTGTGTGCTGTGTGCATTTGATGGTTGTTGCATAGTGATTATTGTTCGTTTAGCGATTATTGTTCGTTTAGCAGCCTGATGGCCTGGGGATAGAAGCTCCTTCTGAGTCTTTCTGTGCTCGCCATAAGACTCCGGTATCGCTTGCCTGACGGCAGCAGTTCAAAGAGGCAGTTGTTCGGGTGGCTCGAGTCCTTAATAATTCTCTTAGCCTTCCCCTTGCACCGCTTGTTGTAAATGTTCTGGAGGGTGGGAAGCCCCCCTCTAATTGTGCGTTCGGCTGAACGTGTCACTCTTTGTAGTCTGCTACGGTCTTGTGCAGTGCTATTCCCAAACCAGGAGGTGATGTTGCCGGTCAGGATGCTCTCTATTGTACATGAGTAGAAGTTCCTAAGGATCTTCTGACTGACTTGGAACTTCCTTAGGCGCCTGAGGAAGTAGAGGCGTTGTCGTGCCTTCTTCACAACACTGTCAATGTGTGTGGTCCATGTCAAGTCCTCGGATATGTGGGCTCCGAGGTACTTGAAACTGTTCACTCTCTCAACTGGTGCCCCGTCGATGCTGAGGGGGCTGTAGTCCTTGACCCCCGACCTGTATGGTTGCTGTATGGTTTCTGTCCTCTCTGTATGGTTTCTGTCCTCGCTGTATGGTTTCTCTCCTCGCTGTATGGTTTCTGTCCTCTCTGTGTGGTTTCTGTCCTCTCTCTATGGTTTCTGTCCTCTCTGTGTGGTTTCTGTCCTCGCTGTATGGTTTCTGTCCTCTCTGTATGGTTTCTGTCCTCGCTGTATGGTTTCTCTCCTCTCTGTGTGGTTTCTGTCCTCTCTGTATGGTTTCTGTCCTCTCTGGGTGGTTTCTGTCCTCTCTGTATGGTTTCTGTCCTCTCTGTATGGTTTCTGTCCTCTCTGTATGGTTTCTGTCCTCTGTATGGTTTCTGTCCTCGCTGTATGGTTTCTGTCCTCTCTGTGTGGTTTCTGTCCTCTCTGTGTGGTTTCTGTCCTCTCTGTATGGTTTGTGTCCTCTCTGTGTGGTTTCTGTCCTCTCTGTATGGTTTCTGTCCTCTGTGTGGTTTCTGTCCTCTGTGTGTGGTTTCTGTCCTCGCTGTATGGTTTCTGTCCTCTCTGTGTGGTTTCTGTCCTCTCTGTGTGGTTTCTGTCCTCTATGTATGGTTTCTGTCCTCTCTGTGTGGTTTCTGTCCTCTGTGTGGTTTCTGTCCTCGGTGTGTGGTTTCTGTCCTCGCTGTATGGTTTCTGTCCTCTCTGTGTGGTTTCTGTCCTCTCTGTGTGGTTTCTGTCCTCTCTGTATGGTTTCTGTCCTCGCTGTGTGGTTTCTGTCCTCTGTATGGTTTCTGTCCTCTCTGTGTGGTTTCTGTCCTCTCTGTGTGGTTTCTGTCCTCTCTGTATGGTTTCTGTCCTCTCTGTATGGTTTCTGTCCTCTCTGGGTGGTTTCTGTCCTCTCTGTGTGGTTTCTGTCCTCTCTGTATGGTTTCTGTCCTCTCTGTGTGGTTTCTGTCCCTTGTGTGGTTTCTGTCCTCTCTGTGTGGTTTCTGTCCTCGCTGTATGGTTTCTGTCCTCTCTGTATGGTTTCTGTCCTCTCTGTATGGTTTCTGTCCTCTCTGTGTGGTTTCTGTCCGCTCTGTATGGTTTCTGTCCTCTCTGTATGGTTTCTGTCCTCTGTGTGGTTTCTGTCCTCGCTGTGTGGTTTCTGTCCTCTGTATGGTTTCTGTCCTCTCTGTGTGGTTTCTGTCCTCTCTGTGTGGTTTCTGTCCTCTCTGTATGGTTTCTGTCCTCTCTGTATGGTTTCTGTCCTCTCTGGGTGGTTTCTGTCCTCTCTGTGTGGTTTCTGTCCTCTCTGTATGGTTTCTGTCCTCTCTGTGTGGTTTCTGTCCCTTGTGTGGTTTCTGTCCTCTCTGTGTGGTTTCTGTCCTCGCTGTATGGTTTCTGTCCTCTCTGTATGGTTTCTGTCCTCTCTGTATGGTTTCTGTCCTCTCTGTGTGGTTTCTGTCCTCTCTGTGTGGTTTCTGTCCCTTGTGTGGTTTCTGTCCTCTCTGGGTGGTTTCTGTCCTCTCTGTATGGTTTCTGTCCTCTCTGTATGGTTTCTGTCCTCTCTGTGTGGTTTCTGCCCTCTCTGTGTGGTTTCTGTCCTCGCTGTGTGGTTTCTGTCCTCACTGTGTGGTTTCTGTCCTCTCTGTGTGGTTTCTGTCCTCTCTGTATGGTTTCTGTCCTCTCTGTATGGTTTTTGTCCTCTCTATGTGGTTTCTATCCTCGCTGTATGGTTTCTGTCCTCTCTGTATGGTTTCTGTCCTTGCTGTATGGTTTCTGTCCTCTCTGTATGGTTTCTGTCCTCTCTGTATGGTTTCTGTCCTCTCTGTATGGTTTCTGTCCTTGCTGTATGGTTTCTGTCCTCTCTGTATGGTTTCTGTCCTCTCTGTATGGTTTCTGTCCTCTCTGTATGGTTTCTGTCCCTTGTGTGGTTTCTGTCCTCTCTGGGTGGTTTCTGTCCTCTCTGTATGGTTTCTGTCCTCTCTGTATGGTTTCTGTCCTCGCTGTATGGTTTCTCTCCTCGCTGTATGGTTTCTGTCCTCTCTGTGTGGTTTCTGTCCTCTCTCTATGGTTTCTGTCCTCTCTGTGTGGTTTCTGTCCTCGCTGTATGGTTTCTGTCCTCTCTGTATGGTTTCTGTCCTCTCTGTATGGTTTCTGTCCTCGCTGTGTGGTTTCTGTCCTCTCTGTATGGTTTCTGTCCTCGCTGTATGGTTTCTGTCCTCTGTGTGGTTTCTGTCCTCGCTGTATGGTTTATGTCCTATCTGTGTGGTTTCTGTCCTCTCTGTATGGTTTCTGTCCTCTCTGTATGGTTTCTGTCCTCGCTGTATGGTTTCTGTCCTCTCTGTGTGGTTTCTGTCCTCGCTGTATGGTTTCTGTCCTCTCTGTATGGTTTCTGTCTCTTGTATGGTTTCTGTCCTCTCTGTATGGTTTCTGTCCTCTCTGTATGGTTTCTGTCCTCTCTGTATGGTTTCTGTCTTCGCTGTATGGTTTCTGTCCTCTCTGTATGGTTTCTGTCCTCTCTGTATGGTTTCTGTCTCTTGTATGGTTTTTGTCCTCTCTGTCTGGTTACTGTCTCTTGTATGGTTTCTGTCCTCTCTGTGTGGTTTCTGTCCTCTCTGTATGGTTTCTGTCTCTTGTATGGTTTCTGTCTCTTGTATGGTTTCTGTCCTCTCTGTATGGTTTCTGTCCTCTCTGTGTGGTGTCTGTCCTCGCTGTATGGTTTCTGTCCTCTGTGTGGTTTCTGTCCTCGCTGTATGGTTTCTGTCCTCTGTGTGGTTTCTGTCCTCTCTGTATGGTTTCTGTCCTCTGTATGGTTTCTGTCCTTGCTGTATGGTTTCTGTCCTCTCTGTATGGTTTCTGTCCTCGCTGTATGGTTTCTCTCCTCGCTGTATGGTTTCTGTCCTCTCTGTGTGGTTTCTGTCCTCTCTCTATGGTTTCTGTCCTCTCTGTGTGGTTTCTGTCCTCGCTGTATGGTTTCTGTCCTCTCTGTATGGTTTCTGTCCTCGCTGTATGGTTTCTCTCCTCTCTGTATGGTTTCTGTCCTCTCTGTATGGTTTCTGTCCTCTCTGGGTGGTTTCTGTCCTCTCTGTATGGTTTCTGTCCTCTCTGTATGGTTTCTGTCCTCTCTGTATGGTTTCTGTCCTCTGTATGGTTTCTGTCCTCGCTGTATGGTTTCTGTCCTCTCTGTGTGGTTTCTGTCCTCTCTGTGTGGTTTCTGTCCTCTCTGTATGGTTTGTGTCCTCTCTGTGTGGTTTCTGTCCTCTCTGTATGGTTTCTGTCCTCTGTGTGGTTTCTGTCCTCTGTGTGTGGTTTCTGTCCTCGCTGTATGGTTTCTGTCCTCTCTGTGTGGTTTCTGTCCTCTCTGTGTGGTTTCTGTCCTCTATGTATGGTTTCTGTCCTCTCTGTGTGGTTTCTGTCCTCTGTGTGGTTTCTGTCCTCGGTGTGTGGTTTCTGTCCTCGCTGTATGGTTTCTGTCCTCTCTGTGTGGTTTCTGTCCTCTCTGTGTGGTTTCTGTCCTCTCTGTATGGTTTCTGTCCTCGCTGTGTGGTTTCTGTCCTCTGTATGGTTTCTGTCCTCTCTGTGTGGTTTCTGTCCTCTCTGTGTGGTTTCTGTCCTCTCTGTATGGTTTCTGTCCTCTCTGTATGGTTTCTGTCCTCTCTGGGTGGTTTCTGTCCTCTCTGTGTGGTTTCTGTCCTCTCTGTATGGTTTCTGTCCTCTCTGTGTGGTTTCTGTCCCTTGTGTGGTTTCTGTCCTCTCTGTGTGGTTTCTGTCCTCGCTGTATGGTTTCTGTCCTCTCTGTATGGTTTCTGTCCTCTCTGTATGGTTTCTGTCCTCTCTGTGTGGTTTCTGTCCGCTCTGTATGGTTTCTGTCCTCTCTGTATGGTTTCTGTCCTCTGTGTGGTTTCTGTCCTCGCTGTGTGGTTTCTGTCCTCTGTATGGTTTCTGTCCTCTCTGTGTGGTTTCTGTCCTCTCTGTGTGGTTTCTGTCCTCTCTGTATGGTTTCTGTCCTCTCTGTATGGTTTCTGTCCTCTCTGGGTGGTTTCTGTCCTCTCTGTGTGGTTTCTGTCCTCTCTGTATGGTTTCTGTCCTCTCTGTGTGGTTTCTGTCCCTTGTGTGGTTTCTGTCCTCTCTGTGTGGTTTCTGTCCTCGCTGTATGGTTTCTGTCCTCTCTGTATGGTTTCTGTCCTCTCTGTATGGTTTCTGTCCTCTCTGTGTGGTTTCTGTCCTCTCTGTGTGGTTTCTGTCCCTTGTGTGGTTTCTGTCCTCTCTGGGTGGTTTCTGTCCTCTCTGTATGGTTTCTGTCCTTTCTGTATGGTTTCTGTCCTCTCTGTGTGGTTTCTGCCCTCTCTGTGTGGTTTCTGTCCTCGCTGTGTGGTTTCTGTCCTCACTGTGTGGTTTCTGTCCTCTCTGTGTGGTTTCTGTCCTCTCTGTATGGTTTCTGTCCTCTCTGTATGGTTTTTGTCCTCTCTATGTGGTTTCTATCCTCGCTGTATGGTTTCTGTCCTCTCTGTATGGTTTCTGTCCTTGCTGTATGGTTTCTGTCCTCTCTGTATGGTTTCTGTCCTCTCTGTATGGTTTCTGTCCTCTCTGTATGGTTTCTGTCCTTGCTGTATGGTTTCTGTCCTCTCTGTATGGTTTCTGTCCTCTCTGTATGGTTTCTGTCCTCTCTGTATGGTTTCTGTCCCTTGTGTGGTTTCTGTCCTCTCTGGGTGGTTTCTGTCCTCTCTGTATGGTTTCTGTCCTCTCTGTATGGTTTCTGTCCTCTCTGTGTGGTTTCTGCCCTCTCTGTGTGGTTTCTGTCCTCGCTGTGTGGTTTCTGTCCTCGCTGTGTGGTTTCTGTCCTCTCTGTGTGGTTTCTGTCCTCTCTGTATGGTTTCTGTCCTCTCTGTATGGTTTTTGTCCTCTCTGTGTGGTTTCTGTCCTCGCTGTATGGTTTCTGTCCTCTCTGTATGGTTTCTGTCCTTGCTGTATGGTTTCTGTCCTCTCAGTATGGTTTCTGTCCTCTCTGTATGGTTTCTGTCCTCTCTGTATGGTTTCTGTCCTTGCTGTATGGTTTCTGTCCTCTCTGTATGGTTTCTGTCCTCTCTGTATGGTTTCTGTCCTCTCTGTATGGTTTCTGTCCTCGCTGTATGGTTTCTGTCCTCTCTGTATGGTTTCTGTCCTCGCTGTGTGGTTTCTGTCCTCTCTGTATGGTTTCTGTCCTCACTGTATGGTTTCTGTCCTCTGTGTGGTTTCTGTCCTCGCTGTATGGTTTCTGTCCTCTGTGTGGTTTCTGTCCTATCTGTGTGGTTTCTGTCCTCTCTGTATGGTTTCTGTCCTCTCTGTATGGTTTCTGTCCTCGCTGTATGGTTTCTGTCCTCTCTGTGTGGTTTCTGTCCTCGCTGTATGGTTTCTGTCCTCTCTGTATGGTTTCTGTCTCTTGTATGGTTTCTGTCCTCTCTGTATGGTTTCTGTCCTCTCTGTATGGTTTCTGTCCTCTCTGTATGGTTTCTGTCTTCGCTGTATGGTTTCTGTCCTCTCTGTATGGTTTCTGTCCTCTCTGTATGGTTTCTGTCTCTTGTATGGTTTTTGTCCTCTCTGTCTGGTTACTGTCTCTTGTATGGTTTCTGTCCTCTCTGTGTGGTTTCTGTCCTCTCTGTATGGTTTCTGTCTCTTGTATGGTTTCTGTCTCTTGTATGGTTTCTGTCCTCTCTGTATGGTTTCTGTCCTCTCTGTGTGGTTTCTGTCCTCGCTGTATGGTTTCTGTCCTCTGTGTGGTTTCTGTCCTCGCTGTATGGTTTCTGTCCTCTGTGTGGTTTCTGTCCTCTCTGTATGGTTTCTGTCCTCTGTATGGTTTCTGTCCTCGCTGTATGGTTTCTGTCCTCTCTGTATGGTTTCTGTCCTCGCTGTATGGTTTCTCTCCTCGCTGTATGGTTTCTGTCCTCTCTGTGTGGTTTCTGTCCTCTCTCTATGGTTTCTGTCCTCTCTGTGTGGTTTCTGTCCTCACTGTATGGTTTCTGTCCTCTCTGTATGGTTTCTGTCCTCTCTGTATGGTTTCTGTCCTCGCTGTGTGGTTTCTGTCCTCTCTGTATGGTTTCTGTCCTCGCTGTATGGTTTCTGTCCTCTGTGTGGTTTCTGTCCTCGCTGTATGGTTTATGTCCTATCTGTGTGGTTTCTGTCCTCTCTGTATGGTTTCTGTCCTCTCTGTATGGTTTCTGTCCTCGCTGTATGGTTTCTGTCCTCTCTGTGTGGTTTCTGTCCTCGCTGTATGGTTTCTGTCCTCTCTGTATGGTTTCTGTCTCTTGTATGGTTTCTGTCCTCTCTGTATGGTTTCTGTCCTCTCTGTATGGTTTCTGTCCTCTCTGTATGGTTTCTGTCTTCGCTGTATGGTTTCTGTCCTCTCTGTATGGTTTCTGTCCTCTCTGTATGGTTTCTGTCTCTTGTATGGTTTTTGTCCTCTCTGTCTGGTTACTGTCTCTTGTATGGTTTCTGTCCTCTGTGTGGTTTCTGTCCTCTCTGTATGGTTTCTGTCTCTTGTATGGTTTCTGTCTCTTGTATGGTTTCTGTCCTCTCTGTATGGTTTCTGTCCTCTCTGTGTGGTGTCTGTCCTCGCTGTATGGTTTCTGTCCTCTGTGTGGTTTCTGTCCTCGCTGTATGGTTTCTGTCCTCTGTGTGGTTTCTGTCCTCTCTGTATGGTTTCTGTCCTCTGTATGGTTTCTGTCCTTGCTGTATGGTTTCTGTCCTCTCTGTATGGGAGGGAGGCCTATGGAATTGTCAATCAGCAGTCAAGAAAGCTGACTTCATTACTGCCTACGCCCATAGTCAAAATCTGCAGCTCCTGGCTCTAACTGAGACCTGGATAACCCCCAATAACTCATCAACACCTGCAGCATTATCTACAAACTATAACTTCACTCACACACCTCGACCTTCCAGGCGGGGTGGAGGCACTGGCCTCATGACATCTCCTTCATGGACTACAAACGTAACACCCCTCCCAGCACTGTCACTCTCCTCTTTTGAATATCATGCAGTATCTGTCTCTAATCCTTTCAATCTCACCATTGTTACACTCTACCGCCCTCCAGGTCCGCTCGATCACTTCACAGATGAGCTGGACATGCTTCTAAGCTCCTTACCGGAAGATGGTACCCCTCTCCTTCTATTGGGCGACTTCAACCTGCCTGACTCATCTCAGTCAGTCATAGTAGTCTCCCTCCTACAATCATTTGACCTGACTCCCACTGCCATGCCTCCCACCCACAAAGCAGGCAACTCCTTGGATCTCATATTTTCACGTAACTCCAGCATCATTAACACCACGGTAACTCCCCTACATGTATCTGACCATTCCTTCATATCCTTCTCACTAACTCTCATGCTTAACCGAAAGGTCTTCACCCCAACTCAAACCGTCTCACTCAGACGCAACCTGCCCTCCCTATCCCCCTCCACCCTCTCCTCTGACATACTATCCACTCTACCTTTGAGTGACACCTTCTCTGCTCTCTCCACAGAGATGGCAACCTCCACCCTCCTCTCAGCCCTTGCAACCTCCTTCGACAAGCTCTGTCCCCTCGTTGAGAAACCTGCCCGCCGTTCCCCACCCAGTCCATGGCTGACAGATCCAGTGAGAGAACAAAGACAGGTCCTGAGAGCAGCTGAAAGGAAGTATAGAAAGTCACGCCTCACTGCTGACATCGACACATATCACAACCTCTTGTTAACATTCTCCAAAACCATTACTAATGCCAAAGCTTCTTTCTTTCACCATAGGATCGAGGCCTCTGCCAAGAATCTTCGCAAACTGCATGCTACCATGTCCTCCCTCCTCACTCCCCCCCCACCCCCCCCTCCCTCATCTTTCTCTGCCGAAGACTTTGCGATCTTCTTTGAGGAAAAAGTGGAGAACATCCGCAGCTCCTTCTCCCAACCCCCACCCATTCCAAATGCTGAATCGAGAACCTCATCCTTCACTCTGTCATCTTTCTCTCCCATTACAGAAGCCGAGACCCTGACACTGGTAACGTCAAACCGTCCGACTACATGCCAGCTGGACCGGCTACCTTCCCCACTCCTCCAGTCCATAGCACCAGACATCCTCCCATTCCTAACTGCAACCATCAACTCCTCACTCAACTCGGGGGTGGTCCCCACCTCCCTAAAACAAGCCAGAGTCACGCCCCTCATAAAAAAACCATCCCTGAACCCTACCGTCATAGGCAACTACCGTCCTGTCTCTCTTCTCTCCTTCCTTTCTAAAACACTTGAACGTGCTGTATCCAACCAACTTACTGCTTATCTCTTACAGAATGACCTCCTAGACCCTAATCAGTCAGGCTTCAGGACTGGTCACTCCACAGAGACAGCCCTCATTGCGGTCACAGAGGCACTTCACTTAGCAAAAGCGAAAGGCCTCTCCTCTGTCCTGATTCTCCTAGATCTATCTGCAGCCTTCGACACAGTCAACCACCAGATCCTCCTCGCGGCCCTCGCAGGAATGGGAGTGGCTGGCTCTGCGCTGACATGGTTGTCATCATACCTCAATGACCGCTCCTACCAAGTGTCATGGAGAGGGACCCTGTCGGCCAACCGCCCCCTGCGGACGGGTGTCCCCCAGGGCTCGGTTTTAGGACCCCTTCTCTTCTCCCTCTACACTAAATCACTGGGTAACATTATCACGTCTCATGGCTTCTCCTACCACTGTTATGCCGACGATACTCAACTCTTCCTCTCCTTCCCTCCCTCAGATATCCACGTCTCTGAGCGGATCTCGGCCTGTCTGTCCGACATCTCCGCCTGGATGACGACCAACCACCTCAAACTGAACCTAAGCAAAACAGAATTGCTCCACCTGCCGGCCAAATCCTCCCCCCTGACCGACCTTTCCATCACAGTCGAGAATGCAGCTGTGACCGCGTCCCCGACCGCCAAGAACCTTGGTGTTGTCCTCGACGACCAGTTGAACTTCTCTGCTCACATCGCAGCGACAACCAGAACCTGCCGATTCCTCCTGAGCAACGTCAGAAGGATACGCCCCTTCCTGACAAAAGAAGCCACCCAACTCCTCGTCCAATCAACAGTCATCTCCCGCCTCGACTACTGCAACGCACTGCTCGCTGGCCTCCCGGCCACTGCCACTAAGCCTCTTCAACTCATTCAGAACGCAGCGGCCCGCCTGATCTCAAACCTACCGAAGTCGGCCCATGTCACCCCACTTCTTAGGGACCTGCACTGGCTCCCCATTGCTGCACGAATCCGCTTCAAGGCCCTTGACCTAGCATACCGTGCGGCAAAGGGAACTGCTCCCGCCTACCTCCGGTCAATGGTCTCTAACTACACACCCTCAAGACCCCTACGCTCTGCATCTTCTGGCCGCCTCAGACCTACTCCTATCCAAGCTCCGGGAGGGTCATCAAAGAGAAGTCGCCTATTCTCAGTCCTTGCCCCACAATGGTGGAATGAACTACCCACCCCAGTTAGGACAGCCGAAACACGTCCAATCTTTCGCCGTCGACTAAAGACTCACTTCTTCAACCATTATCTGAATTAAAAAAAAAAAAAAAAAAAAAAAAAAAAATCTAACCCTAACTAACCATACTGTCATGCACTTGTCCTAATAAACTAACCTACACTGTAGCACTCAACACTTTGATGAACATTGTTACTCAGCTGATAGAGTTGTGCTCTTCCTGATGGCTTGTCGTACAGAACTTGTAAGTCGCTTTGGATAAAAGCGTCAGCTAAATGACTAAATGTAAATGTATGGTTTCTGTCCTCGCTGTATGGTTTCTCTCCTCGCTGTATGGTTTCTGTCCTCTCTGTGTGGTTTCTGTCCTCTCTCTATGGTTTCTGTCCTCTCTGTGTGGTTTCTGTCCTCGCTGTATGGTTTCTGTCCTCTCTGTATGGTTTCTGTCCTCGCTGTATGGTTTCTCTCCTCTCTGTGTGGTTTCTGTCCTCTCTGTATGGTTTCTGTCCTCTCTGGGTGGTTTCTGTCCTCTCTGTATGGTTTCTGTCCTCTCTGTATGGTTTCTGTCCTCTCTGTATGGTTTCTGTCCTCTGTATGGTTTCTGTCCTCGCTGTATGGTTTCTGTCCTCTCTGTGTGGTTTCTGTCCTCTCTGTGTGGTTTCTGTCCTCTCTGTATGGTTTGTGTCCTCTCTGTGTGGTTTCTGTCCTCTCTGTATGGTTTCTGTCCTCTGTGTGGTTTCTGTCCTCTGTGTGTGGTTTCTGTCCTCGCTGTATGGTTTCTGTCCTCTCTGTGTGGTTTCTGTCCTCTCTGTGTGGTTTCTGTCCTCTATGTATGGTTTCTGTCCTCTCTGTGTGGTTTCTGTCCTCTGTGTGGTTTCTGTCCTCGGTGTGTGGTTTCTGTCCTCGCTGTATGGTTTCTGTCCTCTCTGTGTGGTTTCTGTCCTCTCTGTGTGGTTTCTGTCCTCTCTGTATGGTTTCTGTCCTCGCTGTGTGGTTTCTGTCCTCTGTATGGTTTCTGTCCTCTCTGTGTGGTTTCTGTCCTCTCTGTGTGGTTTCTGTCCTCTCTGTATGGTTTCTGTCCTCTCTGTATGGTTTCTGTCCTCTCTGGGTGGTTTCTGTCCTCTCTGTGTGGTTTCTGTCCTCTCTGTATGGTTTCTGTCCTCTCTGTGTGGTTTCTGTCCCTTGTGTGGTTTTTGTCCTCTCTGTGTGGTTTCTGTCCTCGCTGTATGGTTTCTGTCCTCTCTGTATGGTTTCTGTCCTCTCTGTATGGTTTCTGTCCTCTCTGTGTGGTTTCTGTCCGCTCTGTATGGTTTCTGTCCTCTCTGTATGGTTTCTGTCCTCTGTGTGGTTTCTGTCCTCGCTGTGTGGTTTCTGTCCTCTGTATGGTTTCTGTCCTCTCTGTGTGGTTTCTGTCCTCTCTGTGTGGTTTCTGTCCTCTCTGTATGGTTTCTGTCCTCTCTGTATGGTTTCTGTCCTCTCTGGGTGGTTTCTGTCCTCTCTGTGTGGTTTCTGTCCTCTCTGTATGGTTTCTGTCCTCTCTGTGTGGTTTCTGTCCCTTGTGTGGTTTCTGTCCTCTCTGTGTGGTTTCTGTCCTCGCTGTATGGTTTCTGTCCTCTCTGTATGGTTTCTGTCCTCTCTGTATGGTTTCTGTCCTCTCTGTGTGGTTTCTGTCCTCTCTGTGTGGTTTCTGTCCCTTGTGTGGTTTCTGTCCTCTCTGGGTGGTTTCTGTCCTCTCTGTATGGTTTCTGTCCTCTCTGTATGGTTTCTGTCCTCTCTGTGTGGTTTCTGCCCTCTCTGTGTGGTTTCTGTCCTCGCTGTGTGGTTTCTGTCCTCACTGTGTGGTTTCTGTCCTCTCTGTGTGGTTTCTGTCCTCTCTGTATGGTTTCTGTCCTCTCTGTATGGTTTTTGTCCTCTCTATGTGGTTTCTATCCTCGCTGTATGGTTTCTGTCCTCTCTGTATGGTTTCTGTCCTTGCTGTATGGTTTCTGTCCTCTCTGTATGGTTTCTGTCCTCTCTGTATGGTTTCTGTCCTCTCTGTATGGTTTCTGTCCTTGCTGTATGGTTTCTGTCCTCTCTGTATGGTTTCTGTCCTCTCTGTATGGTTTCTGTCCTCTCTGTATGGTTTCTGTCCCTTGTGTGGTTTCTGTCCTCTCTGGGTGGTTTCTGTCCTCTCTGTATGGTTTCTGTCCTCTCTGTATGGTTTCTGTCCTCTCTGTGTGGTTTCTGCCCTCTCTGTGTGGTTTCTGTCCTCGCTGTGTGGTTTCTGTCCTCGCTGTGTGGTTTCTGTCCTCTCTGTGTGGTTTCTGTCCTCTCTGTATGGTTTCTGTCCTCTCTGTATGGTTTTTGTCCTCTCTGTGTGGTTTCTGTCCTCGCTGTATGGTTTCTGTCCTCTCTGTATGGTTTCTGTCCTTGCTGTATGGTTTCTGTCCTCTCTGTATGGTTTCTGTCCTCTCTGTATGGTTTCTGTCCTCTCTGTATGGTTTCTGTCCTTGCTGTATGGTTTCTGTCCTCTCTGTATGGTTTCTGTCCTCTCTGTATGGTTTCTGTCCTCTCTGTATGGTTTCTGTCCTCGCTGTATGGTTTCTGTCCTCTCTGTATGGTTTCTGTCCTCGCTGTGTGGTTTCTGTCCTCTCTGTATGGTTTCTGTCCTCACTGTATGGTTTCTGTCCTCTGTGTGGTTTCTGTCCTCGCTGTATGGTTTCTGTCCTCTGTGTGGTTTCTGTCCTATCTGTGTGGTTTCTGTCCTCTCTGTATGGTTTCTGTCCTCTCTGTATGGTTTCTGTCCTCGCTGTATGGTTTCTGTCCTCTCTGTGTGGTTTCTGTCCTCGCTGTATGGTTTCTGTCCTCTCTGTATGGTTTCTGTCTCTTGTATGGTTTCTGTCCTCTCTGTATGGTTTCTGTCCTCTCTGTATGGTTTCTGTCCTCTCTGTATGGTTTCTGTCTTCGCTGTATGGTTTCTGTCCTCTCTGTATGGTTTCTGTCCTCTCTGTATGGTTTCTGTCTCTTGTATGGTTTTTGTCCTCTCTGTCTGGTTACTGTCTCTTGTATGGTTTCTGTCCTCTCTGTGTGGTTTCTGTCCTCTCTGTATGGTTTCTGTCTCTTGTATGGTTTCTGTCTCTTGTATGGTTTCTGTCCTCTCTGTATGGTTTCTGTCCTCTCTGTGTGGTTTCTGTCCTCGCTGTATGGTTTCTGTCCTCTGTGTGGTTTCTGTCCTCGCTGTATGGTTTCTGTCCTCTGTGTGGTTTCTGTCCTCTCTGTATGGTTTCTGTCCTCTGTATGGTTTCTGTCCTCGCTGTATGGTTTCTGTCCTCTCTGTATGGTTTCTGTCCTCGCTGTATGGTTTCTCTCCTCGCTGTATGGTTTCTGTCCTCTCTGTGTGGTTTCTGTCCTCTCTCTATGGTTTCTGTCCTCTCTGTGTGGTTTCTGTCCTCGCTGTATGGTTTCTGTCCTCTCTGTATGGTTTCTGTCCTCTCTGTATGGTTTCTGTCCTCGCTGTGTGGTTTCTGTCCTCTCTGTATGGTTTCTGTCCTCGCTGTATGGTTTCTGTCCTCTGTGTGGTTTCTGTCCTCGCTGTATGGTTTATGTCCTATCTGTGTGGTTTCTGTCCTCTCTGTATGGTTTCTGTCCTCTCTGTATGGTTTCTGTCCTCGCTGTATGGTTTCTGTCCTCTCTGTGTGGTTTCTGTCCTCGCTGTATGGTTTCTGTCCTCTCTGTATGGTTTCTGTCTCTTGTATGGTTTCTGTCCTCTCTGTATGGTTTCTGTCCTCTCTGTATGGTTTCTGTCCTCTCTGTATGGTTTCTGTCTTCGCTGTATGGTTTCTGTCCTCTCTGTATGGTTTCTGTCCTCTCTGTATGGTTTCTGTCTCTTGTATGGTTTTTGTCCTCTCTGTCTGGTTACTGTCTCTTGTATGGTTTCTGTCCTCTCTGTGTGGTTTCTGTCCTCTCTGTATGGTTTCTGTCTCTTGTATGGTTTCTGTCTCTTGTATGGTTTCTGTCCTCTCTGTATGGTTTCTGTCCTCTCTGTGTGGTGTCTGTCCTCGCTGTATGGTTTCTGTCCTCTGTGTGGTTTCTGTCCTCGCTGTATGGTTTCTGTCCTCTGTGTGGTTTCTGTCCTCTCTGTATGGTTTCTGTCCTCTGTATGGTTTCTGTCCTTGCTGTATGGTTTCTGTCCTCTCTGTATGGTTTCTGTCCTCGCTGTATGGTTTCTCTCCTCGCTGTATGGTTTCTGTCCTCTCTGTGTGGTTTCTGTCCTCTCTCTATGGTTTCTGTCCTCTCTGTGTGGTTTCTGTCCTCGCTGTATGGTTTCTGTCCTCTCTGTATGGTTTCTGTCCTCGCTGTATGGTTTCTCTCCTCTCTGTGTGGTTTCTGTCCTCTCTGTATGGTTTCTGTCCTCTCTGGGTGGTTTCTGTCCTCTCTGTATGGTTTCTGTCCTCTCTGTATGGTTTCTGTCCTCTCTGTATGGTTTCTGTCCTCTGTATGGTTTCTGTCCTCGCTGTATGGTTTCTGTCCTCTCTGTGTGGTTTCTGTCCTCTCTGTGTGGTTTCTGTCCTCTCTGTGTGGTTTCTGTCCTCTCTGTATGGTTTCTGTCCTCTCTGTGTGGTTTCTGTCCTCTCTGGGTGGTTTCTGTCCTCGCTGTATGGTTTCTGTCCTCTCTGTATGGTTTGTGACCTCTCTGTGTGGTTTCTGTCCTCTCTGTATGGTTTCTGTCCTCTGTGTGGTTTCTGTCCTCTGTGTGTGGTTTCTGTCCTCGCTGTATGGTTTCTGTCCTCTCTGTGTGGTTTCTGTCCTCTCTGTGTGGTTTCTGTCCTCTCTGTATGGTTTTTGTCCTCTCTGTGTGGTTTCTGTCCTCTCTGTGTGGTTTCTGTCCTCTGTGTGTGGTTTCTGTCCTTGCTGTATGGTTTCTGTCCTCTCTGTGTGGTTTCTGTCCTCTCTGTGTGGTTTCTGTCCTCTCTGTATGGTTTCTGTCCTCTCTGTGTGGTTTCTGTCCGCTCTGTATGGTTTCTGTCCTCTCTGTATGGTTTCTGTCCTCTGTGTGGTTTCTGTCCTCTGTGTGGTTTCTGTCCTCTGAATGGTTTCTGTCCTCTCTGTGTGGTTTCTTTCCTCTCTGTGTGGTTTCTGTCCTCTCTGTGTGGTTTCTGTCCTCTCTGTATGGTTTCTGTCCTCTGTATGGTTTCTGTCCTTGCTGTATGGTTTCTGTCCTCTCTGTATGGTTTCTGTCCTCGCTGTATGGTTTCTCTCCTCGCTGTATGGTTTCTGTCCTCTCTGTGTGGTTTCTGTCCTCTCTCTATGGTTTCTGTCCTCTCTGTGTGGTTTCTGTCCTCGCTGTATGGTTTCTGTCCTCTCTGTATGGTTTCTGTCCTCGCTGTATGGTTTCTCTCCTCTCTGTGTGGTTTCTGTCCTCTCTGTATGGTTTCTGTCCTCTCTGGGTGGTTTCTGTCCTCTCTGTATGGTTTCTGTCCTCTCTGTATGGTTTCTGTCCTCTCTGTATGGTTTCTGTCCTCTGTATGGTTTCTGTCCTCGCTGTATGGTTTCTGTCCTCTCTGTGTGGTTTCTGTCCTCTCTGTGTGGTTTCTGTCCTCTCTGTGTGGTTTCTGTCCTCTCTGTATGGTTTCTGTCCTCTCTGTGTGGTTTCTGTCCTCTCTGGGTGGTTTCTGTCCTCGCTGTATGGTTTCTGTCCTCTCTGTATGGTTTGTGACCTCTCTGTGTGGTTTCTGTCCTCTCTGTATGGTTTCTGTCCTCTGTGTGGTTTCTGTCCTCTGTGTGTGGTTTCTGTCCTCGCTGTATGGTTTCTGTCCTCTCTGTGTGGTTTCTGTCCTCTCTGTGTGGTTTCTGTCCTCTCTGTATGGTTTTTGTCCTCTCTGTGTGGTTTCTGTCCTCTCTGTGTGGTTTCTGTCCTCTGTGTGTGGTTTCTGTCCTTGCTGTATGGTTTCTGTCCTCTCTGTGTGGTTTCTGTCCTCTCTGTGTGGTTTCTGTCCTCTCTGTATGGTTTCTGTCCTCTCTGTGTGGTTTCTGTCCGCTCTGTATGGTTTCTGTCCTCTCTGTATGGTTTCTGTCCTCTGTGTGGTTTCTGTCCTCTGTGTGGTTTCTGTCCTCTGTATAGTTTCTGTCCTCTCTGTGTGGTTTCTTTCCTCTCTGTGTGGTTTCTGTCCTCTCTGTGTGGTTTCTGTCCTCTCTGTATGGTTTCTGTCCTCTCTGGGTGGTTTCTGTCCTCTCTGTGTGGTTTCTGTCCTCGCTGTGTGGTTTCTGTCCTCTCTGTGTGGTTTCTGTCCTCTCTGTATGGTTTCTGTCCTCTCTGTATGGTTTTTGTCCTCTCTGTGTGGTTTCTGTCCTCGCTGTATGGTTTCTGTCCTCTCTGTATGGTTTCTGTCCTTGCTGTATGGTTTCTGTCCTCTCTGTATGGTTTCTGTCCTCTCTGTATGGTTTCTGTCCTCTCTGTATGGTTTCTGTCCTTGCTGTATGGTTTCTGTCCTCTCTGTATGGTTTCTGTCCTCTCTGTATGGTTTCTGTCCTCTCTGTATGGTTTCTGTCCTCGCTGTATGGTTTCTGTCCTCTCTGTATGGTTTCTGTCCTCGCTGTGTGGTTTCTGTCCTCTCTGTATGGTTTCTGTCCTCGCTGTATGGTTTCTGTCCTCTATGTGGTTTCTGTCCTATCTGTGTGGTTTCTGTCCTCTCTGTATGGTTTCTGTCCTCTCTGTATGGTTTCTGTCCTCGCTGTATGGTTTCTGTCCTCTCTGTGTGGTTTCTGTCCTCGCTGTATGGTTTCTGTCCTCTCTGTATGGTTTCTGTCTCTTGTATGGTTTCTGTCCTCTCTGTATGGTTTCTGTCCTCTCTGTATGGTTTCTGTCCTCTCTGTATGGTTTCTGTCTTCGCTGTATGGTTTCTGTCCTCTCTGTATGGTTTCTGTCCTCTTTGTATGGTTTCTGTCGCTTGTATGGTTTTTGTCCTCTCTGTCTGGTTACTGTCTCTTGTATGGTTTCTGTCCTCACTGTGTGGTTTCTGTCCTCTCTGTATGGTTTCTGTCTCTTGTATGGTTTCTGTCCTCTCTGTATGGTTTCTGTCCTCTCTGTACGGTTTCTGTCCTCTCTGTATGGTTTCTGTCTCTTGTATGGTTTCTGTCTCTTGTATGGTTTCTGTCTTCTCTGTGTGGTTTCTGTCCTCTCTGTATGGTTTCTGTCCTCTCTGTATGGTTTATGTCCTCTCTGTGTGGTTTCTGTCCTCGCTGTATGGTTTCTGTCTTTTGTATGGTTTCTGTCCTCTCTGTATGGTTTCTGTCCTCTCTGTATGGTTTCTGTCCTCTCTGTATGGTTTCTGTCTCTTGTATGGTTTCTGTCTCTTGTATGGTTTCTGTCCTCTCTGTATGGTTTCTGTCCTCTCTGTGTGGTTTCTGTCCTCGCTGTATGGTTTCTGTCCTCTGTGTGGTTTCTGTCCTCTCTGTATGGTTTCTGTCCTCTGTATGGTTTCTGTCCTCGCTGTATGGTTTCTGTCCTCTCTGTATGGTTTCTGTCCTCGCTGTATGGTTTCTCTCCTCGATGTATGGTTTCTGTCCTCTCTGTGTGGTTTCTGTCCTCTCTCTATGGTTTCTGTCCTCTCTGTGTGGTTTCTGTCCTCTCTGTGTGGTGTCTGTCCTCGCTGTATGGTTTCTGTCCTCTGTGTGGTTTCTGTCCTCGCTGTATGGTTTCTGTCCTCTGTGTGGTTTCTGTCCTCTCTGTATGGTTTCTGTCCTCTGTATGGTTTCTGTCCTCGCTGTATGGTTTCTGTCCTCTCTGTATGGTTTATGTCCTATCTGTGTGGTTTCTGTCCTCTCTGTATGGTTTCTGTCCTCTCTGTATGGTTTCTGTCCTCGCTGTATGGTTTCTGTCCTCTCTGTGTGGTTTCTGTCCTCGCTGTATGGTTTCTGTCCTCTCTGTATGGTTTCTGTCTCTTGTATGGTTTCTGTCCTCTCTGTATGGTTTCTGTCCTCTCTGTATGGTTTCTGTCCTCTCTGTATGGTTTCTGTCTTCGCTGTATGGTTTCTGTCCTCTCTGTATGGTTTCTGTCCTCTCTGTATGGTTTCTGTCTCTTGTATGGTTTTTGTCCTCTCTGTCTGGTTACTGTCTCTTGTATGGTTTCTGTCCTCTCTGTGTGGTTTCTGTCCTCTCTGTATGGTTTCTGTCTCTTGTATGGTTTCTGTCCTCTCTGTATGGTTTCTGTCCTCTCTGTGTGGTGTCTGTCCTCGCTGTATGGTTTCTGTCCTCTGTGTGGTTTCTGTCCTCGCTGTATGGTTTCTGTCCTCTGTGTGGTTTCTGTCCTCTCTGTATGGTTTCTGTCCTCTGTATGGTTTCTGTCCTTGCTGTATGGTTTCTGTCCTCTCTGTATGGTTTCTGTCCTCGCTGTATGGTTTCTCTCCTCGCTGTATGGTTTCTGTCCTCTCTGTGTGGTTTCTGTCCTCTCTCTATGGTTTCTGTCCTCTCTGTGTGGTTTCTGTCCTCGCTGTATGGTTTCTGTCCTCTCTGTATGGTTTCTGTCCTCGCTGTATGGTTTCTCTCCTCTCTGTGTGGTTTCTGTCCTCTCTGTATGGTTTCTGTCCTCTCTGGGTGGTTTCTGTCCTCTCTGTATGGTTTCTGTCCTCTCTGTATGGTTTCTGTCCTCTCTGTATGGTTTCTGTCCTCTGTATGGTTTCTGTCCTCGCTGTATGGTTTCTGTCCTCTCTGTGTGGTTTCTGTCCTCTCTGTGTGGTTTCTGTCCTCTCTGTGTGGTTTCTGTCCTCTCTGTATGGTTTCTGTCCTCTCTGTGTGGTTTCTGTCCTCTCTGGGTGGTTTCTGTCCTCGCTGTATGGTTTCTGTCCTCTCTGTATGGTTTGTGTCCTCTCTGTGTGGTTTCTGTCCTCTCTGTATGGTTTCTGTCCTCTGTGTGGTTTCTGTCCTCTGTGTGTGGTTTCTGTCCTCGCTGTATGGTTTCTGTCCTCTCTGTGTGGTTTCTGTCCTCTCTGTGTGGTTTCTGTCCTCTCTGTATGGTTTTTGTCCTCTCTGTGTGGTTTCTGTCCTCTCTGTGTGGTTTCTGTCCTCTGTGTGTGGTTTCTGTCCTTGCTGTATGGTTTCTGTCCTCTCTGTGTGGTTTCTGTCCTCTCTGTGTGGTTTCTGTCCTCTCTGTATGGTTTCTGTCCTCTCTGTGTGGTTTCTGTCCGCTCTGTATGGTTTCTGTCCTCTCTGTATGGTTTCTGTCCTCTGTGTGGTTTCTGTCCTCTGTGTGGTTTCTGTCCTCTGTATGGTTTCTGTCCTCTCTGTGTGGTTTCTTTCCTCTCTGTGTGGTTTCTGTCCTCTCTGTGTGGTTTCTGTCCTCTCTGTATGGTTTCTGTCCTCTCTGGGTGGTTTCTGTCCTCTCTGTGTGGTTTCTGTCCTCGCTGTGTGGTTTCTGTCCTCTCTGTGTGGTTTCTGTCCTCTCTGTATGGTTTCTGTCCTCTCTGTATGGTTTTTGTCCTCTCTGTGTGGTTTCTGTCCTCGCTGTATGGTTTCTGTCCTCTCTGTATGGTTTCTGTCCTTGCTGTATGGTTTCTGTCCTCTCTGTATGGTTTCTGTCCTCTCTGTATGGTTTCTGTCCTCTCTGTATGGTTTCTGTCCTTGCTGTATGGTTTCTGTCCTCTCTGTATGGTTTCTGTCCTCTCTGTATGGTTTCTGTCCTCTCTGTATGGTTTCTGTCCTCGCTGTATGGTTTCTGTCCTCTCTGTATGGTTTCTGTCCTCGCTGTGTGGTTTCTGTCCTCTCTGTATGGTTTCTGTCCTCGCTGTATGGTTTCTGTCCTCTGTGTGGTTTCTGTCCTATCTGTGTGGTTTCTGTCCTCTCTGTATGGTTTCTGTCCTCTCTGTATGGTTTCTGTCCTCGCTGTATGGTTTCTGTCCTCTCTGTGTGGTTTCTGTCCTCGCTGTATGGTTTCTGTCCTCTCTGTATGGTTTCTGTCTCTTGTATGGTTTCTGTCCTCTCTGTATGGTTTCTGTCCTCTCTGTATGGTTTCTGTCCTCTCTGTATGGTTTCTGTCTTCGCTGTATGGTTTCTGTCCTCTCTGTATGGTTTCTGTCCTCTTTGTATGGTTTCTGTCGCTTGTATGGTTTTTGTCCTCTCTGTCTGGTTACTGTCTCTTGTATGGTTTCTGTCCTCACTGTGTGGTTTCTGTCCTCTCTGTATGGTTTCTGTCTCTTGTATGGTTTCTGTCCTCTCTGTATGGTTTCTGTCCTCTCTGTACGGTTTCTGTCCTCTCTGTATGGTTTCTGTCTCTTGTATGGTTTCTGTCTCTTGTATGGTTTCTGTCTTCTCTGTGTGGTTTCTGTCCTCTCTGTATGGTTTCTGTCCTCTCTGTATGGTTTATGTCCTCTCTGTGTGGTTTCTGTCCTCGCTGTATGGTTTCTGTCTTTTGTATGGTTTCTGTCCTCTCTGTATGGTTTCTGTCCTCTCTGTATGGTTTCTGTCCTCTCTGTATGGTTTCTGTCTCTTGTATGGTTTCTGTCTCTTGTATGGTTTCTGTCCTCTCTGTATGGTTTCTGTCCTCTCTGTGTGGTTTCTGTCCTCGCTGTATGGTTTCTGTCCTCTGTGTGGTTTCTGTCCTCTCTGTATGGTTTCTGTCCTCTGTATGGTTTCTGTCCTCGCTGTATGGTTTCTGTCCTCTCTGTATGGTTTCTGTCCTCGCTGTATGGTTTCTCTCCTCGATGTATGGTTTCTGTCCTCTCTGTGTGGTTTCTGTCCTCTCTCTATGGTTTCTGTCCTCTCTGTGTGGTTTCTGTCCTCTCTGTGTGGTGTCTGTCCTCGCTGTATGGTTTCTGTCCTCTGTGTGGTTTCTGTCCTCGCTGTATGGTTTCTGTCCTCTGTGTGGTTTCTGTCCTCTCTGTATGGTTTCTGTCCTCTGTATGGTTTCTGTCCTCGCTGTATGGTTTCTGTCCTCTCTGTATGGTTTCTGTCCTCGCTGTATGGTTTCTCTCCTCGCTGTATGGTTTCTGTCCTCTCTGTGTGGTTTCTGTCCTCTCTGTGTGGTTTCTGTCCTCGCTGTATGGTTTCTGTCCTCTCTGTATGGTTTCTGTCCTCGCTTTATGGTTTCTCTCCTCTCTGTGTGGTTTCTGTCCTCTCTGTATGGTTTCTGTCCTCTCTGGGTGGTTTCTGTCCTCTCTGTATGGTTTCTGTCCTCTCTGTATGGTTTCTGTCCTCTCTGTATGGTTTCTGTCCTCTGTATGGTTTCTGTCCTCGCTGTATGGTTTCTGTCCTCTCTGTGTGGTTTCTGTCCTCTCTGTGTGGTTTCTGTCCTCTCTGTGTGGTTTCTGTCCTCTCTGTATGGTTTCTGTCCTCTCTGTGTGGTTTCTGTCCTCTCTGGGTGGTTTCTGTCCTCGCTGTATGGTTTCTGTCCTCTCTGTATGGTTTGTGTCCTCTCTGTGTGGTTTCTGTCCTCTCTGTATGGTTTCTGTCCTCTGTGTGGTTTCTGTCCTCTGTGTGTGGTTTCTGTCCTCGCTGTATGGTTTCTGTCCTCTCTGTGTGGTTTCTGTCCTCTCTGTGTGGTTTCTGTCCTCTCTGTATGGTTTTTGTCCTCTCTGTGTGGTTTCTGTCCTCTCTGTGTGGTTTCTGTCCTCTGTGTGTGGTTTCTGTCCTCGCTGTATGGTTTCTGTCCTCTCTGTGTGGTTTCTGTCCTCTCTGTGTGGTTTCTGTCCTCTCTGTATGGTTTCTGTCCTCTCTGTGTGGTTTCTGTCCGCTCTGTATGGTTTCTGTCCTCTCTGTATGGTTTCTGTCCTCTGTGTGGTTTCTGTCCTCTGTGTGGTTTCTGTCCTCTGTATGGTTTCTGTCCTCTCTGTGTGGTTTCTTTCCTCTCTGTGTGGTTTCTGTCCTCTCTGTGTGGTTTCTGTCCTCTCTGTATGGTTTCTGTCCTCTCTGGGTGGTTTCTGTCCTCTCTGTGTGGTTTCTGTCCTCGCTGTGTGGTTTCTGTCCTTGCTGTGTGGTTTCTGTCCTCTCTGTGTGGTTTCTGTCCTCTCTGTATGGTTTCTGTCCTCTCTGTATGGTTTTTGTCCTCTCTGTGTGGTTTCTGTCCTCGCTGTATGGTTTCTGTCCTCTCTGTATGGTTTCTGTCCTTGCTGTATGGTTTCTGTCCTCTCTGTATGGTTTCTGTCCTCTCTGTATGGTTTCTGTCCTCTCTGTATGGTTTCTGTCCTTGCTGTATGGTTTCTGTCCTCTCTGTATGGTTTCTGTCCTCTCTGTATGGTTTCTGTCCTCGCTGTATGGTTTCTGTCCTCTCTGTATGGTTTCTGTCCTCGCTGTGTGGTTTCTGTCCTCTCTGTATGGTTTCTGTCCTCGCTGTATGGTTTCTGTCCTCTGTGTGGTTTCTGTCCTCGCTGTATGGTTTCTGTCCTCTGTGTGGTTTCTGTCCTATCTGTGTGGTTTCTGTCCTCTCTGTATGGTTTCTGTCCTCTCTGTATGGTTTCTGTCCTCGCTGTATGGTTTCTGTCCTCTCTGTGTGGTTTCTGTCCTCGCTGTATGGTTTCTGTCCTCTCTGTATGGTTTCTGTCTCTTGTATGGTTTCTGTCCTCTCTGTATGGTTTCTGTCCTCTCTGTATGGTTTCTGTCCTCTCTGTATGGTTTCTGTCGCTTGTATGGTTTTTGTCCTCTCTGTCTGGTTACTGTCTCTTGTATGGTTTCTGTCCTCACTGTGTGGTTTCTGTCCTCTCTGTATGGTTTCTGTCTCTTGTATGGTTTCTGTCCTCTCTGTATGGTTTCTGTCCTCTCTGTACGGTTTCTGTCCTCTCTGTATGGTTTCTGTCTCTTGTATGGTTTCTGTCTCTTGTATGGTTTCTGTCCTCTCTGTATGGTTTCTGTCCTCTCTGTGTGGTTTCTGTCCTCGCTGTATGGTTTCTGTCCTCTGTGTGGTTTCTGTCCTCTCTGTATGGTTTCTGTCCTCTGTATGGTTTTTGTCCTCGCAGTATGGTTTCTGTCCTCTCTGTATGGTTTCTGTCCTCGCTGTATGGTTTCTGTCCTCGCTGTATGGTTTCTGTCTTCTCTGTGTGGTTTCTGTCCTCTCTGTATGGTTTCTGTCCTCTCTGTATGGTTTCTGTCCTCTCTGTGTGGTTTCTGTCCTCTCTGTATGGTTTCTGTCCTCTCTGTATGGTTTCTGTCCTCTCTGTATGGTTTCTGTCTCTTGTATGGTTTCTGTCTCTTGTATGGTTTCTGTCCTCTCTGTATGGTTTCTGTCCTCTCTGTGTGGTTTCTGTCCTCGCTGTATGGTTTCTGTCCTCTGTATGGTTTCTGTCCTCTGTATGGTTCTGTCCTCGCTGTATGGTTTCTGTCCTCTCTGTATGGTTTCTGTCCTCGCTGTATGGTTTCTCTCCTCGATGTATGGTTTCTGTCCTCTCTGTGTGGTTTCTGTCCTCTCTCTATGGTTTCTGTCCTCTCTGTGTGGTTTCTGTCCTCGCTGTATGGTTTCTGTCCTCTCTGTATGGTTTCTGTCCTCGCTGTATGGTTTCTGTCCTCTCTGTGTGGTTTCTGTCCTCTCTGTATGGTTTCTGTCCTCTCTGGGTGGTTTCTGTCCTCTCTGTATGGTTTCTGTCCTCTCTGTATGGTTTCTGTCTTCTCTGTATGGTTTCTGTCCTCTGTATGGTTTCTGTCCTCGCTGTATGGTTTCTGTCCTCTCTTGTATGGTTTCTGTCCTCGCTGTATGGTTTCTGTCCTCTCTGTATGGTTTCTGTCCTCTGTATGGTTTCTGTCCTCTTTGTGTGGTTTCTGTCCTCGCTGTATGGTTTCTGTCCTCTGTGGGGTTTCTGTCTCTTGTATGGTTTCTGTCCTCTCTGTATGGTTTCTGTCCTATCTGTATGGTTTCTGTCCTCTCTGTGTGGTTTCTGCCCTCTGTGTGTGGTTTCTGTCCTATCTGTGTGGTTTCTGTCCTCTCTGTATGGTTTCTGTCCTCTCTGTGTGGTTTCTGTCCTCTCTATATGGTTTCTGTCCTCTCTGTATGGTTTCTGTCCTCTCTGTATGAGTTCTGTCCTCGCTGTATGGTTTCTGTCCTCTCTGTGTGGTTTCTGTCCTCTCTGTGTGGTTTCTGTCCTCTCTCCTCTCTGTGTGGTTTCTGTCCTCTCTGTATGGTTTCTGTCCTCTCTGTATGGTTTCTGTCCTCTCTGTGTGGTTTCTGTCCTCGCTGTATGGTTTCTGTCTTTTGTATGGTTTCTGTCCTCTCTGTATGGTTTCTGTCCTCTCTGTATGGTTTCTGTCCTCTCTGTATGGTTTCTGTCTCTTGTATGGTTTCTGTCTCTTGTATGGTTTCTGTCCTCTCTGTATGGTTTCTGTCCTCTCTGTGTGGTTTCTGTCCTCGCTGTATGGTTTCTGTCCTCTGTGTGGTTTCTGTCCTCTCTGTATGGTTTCTGTCCTCTGTATGGTTTCTGTCCTCGCTGTATGGTTTCTGTCCTCTCTGTATGGTTTCTGTCCTCGCTGTATGGTTTCTCTCCTCGATGTATGGTTTCTGTCCTCTCTGTGTGGTTTCTGTCCTCTCTCTATGGTTTCTGTCCTCTCTGTGTGGTTTCTGTCCTCGCTGTATGGTTTCTGTCCTCTCTGTATGGTTTCTGTCCTCGCTGTATGGTTTCTGTCCTCTCTGTGTGGTTTCTGTCCTCTCTGTATGGTTTCTGTCCTCTCTGGGTGGTTTCTGTCCTCTCTGTATGGTTTCTGTCCTCTCTGTATGGTTTCTGTCTTCTCTGTATGGTTTCTGTCCTCTGTATGGTTTCTGTCCTCGCTGTATGGTTTCTGTCCTCTCTTGTATGGTTTCTGTCCTCGCTGTATGGTTTCTGTCCTCTCTGAATGGTTTCTGTCCTCTGTATGGTTTCTGTCCTCTTTGTGTGGTTTCTGTCCTCGCTGTATGGTTTCTGTCCTCTGTGGGGTTTCTGTCTCTTGTATGGTTTCTGTCCTCTCTGTATGGTTTCTGTCCTATCTGTATGGTTTCTGTCCTCTCTGTGTGGTTTCTGCCCTCTGTGTGTGGTTTCTGTCCTATCTGTGTGGTTTCTGTCCTCTCTGTATGGTTTCTGTCCTCTCTGTGTGGTTTCTGTCCTCTCTATATGGTTTCTGTCCTCTCTGTATGGTTTCTGTCCTCTCTGTATGAGTTCTGTCCTCGCTGTATGGTTTCTGTCCTCTCTGTGTGGTTTCTGTCCTCTCTGTGTGGTTTCTGTCCTCTCTGTGTGGTTTCTGTCCTCTCTGTGTTGTTTCTGTCCTATCTGTGTGGTTTCTGTCCTCTCTGTGTGGTTTCTGTCCTCTCTGTATGGTTTCTGTCCTCTCTGTATGGTTTCTGTCCTCTGTGTATGGTTTCTGTCCTCTCTGTATGGTTTCTGTCCTTTGTATGGTTTCTGTCCTCTCTGTGTGGTTTCTGTCCTCTGTGTGTTGTTTCTGTCCTATCTGTGTGGTTTCTGTCCTCTCTGTGTGGTTTCTGTCCTCTCTGTATGGTTTCTGTCCTCTCTGTATGGTTTCTGTCCTCTCTGTATGGTTTCTGTCCTCTCTGTATGGTTTCTGTCCTCGCTGTATGGTTTCTGTCCTCTCTGTGTGGTTTCTGTCCTCGCTGTATGGTTTCTGTCCTCTCTGTATGGTTTCTGTCTCTTGTATGGTTTCTGTCCTCTCTGTATGGTTTCTGTCCTCTCTGTATGGTTTCTGTCCTCTCTGTATGGTTTCTGTCTTCGCTGTATGGTTTCTGTCCTCTCTGTATGGTTTCTGTCCTCTCTGTATGGTTTCTGTCTCTTGTATGGTTTTTGTCCTCTCTGTCTGGGTACTGTCTCTTGTATGGTTTCTGTCCTCTCTGTGTGGTTTATGTCCTCTCAGTATGGTTTCTGTCTCTTGGAAGGTTTCTGTCCTCTCTGTATGGTTTCTGTCCTCTCTGTATGGTTTCTGTCCTCTCTGTATGGTTTCTGTCTCTTGTATGGTTTCTGTCTCTTGTATGGTTTCTGTCCTCTCTGTATGGTTTCTGTCCTCTCTGTGTGGTTTCTGTCCTCGCTGTATGGTTTATGTCCTCTGTGTGGTTTCTGTCCTCTCTGTATGGTTTCTGTCCTCTGTATGGTTTCTGTCCTCGCTGTATGGTTTCTGTCCTCTCTGTATGGTTTCTGTCCTCGCTGTATGGTTTCTGTCCTCGCTGTATGGTTTCTGTCTCTTGTATGGTTTCTGTCCTCTCTGTATGGTTTCTGTCCTCTCTGTATGGTTTCTGTCCTCTCTGTATGGTTTTTGTCTCTTGTATGGTTTCTGTCTCTTGTATGGTTTCTGTCCTCTCTATATGGTTTCTGTCCTCTCTGTGTGGTTTCTGTCCTCGCTGTATGGTTTCTGTCCTCTGTGTGGTTTCTGTCCTCTCTGTATGGTTTCTGTCCTCTGTATGGTTTCTGTCCTCGCTGTATGGTTTCTGTCCTCTCTGTATGGTTTCTGTCCTCGCTGTATGGTTTCTCTCCTCGCTGTATGGTTTCTGTCCTCTCTGTGTGGTTTCTGTCCTCTCTCTATGGTTTCTGTCCTCTCTGTGTGGTTTCTGTCCTCGCTGTATGGTTTCTGTCCTCTCTGTATGGTTTCTGTCCTCGCTGTATGGTTTCTGTCCTCTCTGTGTGGTTTCTGTCCTCTCTGTATGGTTTCTGTCCTCTCTGGGTGGTTTCTGTCCTCTCTGTATGGTTTCTGTCCTCTCTGTATGGTTTCTGTCCTCTCTGTATGGTTTCTGTCCTCTGTATGGTTTCTGTCCTCGCTGTATGGTTTCTGTCCTCTCTGTGTGGTTTCTGTCCTCTCTGTGTGGTTTCTGTCCTCTCTGTGTGGTTTCTGTCCTCTCTGTATGGTTTCTGTCCTCTCTGTGTGGTTTCTGTCCTCTCTGTATGGTTTCTGTCCTCTGTGTGGTTTCTGTCCTCTGTGTGTGGTTTCTGTCCTCTCTGGGTGGTTTCTGTCCTCGCTGTATGGTTTCTGTCCTCTCTGTATGGTTTGTGTCCTCTCTGTGTGGTTTCTGTCCTCTCTGTATGGTTTCTGTCCTCTGTGTGGTTTCTGTCCTCTGTGTGTGGTTTCTGTCCTCGCTGTATGGTTTCTGTCCTCTCTGTGTGGTTTCTGTCCTCTCTGTGTGGTTTCTGTCCTCTATGTATGGTTTCTGTCCTCTCTGTGTGGTTTCTGTCCTCTGTGTGGTTTCTGTACTCGGTGTGTGGTTTCTGTCCTCGCTGTATGGTTTCTGTCCTCTCTGTGTGGTTTCTGTCCTCTCTGTGTGGTTTCTGTCCTCTCTGTATGGTTTCTGTCCTCTCTGTGTGGTTTCTGTCCGCTCTGTATGGTTTCTGTCCTCTCTGTATGGTTTCTGTCCTCTGTGTGGTTGCTGTCCTCGCTGTGTGGTTTCTGTCCTCTGTATGGTTTCTGTCCTCTCTGTGTGGTTTCTGTCCTCTCTGTGTGGTTTCTGTCCTCTCTGTATGGTTTCTGTCCTCTCTGTATGGTTTCTGTCCTCTCTGGGTGGTTTCTGTCCTCTCTGTGTGGTTTCTGTCCTCTCTGTATGGTTTCTGTCCTCTCTGTGTGGTTTCTGTCCCTTGTGTGGTTTCTGTCCTCTCTGTGTGGTTTCTGTCCTCGCTGTATGGTTTCTGTCCTCTCTGTATGGTTTCTGTCCTCTCTGTATGGTTTCTGTCCTCTCTGTGTGGTTTCTGTCCTCTCTGTGTGGTTTCTGTCCCTTGTGTGGTTTCTGTCCTCTCTGGGTGGTTTCTGTCCTCTCTGTATGGTTTCTGTCCTCTCTGTATGGTTTCTGTCCTCTCTGTGTGGTTTCTGCCCTCTCTGTGTGGTTTCTGTCCTCGCTGTGTGGTTTCTGTCCTCACTGTGTGGTTTCTGTCCTCTCTGTGTGGTTTCTGTCCTCTCTGTATGGTTTCTGTCCTCTCTGTATGGTTTTTGTCCTCTCTATGTGGTTTCTGTCCTCGCTGTATGGTTTCTGTCCTCTCTGTATGGTTTCTGTCCTTGCTGTATGGTTTCTGTCCTCTCTGTATGGTTTCTGTCCTCTCTGTATGGTTTCTGTCTTCTCTGTATGGTTTCTGTCCTTGCTGTATGGTTTCTGTCCTCTCTGTATGGTTTCTGTCCTCTCTGTATGGTTTCTGTCCTCTCTGTATGGTTTCTGTCCCTTGTGTGGTTTCTGTCCTCTCTGGGTGGTTTCTGTCCTCTCTGTATGGTTTCTGTCCTCTCTGTATGGTTTCTGTCCTCTCTGTGTGGTTTCTGCCCTCTCTGTGTGGTTTCTGTCCTCGCTGTGTGGTTTCTGTCCTCGCTGTGTGGTTTCTGTCCTCTCTGTGTGATTTCTGTCCTCTCTGTATGGTTTCTGTCCTCTCTGTATGGTTTTTGTCCTCTCTGTGTGGTTTCTGTCCTCGCTGTATGGTTTCTGTCCTCCCTGTATGGTTTCTGTCCTTGCTGTATGGTTTCTGTCCTCTCTGTATGGTTTCTGTCCTCTCTGTATGGTGTATGGTTTCTGTCCTCTCTGTATGGTTTCTGTCCTCTCTGTATGGTTTCTGTCCTCTCTGTATGGTTTCTGTCCTCTCTGTATGGTTTCTGTCCTCGCTGTATGGTTTCTGTCCTCTCTGTATGGTTTCTGTCCTCGCTGTGTGGTTTCTGTCCTCTCTGTATGGTTTCTGTCCTCGCTGTATGGTTTCTGTCCTCTGTGTGGTTTCTGTCCTCGCTGTATGGTTTCTGTCCTCTGTGTGGTGTCTGTCCTATCTGTGTGGTTTCTGTCCTCTCTGTATGGTTTCTGTCCTCTCTGTATGGTTTCTGTCCTCGCTGTATGGTTTCTGTCCTCTCTGTGTGGTTTCTGTCCTCGCTGTATGGTTTCTGTCCTCTCTGTATGGTTTCTGTCTCTTGTATGGTTTCTGTCCTCTCTGTATGGTTTCTGTCCTCTCTGTATGGTTTCTGTCCTCTCTGTATGGTTTCTGTCTTCGCTGTATGGTTTCTGTCCTCTCTGTATGGTTTCTGTCCTCTCTGTATGGTTTCTGTCTCTTGTATGGTTTTTGTCCTCTCTGTCTGGTTACTGTCTCTTGTATGGTTTCTGTCCTCTCTGTGTGGTTTCTGTCCTCTCTGTATGGTTTCTGTCTCTTGTATGGTTTCTGTCCTCTCTGTATGGTTTCTGTCCTCTCTGTGTGGTTTCTGTCCTCGCTGTATGGTTTCTGTCCTCTGTGTGGTTTCTGTCCTCGCTGTATGGTTTCTGTCCTCTGTGTGGTTTCTGTCCTCTCTGTATGGTTTCTGTCCTCTGTATGGTTTCTGTCCTCGCTGTATGGTTTCTGTCCTCTCTGTATGGTTTCTGTCCTCGCTGTATGGTTTCTCTCCTCGCTGTATGGTTTATGTCCTCTCTGTGTGGTTTCTGTCCTCTCTCTATGGTTTCTGTCCTCTCTGTGTGGTTTCTGTCCTCGCTGTATGGTTTCTGTCCTCTCTGTATGGTTTCTGTCCTCTCTGTATGGTTTCTGTCCTCGCTGTGTGGTTTCTGTCCTCTCTGTATGGTTTCTGTCCTCGCTGTATGGTTTCTGTCCTCTGTGTGGTTTCTGTCCTCGCTGTATGGTTTCTGTCCTCTGTGTGGTTTCTGTCCTATCTGTGTGGTTTCTGTCCTCTCTGTATGGTTTCTGTCCTCTCTGTATGGTTTCTGTCCTCGCTGTATGGTTTCTGTCCTCTCTGTGTGGTTTCTGTCCTCGCTGTATGGTTTCTGTCCTCTCTGTATGGTTTCTGTCTCTTGTATGGTTTCTGTCCTCTCTGTATGGTTTCTGTCCTCTCTGTATGGTTTCTGTCCTCTCTGTATGGTTTCTGTCTTCGCTGTATGGTTTCTGTCCTCTCTGTATGGTTTCTGTCATCTCTGTATGGTTTCTGTCTCTTGTATGGTTTTTGTCCTCTCTGTCTGGTTACTGTCTCTTGTATGGTTTCTGTCCTCTCTGTGTGGTTTCTGTCCTCTCTGTATGGTTTCTGTCTCTTGTATGGTTTCTGTCTCTTGTATGGTTTCTGTCCTCTCTGTATGGTTTCTGTCCTCTCTGTGTGGTTTCTGTCCTCGCTGTATGGTTTCTGTCCTCTGTGTGGTTTCTGTCCTCTCTCTATGGTTTCTGTCCTCTCTGTGTGGTTTCTGTCCTCGCTGTATGGTTTCTGTCCTCTCTGTATGGTTTCTGTCCTCGCTGTATGGTTTCTGTCCTCTCTGTGTGGTTTCTGTCCTCTCTGTATGGTTTCTGTCCTCTCTGGGTGGTTTCTGTCCTCTCTGTATGGTTTCTGTCCTCTCTGTATGGTTTCTGTCCTCTCTGTATGGTTTCTGTCCTCTGTATGGTTTCTGTCCTCGCTGTATGGTTTCTGTCCTCTCTGTGTGGTTTCTGTCCTCTCTGTGTGGTGTCCTCTCTGTGTGGTTTCTGTCCTCTCTGTATGGTTTCTGTCCTCTCTGTGTGGTTTCTGTCCTCTCTGGGTGGTTTCTGTCCTTGCTGTATGGTTTCTGTCCTCTCTGTATGGTTTGTGTCCTCTCTGTGTGGTTTCTGTCCTCTCTGTATGGTTTCTGTCCTCTGTGTGGTTTCTGTCCTCTGTGTGTGGTTTCTGTCCTCGCTGTATGGTTTCTGTCCTCTCTGTGTGGTTTCTGTCCTCTCTGTGTGGTTTCTGTCCTCTCTGTATTGTTTCTGTCCTCTCTGTGTGGTTTCTGTCCTCTCTGTGTGGTTTCTGTCCTCTGTGTGTGGTTTCTGTCCTCGCTGTATGGTTTCTGTCCTCTCTGTGTGGTTTCTGTCCTCTCTGTGTGGTTTCTGTCCTCTCTGTATGGTTTCTGTCCTCTCTGTGTGGTTTCTGTCCGCTCTGTATGGTTTCTGTCCTCTCTGTATGGTTTCTGTCCTCTGTGTGGTTTCTGTCCTCTGTGTGGTTTCTGTCCTCTGTATGGTTTCTGTCCTCTCTGTGTGGTTTCTTTCCTCTCTGTGTGGTTTCTGTCCTCTCTGTGTGGTTTCTGTCCTCTCTGTATGGTTTCTGTCCTCTCTGGGTGGTTTCTGTCCTCTCTGTGTGGTTTCTGTCCTCGCTGTGTGGTTTCTGTCCTTGCTGTGTGGTTTCTGTCCTCTCTGTGTGGTTTCTGTCCTCTCTGTATGGTTTCTGTCCTCTCTGTATGGTTTTTGTCCTCTCTGTGTGGTTTCTGTCCTCGCTGTATGGTTTCTGTCCTCTCTGTATGGTTTCTGTCCTTGCTGTATGGTTTCTGTCCTCTCTGTATGGTTTCTGTCCTCTCTGTATGGTTTCTGTCCTTGCTGTATGGTTTCTGTCCTCTCTGTATGGTTTCTGTCCTCTCTGTATGGTTTCTGTCCTCTCTGTATGGTTTCTGTCCTCGCTGTATGGTTTCTGTCCTCTCTGTATGGTTTCTGTCCTCGCTGTGTGGTTTCTGTCCTCTCTGTATGGTTTCTGTCCTCGCTGTATGGTTTCTGTCCTCTGTGTGGTTTCTGTCCTCGCTGTATGGTTTCTGTCCTCTGTGTGGTTTCTGTCCTATCTGTGTGGTTTCTGTCCTCTCTGTATGGTTTCTGTCCTCTCTGTATGGTTTCTGTCCTCGCTGTATGGTTTCTGTCCTCTCTGTGTGGTTTCTGTCCTCGCTGTATGGTTTCTGTCCTCTCTGTATGGTTTCTGTCTCTTGTATGGTTTCTGTCCTCTCTGTATGGTTTCTGTCCTCTCTGTATGGTTTCTGTCTTCGCTGTATGGTTTCTGTCCTCTCTGTATGGTTTCTGTCCTCTCTGTATGGTTTCTGTCGCTTGTATGGTTTTTGTCCTCTCTGTCTGGTTACTGTCTCTTGTATGGTTTCTGTCCTCTCTGTGTGGTTTCTGTCCTCTCTGTATGGTTTCTGTCTCTTGTATGGTTTCTGTCCTCTCTGTATGGTTTCTGTCCTCTCTGTACGGTTTCTGTCCTCTCTGTATAGTTTCTGTCTCTTGTATGGTTTCTGTCTCTTGTATGGTTTCTGTCCTCTCTGTATGGTTTCTGTCCTCTCTGTGTGGTTTCTGTCCTCGCTGTATGGTTTCTGTCCTCTGTGTGGTTTCTGTCCTCTCTGTATGGTTTCTGTCCTCTGTATGGTTTCTGTCCTCGCAGTATGGTTTCTGTCCTCTCTGTATGGTTTCTGTCCTCGCTGTATGGTTTCTGTCCTCGCTGTATGGTTTCTGTCTTCTCTGTGTGGTTTCTGTCCTCTCTGTATGGTTTCTGTCCTCTCTGTATGGTTTCTGTCCTCTCTGTGTGGTTTCTGTCCTCGCTGTATGGTTTCTGTCTTTTGTATGGTTTCTGTCCTCTCTGTATGGTTTCTGTCCTCTCTGTATGGTTTCTGTCCTCTCTGTATGGTTTCTGTCTCTTGTATGGTTTCTGTCTCTTGTATGGTTTCTGTCCTCTCTGTATGGTTTCTGTCCTCTCTGTGTGGTTTCTGTCCTCGCTGTATGGTTTCTGTCCTCTGTGTGGTTTCTGTCCTCTCTGTATGGTTTCTGTCCTCTGTATGGTTTCTGTCCTCTCTGTATGGTTTCTGTCCTCTCTGTATGGTTTCTGTCCTCTCTGTATGGTTTCTCTCCTCGATGTATGGTTTCTGTCCTCTCTGTGTGGTTTCTGTCCTCGCTGTATGGTTTCTGTCCTCTCTGTATGGTTTCTGTCCTCGCTGTATGGTTTCTGTCCTCTCTGTGTGGTTTCTGTCCTCTCTGTATGGTTTCTGTCCTCTCTGGGTGGTTTCTGTCCTCTCTGTATGGTTTCTGTCCTCTCTGTATGGTTTCTGTCTTCTCTGTATGGTTTCTGTCCTCTGTATGGTTTCTGTCCTCGCTGTATGGTTTCTGTCCTCTCTGTATGGTTTCTGTCTCTTGTATGGTTTCTGTCCTCTCTGTATGGTTTCTGTCCTCTCTGTACGGTTTCTGTCCTCTCTGTATGGTTTCTGTCTCTTGTATGGTTTCTGTCTCTTGTATGGTTTCTGTCTCTTGTATGGTTTCTGTCCTCTCTGTATGGTTTCTGTCCTCTCTGTGTGGTTTCTGTCCTCGCTGTATGGTTTCTGTCCTCTCTGTATGGTTTCTGTCCTCGCTGTATGGTTTCTGTCCTCTCTGTGTGGTTTCTGTCCTCTCTGTATGGTTTCTGTCCTCTCTGGGTGGTTTCTGTCCTCTCTGTATGGTTTCTGTCCTCTCTGTATGGTTTCTGTCCTCTCTGTATGGTTTCTGTCCTCTGTATGGTTTCTGTCCTCGCTGTATGGTTTCTGTCCTCTCTGTGTGGTTTCTGTCCTCTCTGTGTGGTGTCCTCTCTGTGTGGTTTCTGTCCTCTCTGTATGGTTTCTGTCCTCTCTGTGTGGTTTCTGTCCTGTCTGGGTGGTTTCTGTCCTTGCTGTATGGTTTCTGTCCTCTCTGTATGGTTTGTGTCCTCTCTGTGTGGTTTCTGTCCTCTCAGTATGGTTTCTGTCCTCTGTGTGGTTTCTGTCCTCTGTGTGTGGTTTCTGTCCTCGCTGTATGGTTTCTGTCCTCTCTGTGTGGTTTCTGTCCTCTCTGTGTGGTTTCTGTCCTCTCTGTATGGTTTCTGTCCTCTCTGTGTGGTTTCTGTCCTCTCTGTGTGGTTTCTGTCCTCTGTGTGTGGTTTCTGTCCTCGCTGTATGGTTTCTGTCCTCTCTGTGTGGTTTCTGTCCTCTCTGTGTGGTTTCTGTCCTCTCTGTATGGTTTCTGTCCTCTCTGTGTGGTTTCTGTCCGCTCTGTATGGTTTCTGTCCTCTCTGTATGGTTTCTGTCCTCTGTGTGGTTTCTGTCCTCTGTGTGGTTTCTGTCCTCTGTATGGTTTCTGTCCTCTCTGTGTGGTTTCTTTCCTCTCTGTGTGGTTTCTGTCCTCTCTGTGTGGTTTCTGTCCTCTCTGTATGGTTTCTGTCCTCTCTGGGTGGTTTCTGTCCTCTCTGTGTGGTTTCTGTCCTCGCTGTGTGGTTTCTGTCCTTGCTGTGTGGTTTCTGTCCTCTCTGTGTGGTTTCTGTCCTCTCTGTATGGTTTCTGTCCTCTCTGTATGGTTTTTGTCCTCTCTGTGTGGTTTCTGTCCTCGCTGTATGGTTTCTGTCCTCTCTGTATGGTTTCTGTCCTTGCTGTATGGTTTCTGTCCTCTCTGTATGGTTTCTGTCCTCTCTGTATGGTTTCTGTCCTTGCTGTATGGTTTCTGTCCTCTCTGTATGGTTTCTGTCCTCTCTGTATGGTTTCTGTCCTCTCTGTATGGTTTCTGTCCTCGCTGTATGGTTTCTGTCCTCTCTGTATGGTTTCTGTCCTCGCTGTGTGGTTTCTGTCCTCTCTGTATGGTTTCTGTCCTCGCTGTATGGTTTCTGTCCTCTGTGTGGTTTCTGTCCTCGCTGTATGGTTTCTGTCCTCTGTGTGGTTTCTGTCCTATCTGTGTGGTTTCTGTCCTCTCTGTATGGTTTCTGTCCTCTCTGTATGGTTTCTGTCCTCGCTGTATGGTTTCTGTCCTCTCTGTGTGGTTTCTGTCCTCGCTGTATGGTTTCTGTCCTCTCTGTATGGTTTCTGTCTCTTGTATGGTTTCTGTCCTCTCTGTATGGTTTCTGTCCTCTCTGTATGGTTTCTGTCTTCGCTGTATGGTTTCTGTCCTCTCTGTATGGTTTCTGTCCTCTCTGTATGGTTTCTGTCGCTTGTATGGTTTTTGTCCTCTCTGTCTGGTTACTGTCTCTTGTATGGTTTCTGTCCTCTCTGTGTGGTTTCTGTCCTCTCTGTATGGTTTCTGTCTCTTGTATGGTTTCTGTCCTCTCTGTATGGTTTCTGTCCTCTCTGTACGGTTTCTGTCCTCTCTGTATAGTTTCTGTCTCTTGTATGGTTTCTGTCTCTTGTATGGTTTCTGTCCTCTCTGTATGGTTTCTGTCCTCTATGTGTGGTTTCTGTCCTCGCTGTATGGTTTCTGTCCTCTGTGTGGTTTCTGTCCTCTCTGTATGGTTTCTGTCCTCTGTATGGTTTCTGTCCCCGCAGTATGGTTTCTGTCCTCTCTGTATGGTTTCTGTCCTCGCTGTATGGTTTCTGTCCTCGCTGTATGGTTTCTGTCTTCTCTGTGTGGTTTCTGTCCTCTCTGTATGGTTTCTGTCCTCTCTGTATGGTTTCTGTCCTCTCTGTGTGGTTTCTGTCCTCGCTGTATGGTTTCTGTCTTTTGTATGGTTTCTGTCCTCTCTGTATGGTTTCTGTCCTCTCTGTATGGTTTCTGTCCTCTCTGTATGGTTTCTGTCTCTTGTATGGTTTCTGTCTCTTGTATGGTTTCTGTTCTCTCTGTATGGTTTCTGTCCTCTCTGTGTGGTTTCTGTCCTCGCTGTATGGTTTCTGTCCTCTGTGTGGTTTCTGTCCTCTCTGTATGGTTTCTGTCCTCTGTATGGTTTCTGTCCTCTCTGTATGGTTTCTGTCCTCTCTGTATGGTTTCTGTCCTCTCTGTATGGTTTCTCTCCTCGATGTATGGTTTCTGTCCTCTCTGTGTGGTTTCTGTCCTCTCTCTATGGTTTCTGTCCTCTCTGTGTGGTTTCTGTCCTCGCTGTATGGTTTCTGTCCTCTCTGTATGGTTTCTGTCCTCGCTGTATGGTTTCTGTCCTCTCTGTGTGGTTTCTGTCCTCTCTGTATGGTTTCTGTCCTCTCTGGGTGGTTTCTGTCCTCTCTGTATGGTTTCTGTCCTCTCTGTATGGTTTCTGTCTTCTCTGTATGGTTTCTGTCCTCTGTATGGTTTCTGTCCTCGCTGTATGGTTTCTGTCCTCTCTGTATGGTTTCTGTCTCTTGTATGGTTTCTGTCCTCTCTGTATGGTTTCTGTCCTCTCTGTACGGTTTCTGTCCTCTCTGTATGGTTTCTGTCTCTTGTATGGTTTCTGTCTCTTATATGGTTTCTGTCTCTTGTATGGTTTCTGTCCTCTCTGTATGGTTTCTGTCCTCTCTGTGTGGTTTCTGTCTTCGCTGTATGGTTTCTGTCCTCTGTGTGGTTTCTGTCCTCTCTGTATGGTTTCTGTCCTCTGTATGGTTTCTGTCCTCGCAGTATGGTTTCTGTCCTCTCTGTATGGTTTCTGTCCTCGCTGTATGGTTTCTGTCCTCGCTGTATGGTTTCTGTCTTCTCTGTGTGGTTTCTGTCCTCTCTGTGTGGTTTCTGTCCTCTCTGTATGGTTTCTGTCCTCTCTGTGTGGTTTCTGTCCTCGCTGTATGGTTTCTGTCTTTTGTATGGTTTCTGTCCTCTCTGTATGGTTTCTGTCCTCTCTGTATGGTTTCTGTCCTCTCTGTATGGTTTCTGTCTCTTGTATGGTTTCTGTCTCTTGTATGGTTTCTGTCCTCTCTGTATGGTTTCTGTCCTCTCTGTGTGGTTTCTGTCCTCGCTGTATGGTTTCTGTCCTCTGTGTGGTTTCTGTCCTCTCTGTATGGTTTCTGTCCTCTGTATGGTTTCTGTCCTCGCTGTATGGTTTCTGTCCTCTCTGTATGGTTTCTGTCCTCGCTGTATGGTTTCTCTCCTCGATGTATGGTTTCTGTCCTCTCTGTGTGGTTTCTGTCCTCTCTCTATGGTTTCTGTCCTCTCTGTGTGGTTTCTGTCCTCGCTGTATGGTTTCTGTCCTCTCTGTATGGTTTCTGTCCTCGCTGTATGGTTTCTGTCCTCTCTGTGTGGTTTCTGTCCTCTCTGTATGGTTTCTGTCCTCTCTGGGTGGTTTCTGTCCTCTCTGTATGGTTTCTGTCCTCTCTGTATGGTTTCTGTCTTCTCTGTATGGTTTCTGTCCTCTGTATGGTTTCTGTCCTCGCTGTATGGTTTCTGTCCTCTCTGTATGGTTTCTGTCTCTTGTATGGTTTCTGTCCTCTCTGTATGGTTTCTGTCCTCTCTGTACGGTTTCTGTCCTCTCTGTATGGTTTCTGTCTCTTGTATGGTTTCTGTCTCTTGTATGGCTTCTGTCCTCTCTGTATGGTTTCTGTCCTCTCTGTGTGGTTTCTGTCCTCGCTGTATGGTTTCTGTCCTCTGTGTGGTTTCTGTCCTCTCTGTATGGTTTCTGTCCTCTGTATGGTTTCTGTCCTCGCAGTATGGTTTCTGTCCTCTCTGTATGGTTTCTGTCCTCGCTGTATGGTTTCTGTCCTCGCTGTATGGTTTCTGTCTTCTCTGTGTGGTTTCTGTCCTCTCTGTATGGTTTCTGTCCTCTCTGTATGGTTTCTGTCCTCTCTGTGTGGTTTCTGTCCTCGCTGTATGGTTTCTGTCTTTTGTATGGTTTCTGTCCTCTCTGTATGGTTTCTGTCCTCTCTGTATGGTTTCTGTCCTCTCTGTATGGTTTCTGTCTCTTGTATGGTTTCTGTCTCTTGTATGGTTTCTGTCCTCTCTGTATGGTTTCTGTCCTCTCTGTGTGGTTTCTGTCCTCGCTGTATGGTTTCTGTCCTCTGTGTGGTTTCTGTCCTCTCTATATGGTTTCTGTCCTCTGTATGGTTTCTGTCCTCGCTGTATGGTTTCTGTCCTCTCTGTATGGTTTCTGTCCTCGCTGTATGGTTTCTCTCCTCGATGTATGGTTTCTGTCCTCTCTGTGTGGTTTCTGTCCTCTCTCTATGGTTTCTGTCCTCTCTGTGTGGTTTCTGTCCTCGCTGTATGGTTTCTGTCCTCTCTGTATGGTTTCTGTCCTCGCTGTATGGTTTCTGTCCTCTCTGTGTGGTTTCTGTCCTCTCTGTATGGTTTCTGTCCTCTCTGGGTGGTTTCTGTCCTCTCTGTATGGTTTCTGTCCTCTCTGTATGGTTTCTGTCTTCTCTGTATGGTTTCTGTCCTCTGTATGGTTTCTGTCCTCGCTGTATGGTTTCTGTCCTCTCTGTGTGGTTTCTGTCCTCTCTGTGTGGTTTCTGTCTTCTCTGTGTGGTTTCTGTCCTCTCTGTATGGTTTCTGTCCTCTCTGTGTGGTTTCTGTCCTCTCTGTATGGTTTCTGTCCTCTGTGTGGTTTCTGTCCTCTGTGTGTGGTTTCTGTCCTCTCTGGGTGGTTTCTGTCCTCGCTGTATGGTTTCTGTCCTCTCTGTATGGTTTGTGTCCTCTCTGTGTGGTTTCTGTCCTCTCTGTATGGTTTCTGTCCTCTGTGTGGTTTCTGTCCTCTGTGTGTGGTTTCTGTCCTCGCTGTATGGTTTCTGTCCTCTCTGTGTGGTTTCTGTCCTCTCTGTATGGTTTCTGTCCTCTCTGTATGGTTTTTGTCCTCTCTGTCTGGTTACTGTCTCTTGTATGGTTTCTGTCCTCTCTGTGTGGTTTCTGTCCTCTCTGTATGGTTTCTGTCTCTTGTATGGTTTCTGTCTCTTGTATGGTTTCTGTCCTCTCTGTATGGTTTCTGTCCTCTCTGTGTGGTTTCTGTCCTCGCTGTATGGTTTCTGTCCTCTGTGTGGTTTCTGTCCTCTCTGTATGGTTTCTGTCCTCGCTGTATGGTTTCTGTCCTCGCTGTATGGTTTCTGTCTTCTCTGTGTGGTTTCTGTCCTCTCTGTATGGTTTCTGTCCTCTCTGTATGGTTTCTGTCCTCGCAGTATGGTTTCTGTCCTCTCTGTATGGTTTCTGTCCTCGCTGTATGGTTTCTGTCCTCGCTGTATGGTTTCTGTCTTCTCTGTGTGGTTTCTGTCCTCTCTGTATGGTTTCTGTCCTCTCTGTATGGTTTCTGTCCTCTCTGTGTGGTTTCTGTCCTCGCTGTATGGTTTCTGTCTTTTGTATGGTTTCTGTCCTCTCTGTATGGTTTCTGTCCTCTCTGTATGGTTTCTGTCCTCTCTGTATGGTTTCTGTCTCTTGTATGGTTTCTGTCTCTTGTATGGTTTCTGTCCTCTCTGTATGGTTTCTGTCCTCTCTGTGTGGTTTCTGTCCTCGCTGTATGGTTTCTGTCCTCTGTGTGGTTTCTGTCCTCTCTGTATGGTTTCTGTCCTCTGTATGGTTTCTGTCCTCGCTGTATGGTTTCTGTCCTCTCTGTATGGTTTCTGTCCTCGCTGTATGGTTTCTCTCCTCGATGTATGGTTTCTGTCCTCTCTGTGTGGTTTCTGTCCTCTCTCTATGGTTTCTGTCCTCTCTGTGTGGTTTCTGTCCTCGCTGTATGGTTTCTGTCCTCTCTGTATGGTTTCTGTCCTCGCTGTATGGTTTCTGTCCTCTCTGTGTGGTTTCTGTCCTCTCTGTATGGTTTCTGTCCTCTCTGGGTGGTTTCTGTCCTCTCTGTATGGTTTCTGTCCTCTCTGTATGGTTTCTGTCTTCTCTGTATGGTTTCTGTCCTCTGTATGGTTTCTGTCCTCGCTGTATGGTTTCTGTCCTCTCTGTGTGGTTTCTGTCCTCTCTGTGTGGTTTCTGTCCTCTCTGTGTGGTTTATGTCCTCCCTGTATGGTTTCTGTCCTCTCTGTGTGGTTTCTGTCCTCTCTGTATGGTTTCTGTCCTCTGTGTGGTTTCTGTCCTCTGTGTGTGGTTTCTGTCCTCTCTGGGTGGTTTCTGTCCTCGCTGTATGGTTTCTGTCCTCTCTGTATGGTTTGTGTCCCCTCTGTGTGGTTTCTGTCCTCTCTGTATGGTTTCTGTCCTCTGTGTGGTTTCTGTCCTCTGTGTGTGGTTTCTGTCCTCGCTGTATGGTTTCTGTCCTCTCTGTGTGGTTTCTGTCCTCTCTGTGTGGTTTCTGTCCTCTCTGTATGGTTTCTGTCCTCTCTGTGTGGTTTCTGTCCGCTCTGTATGGTTTCTGTCCTCTCTGTATGGTTTCTGTCCTCTGTGTGGTTTCTGTCCTCGCTGTGTGGTTTCTGTCCTCTGTATGGTTTCTGTCCTCTCTGTGTGGTTTCTGTCCTCTCTGTGTGGTTTCTGTCCTCTCTGTGTGGTTTCTGTCCTCTCTGTATGGTTTCTGTCCTCTCTGTATGGTTTCTGTCCTCTCTGGGTGGTTTCTGTCCTCTCTGTGTGGTTTCTGTCCTCTCTGTATGGTTTCTGTCCTCTCTGTGTGGTTTCTGTCCCTTGTGTGGTTTCTGTCCTCTCTGGGTGGTTTCTGTCCTCTCTGTATGGTTTCTGTCCTCTCTGTATGGTTTCTGTCCTCTCTGTGTGGTTTCTGTCCTCTCTGTGTGGTTTCTGTCCCTTGTGTGGTTTCTGTCCTCTCTGGGTGGTTTCTGTCCTCTCTGTATGGTTTCTGTCCTCTCTGTATGGTTTATGTCCTCTCTGTGTGGTTTCTGCCCTCTCTGTATGGTTTCTGTCCTCTCTGTATGGTTTTTGTCCTCTCTGTGTGGTTTCTGTCCTCGCTGTATGGTTTCTGTCCTCTCTGTATGGTTTCTGTCCTTGCTGTATGGTTTCTGTCCTCTCTGTATGGTTTCTGTCCTCTCTGTATGGTTTCTGTCCTCTCTGTATGGTTTCTGTCCTCGCTGTATGGTTTCTGTCCTCTCTGTATGGTTTCTGTCCTCGCTGTGTGGTTTCTGTCCTCTCTGTATGGTTTCTGTCCTCGCTGTATGGTTTCTGTCCTCTGTGTGGTTTCTGTCCTCGCTGTATGGTTTCTGTCCTCTGTGTGGTTTCTGTCCTATCTGTGTGGTTTCTGTCCTCTCTGTGTGGTTTCTGTCATATCTGTGTGGTTTCTGTCCTCTCTTGGTGGTTTCTGTCCTCTCTGTATGGTTTCTGTCCTCTCTGTGTGGTTTCTGTCCTCGCTGTATGGTTTCTGTCCTCTCTGTGTGGTTTCTGTCCTCTCTGTGTGGTTTCTGTCCTCGCTGTATGGTTTCTGTCCTCTCTGTATGGGTTCTGTCCTCGCTGTATGGTTTCTGTCCTCTCTGGGTGGTGTCTGTCCTCTCTGGTTGGTTTCTGTCCTCTCTGTATGGTTTTTGTCCTCTCTGTGTGGTTTCTGTCCTCGCTGTATGGTTTCTGTCCTCTCTGTATGGTTTCTGTCCTTGCTGTATGGTTTCTGTCCTCTCTGTATGGTTTCTGTCCTCTCTGATGAATTTTGTCAGGGGCCATAAATGTATATGTATGGAAATGACAAAAAAACGAAACATTTAAAATTGGTTGGGAATAGGAAATCTCTCTGAAATTGATATTTACACATGTACCTAAACATCTGAGTCAAATATTGGTGCATTAGTATACTTTAATGTGAATTTATACCATGATATGCAGCAAAATTGCATCAAAAACGCTTTACCTTGTGATTCCCAACCTGCAATATTAAAGATGCTGGTACAATTGTCTAAAGATTGAGGTTGTACACATAAAACAGTTCAGTGTATAGTATAATGAGAAAAAGAATAGACCAACACACCTTTGATCAAGATGGTTAATCAATCAAAACACTACACAATCCCTTTAATTTGGAATAATCAATAAGTTACTCATTAACCTTTTTTTTCATTAAAAAACAAAATAGAATGCAGGTACAAAAATAGAAACAAATCACTGGATGGAGGCGCTGGAGACATGATCCAATAGACTTTTATACGCCTGAGTCTCCTGAACACGGAGAGACCAATCCCAAGTCAATCTGCACTTTCTACACAGCCGTGTATTTCCGCCATTGGTGTCACCGCGCATGCGCACCAGGCATTTGGCTGCCTGGTGCGCATGCGCGGTGACACCAATGGCGGAAATACACGGCTTGCTCTGTAAGTACCACTCGCTTTGTAACAATGATTTAAACTGTTTATTAGCAACTCCGAGCTTCCAGACCTCACTGTAAAGCTGTGTTAAACCCATATTGTACGCTGGGTATCTTTGAAATTCAGATATGATATATTTTTGACCCACCCCCACCCCCCCCCCCCCCCCGATCACGCTTGGTAGTTTCTTTTTAAACTGGTCGCGCCACACCTGAGAGTGACTGCGGTCACTAGAGCCCCAGGCTTGCACACCGCAGTCACGAAAGGGGCTAAGCCGTTCACTGAGAGGAACTCCCTAAGATACGCGTTATAGCATTTCATATTTCTTACTCAAGACACGTTCTATAGACCTGTTCGCTGTATACAAACATACCGTGTTCGAGCCAATCAGCAATACCAACTGAGTCACGTGACTAGGAGCCCCCTACCTGCACGATCTGCTGCACTAAAAGAATACGACAGGGCTCTATGGAGAAACCATGACACTCCCCTGACTAAAAGTTGTTTCAAACGAAAACGGCTGGATGTCATTTTGCCAAATCAGCATGGCTGTGAGTGTGACCTGCCTGGTCTTGTGGAGACTGGGAGGCATGCAGGCATCGAGTCCTGGCAGGACCTGGAGAACCAGAAGAACTGCTTGTCTAATGGAGTGCACCTTGGTAAACAAAGCACAGAGCAGACTGGCACAAACATCACATTCATTCTCTTAGCCTGATCTTACTCATACTCAATTCTAACCCTAACCCTAACTCTAATCATAACCCTAACTTTAACCTAACTCTAATTCTAACCCTAACACTAACCCCAACCCTAACTAACCCTAACCCAACCCTAACATAACATAACATAACATAACATAACCTTAACCTTAACCTTAACCTTAACCTAACTCTAATTATAATTATAATTCTAACCCTCACCCTAACCTGTAACGCTTGGGTTCTCTGGCCCCGCCTGAGAACCACCCACCATTCTGACACCTGTCACTTGGCTTCCCTGTCACTTGTCTCCCTGTCACTTGTCACTTATTGTTTGGGTCTCCTGATTGGTTGTCACGTTGGTGCGCTTGGTATGTCTGGAATGTGGTCTTAGTTAAACCCCTGTCTTCCTACTTCCAGTTGTCGGATCTTCTCATTCTCCTGCAGAGTACACGGCGGTACCGCAGACACTGGACGTTGCTGTCATTATTGTTATCATTATTATATTCTCTCCTAGACGCCCTGCGTCAGTGTTACTATCTGTTGCAACTTGCTATTACTCTAGGTGTACCGTTCTACAAATAAAGAGAACCACCGTTAACGAGTAAACACCCTCTCTGCTTCTACTTATTACTCCACAACTGGAACCTACCTGTCTCCGTCGTAACACTAACCATAACCTAATCTAACCTAACCCTAACCGAACCTTACCTGATCTAACCTAACCATAACCTAATCTAACCCTAATCTAACTTTAACATAACTCTAATTCTAACACTAACCTAACCCTAACCCTAACCTAGCCTAATTCTAACCCTAACCCTAACCTAACCTTAACATTAACCTAACTCTAATTCTAACTTTAACCTTAACCTAATTCTAATTCTAATTCTAACTCTAACTCTAACCCTCACCCTAAACTTAACCTCTTAACCTGTTTAGTTTTCATTTTTGAGGACTACATACTTTTTTTGCAAACCAAAACAACATACTTTATACTTATAGCACATGCATGAGCCCGGGCCCCGTTCCCCGTACCTGGCTAACTGAGTTAGCCGGATAATTTCCAGCATAGCTTGACTTAAGCCGGACCTTTCTGTTCCCCGAAGTCGGATTTTGTGTTTCATTCAACCATAAAATTGAAGTGTCTATGCGTGGATTGTGGTTTTTGTGGATTATGAATTACGAGGAATCTGAGGATTGTTGAATTGTATCATTACTCACACGTTATTGTGATATTGTAACTGGGATTAAAATGTCTGATGAGAATGAGATGCGCTGTTTGGCGGATTTGAGCAATTGAATGAGCCGTTGACGTCACATTAATGCATTCGAGAATAAAGAGATAAAACTTCATTCAAAAGGAAAATATTCGAAACACGGGACTCTTGTATTGATGGATACACAATGGATATATCCCGTCTGGCACAGTGGTGCAACGGCTAGTGCTCACTCCTTTCAAGCTGACGACCCTAGTTCGAAACCCTGCGTTTCCAATATACTTTTTTTGGAATATAATATTAATGAATATACGCAAAAGTAGCCTAGTTTTAAGTTAAAATATTATAAATCTACATGCATTGAGGATGTCATTCTTTATATAGCTCTCAAAGTGCACCAAATTGAAGTATTTACATTGCAAAAAGAAGAAAATAAATTAGAAAAGACGGGGACTCGAACGCGGGTCGTCCGCCTCCGCGTGAAAGGCATAAGTACAAACCATCAGACCACGGTACCAGACAAATAAAACATCCACCATACATTCATCAATGGATAAGAGAGCCGTATCCTTATTCTGAAATAGTTGAACTAATTATTTTCGCTAGCAAGATCTCATTTGATTATTCAATCCATAAACCTACTGCCAGCAGGCACATTTAAAGAAATATAATCTGATTGATTGGGGTAATGAGGGACTTAAAATTAGCCTATAGATTATGCATTTAACTTGTCGGCGAGGCTATTGAGCCGTACTGTATTGTACCCATTCTGCAATCTGTTAATAAAGTTTTAAATCAATCAATCAATCAATGCCGTTAGAAAATCAGGATTTCTGCGATCGACTTCTGCTGTCTTTTCAGCTGAAGCGGCCGCGCGCAATTATCCTGAGTCTCAAGTCTGGTTCAAATGAACGAGACTGGATCAGCGTTCGAGGAACAGGAAAATCCCGGATTCAAACATCGGGTTAATTGAATCTGGATAATGGGACTCTTGATCGACTTAGTTGAACCAGGTACAGGGAATAGGGCCCTGGTCTCTTTTGAAAGATGACATTCGGAAGTTTCTGATTCCAGAAAGAAAATTCCCTTTTAGTGCTAATGAAATAATAGGAATACGAGAATAATAAGAGTAACATAGGTCTGAACTTGAGTTGTAGAAAAACTTGTTACTCAAGTTTTTCTGTAGTAGTTAGTAGTCCAGAGGTAGTATTTCCTGGAGGCTTAATAATCCATACAGATCCATAGCATGAAGCCTTGTGTAGTATATGTCCAAATTTCATAAAGATCCATTCAGAAATTAGTGATTAGGAGTGATTTTGGTAAACTGTGTTAAAAAAAAGAAACTCTGTTTTCTCAGACTTCAATTAATTCGGCAGTTTTTCTTTTCCTGTTTTCCCTCGTTAGTTTTTCACCTATATCCCTGATTCATACATCCTCACGTGGGGTATCATTGGAAAGCCACACTCATTGGCTACAACCCTCCACAATCATTTTCGAGATCGCCAAATGATTGACGGAACTAGAGCCCCATGAATCGGGAGTGGTATTTTGTGCAATACTGTGTACTTTGCACAAGCCTCAAATACCCGCATGTAACTCAAGAACCGCTGAACGGATTTTGTCGGATTTTGTCACTATCGACAGGCAACAAATAACTCTTCAATTCGATATATATATTGTATTACAGAATATGCACACCCGAGCCACTAGGGGTCGCCAAAGTGCCGGTGGGCAAATCGTCCTAAAAATGTGGGCCCTTGCATGTTAGAGATAGTTTGTCAGGAGTCAGAACAAGTAGTTAAATAGGTACACAGGTACACACACACACACACACACACACACACACACACACACACACACACACACACACACACACACACACACACACACACACACACACACACCTAAAGGATGACAAGGCTAGTGTGAGCAGGTCAGCAAGCTGTATCTGTGTTCCATAATTCATGTGTGTGTGTGTGTGTGTGTGTGTACCTGTGTTCCTTTTATCCAAAGTGCTCTACAATTTGTTACTCACATTTTACCCATTCACTCACACATTCACACACCGATGGCGGAGGCAACCATGCAAGGTGCCAACCTGCTCATCAGGAGAAATTAGGGGTTAAGTGTCTTGCTCAAGGACACATCGACACACTGCCCGGGAGGAGCGGGAATCGAACCGGGAACCTCCGGATTGCCAGACGACTGCTCTACCTCCCGAGCCACTGTTGTTGTTGTTGTTATAGTTGCTGTTGTTGTTATAGTTGTTGTTGTTGTTGTTGTTGTTATTGTTGTTGTTGTTGTTGTTATTGTTGTGATGATGAAGAACAGTGCTCTTAAATTGATTGATTGATTGAAAACGTTATTAAAGAATGGGTACAATACAGTACAGCTCAATACACACAGAGAAAGACTTTCGTCTTGTTTACACCAGGGTCCCCCATTTTCAATTCATCATGACATTTATGACACACGAGTCACGACATAGATATATATCATGATATTTATGACATAAATGAAGTACATGTCTACTACATAACACTGTGTTGTTGTTTATCGTTTTAGCCTTTTTTCTGCCATACTTTATTCACGTCTTCCCAGCACCGTTTCCTCCAACATATAAAAGCCAACGTCACAGTAAAAGAATAGGCTTCACAAACTCAACGTACAGGTCAGCAAGCAGGATGAAAGTGAGGCTTGAGCGCCCCCTGGTGTTCGCTGTGGGACATTACATGCAACATGAAGCGGTGCCTGTGAGAAGGCCTCGTTGCCAGTGGTGGAAAGTAACTAAGTATTTTTACTCAAGTACTGTACTTAAGTACAATTTCGAGCTACTTGTACTTTATGTGAGTGTTTTAATTTGAGAGAACTTTATACGTTTACTCATTTACACATTTCAAAGGACATTTATCTGAACCCATCAGTTAGTTACTTTGAAGAAAAAGATTTAGCATAGAAAACATGGTAAAAATGTATGAAGATTATATCCTTTCACATTTCAACTTCAAGAGGACATAATCAGAGCAGCATAACTGGACCACATACCAATTTAACATAATCTTTAATCAGAGCAACATAACTGGATGACATACCACTTTAACATATATAACCTTTAATCAGAGCAGCATAACTGGACCACATACCACTTTAACATAACATATAGATGTCAATGGATCGAGGCTTGAATGCTCCAAAGCACTGGAATACACAAACGTCATGTAGAATGCATACTTTTACTTTAGATACTTAAGTACACCACTGCTCATTGCCTCATCTTCATCTGCGAAACAAACAGAAACCACCATTAAAGGCCCAATCAGTGATCCAAAATTAAACAACTGGCTAGCCCCACCACAAAAAATAAGTAAATAGGAATATAGACATGCTTTCGTTCTTTAGTTCATTGACGTTCCTAATTTATGCAAATTACATGTCGTCAGCTTGTGACTGCAACTTGTTCCTGTTTGCGGACGACTCAGCCCTGCTGGTCTCTGACAAGAACAAGTTACAGGTTGAAAAAACCCTCAGCTCGGAACTAGGCAAAATCTGCATATGGCTCGCTGATAACAAACTATCATTACACATGGGCAAAACAGAGTCCATTCTCTTCGGTTCAAATAACAAACTCAGCAAGACCGACGGCTTCTCAGTTCTGTTTCATGCTAGCTTCCGCTCAGCGTCATAATGCATATATCTCGCTTCAGTGGATATGCACTGAATAAATTTCAAAATGTACCTTTACATACCGTCTGACCACACCCCCATCTGCTGCCTACATAAGCAGGGGTGGGGCCACACAGTCATCTCCTTCTCAAATTTCATCCACAATATAGTGCCTGTATACCAATCACTTGGCGAGGAAGAAAGTATTAGCTGGAGAAAGGAAGACAGAAGAACAAGGAGATACGTTGACATTATATCTTTATTTTCTCTCTCACTATTTTCGAGAAAATACGGCGATATTGTCTTCGTCACTGGAGTGTCTGGAAGATGATGATCATTCTGACCTCCACCGGCTTTTTCGTATTAGGGGCTCGCGCCGCTGACATGCTCCCCAACTGCAGTCCTCCTTGCTGCGGCTGGATGGGTTTGGCCCTCCGGCCATACAGCTGGACTGTGGGAAGCACCGGCTGTTGTGAGAAAGCGGTTGCTTCCAGGGTGGGGTAAGTACTGTTTTGCTTGCGAGCACTGGTTGTCGGTTTATGCTATGGGGGTTAGCTGACAATTTTACGAACGCAGACTCCGGACTAGGGTCCTCCGCTCGGCTTCTTAAGCGGCGGACGGAGGATCTTGGTCTGACGCCCATGATGGTCAACCTAGTGGGCCGCGACCAAGACCTGGGAAAAACCCGGGATTCTCTGGACGAGAGGATGCTTCTCTGTCCCGTGCAGGCCCCATCTTTCACATAAATGTGGAAGTACACCCTAACGAGGAAAAGTGGGCATAGGATCTTCTTTATCGGGAGTTCCATGCTCAAAGTCGGCTGCAGCCCGGATGGGAATTGTGCTGGCTCCGCTGTATGTCTGGTAAATCACAGTTGAAAACTGTGTTTGACATTCTTTTTCTTTTCCCTCTTAGGATGGGGAGGGACTTGGACAGCGGCCTGTCTGAAGTGTGGCTTGTTATGTCATTGTGTACAGTTCAGGTGATAGCTGCTTAGCTGGCGTGCTAGTTTGTGGCCTACTGTGTTAGCCAGTCAGCTGTTAGCTGCGGCGCTAGCCCGTTGTGTTCACCAGGCTAGTAAACGTTAGCTTGTTGCTATCAGTCGGACCGCTGTTAGCTTAATGCTACACTGCTGAAACGTTCTGTGACTATAACATGCCTTAAACACTCTGACTACAACGTCATCTTTGACAGAGGATGTTAGTCGACCCTACACCCGGGTGCCAGTGCCAGCGAGGACTTCGTCAACATGGAGAACGGCGGCTGGGTGGCGTTGCGGACATACCCTTGTCACCGGCGCAGGAGATGCTGGGTTCAACTCGGTGTCCCGTTAGCCAGTGTTGCTGTTCTCTCGGCCTGCGTTCAGGGTGAAGGTAGGAGTCCTCCGGACTTTAAACACTTCTTCTTTTCTTCCCTTCTAAATGTTTTGTAATAACGATGTTTCCAAAACATGTGTTGCTGCAACACATTGAGGATACGACGCGTGTTGTGTGTGAATTGTCTTGTCACTGGTATAGCTTTTCTCTCTGTAGTAAATCGGCGTTGTTTTTTACATGTGTAAAAATGAACTGGTTTGGTTGTGATGAGAACATGTGTGTTCATGTAACGTTGTACCGTGGGTGAACTCACAACTAAGAGGGTTATTTAACCTGTAAAGCTATGCTTAGTGACATGTGATTGAGGAATGAATCTTTTTCTCAGCCTGTGATGACAATGAACAGCATGTTCACACATTAACAGAGGTGCCTGTTCGCCTTGGTCGTATCAAGGGTAAGATAGGAGGGGTGTCCCCCCGGTTTCCCTGGGGCTTCCCCCCCTCCTTTCAGACATGTTTGGTTACAATATATTGTGTCACTGTGTTTGTGGGGATACGATGTAACCCTCAGCTTAATTGCTGGGGTTGTGCTTTCCGCTTGAGAAACAATTTTTTCCTGGGCGGCTACGTGGCGTAGTGGGCAAGGCGCTCGCCACGAAATCTGGAGACGCTGGGCTTGCCTGTTCGAGCCCAGCGCTCCACATTTGCTTTCAGTTTAGCTGGTCGTCCATACTAATACACATTGGCCGTATTAGGGGGTGGGAAACTGATGGGTGGGGATCGGGCGTTGTGGACAGCGACTCCTACAGGTCGGTTGGTGCGCCTGCGCAGTAGAATCAGGAAGTGTCGGGGGCAGCGTGAGCCTCCCACGCGTTACTCCTCGCCACTGAGAGATCGAGCTGTGCAGGTGAAAAGATGCGACTGCTGTTACCTCAAGTACCGGAGGGGACTTGTGCTATGTATGACTTAGTCCACATTGCAGCCGGCTTGTGGGAGGCAAGAAACAGCGTTCGTGACAGGGGAGGGTTGAATTGGATGATACGAAATTGGGATGGGAGAAAATATAGAAAATGGGAGAAAAAGTGGACCAAAAAAAAAAGAGAAACAATTTTTTCCTAAAGAAAAGGTTGTTTGGTCACTTATCATGTGTGCTTAGCAAGGTCTGTGGCCTTTACATAATCGAGGACTTCTGTCTTCTCTCGTTATGAAAAACGGCGTTCCTCTGTAGTAAGAGTGTACTGTGCCATTTTTTGTTGTGATGAAGGGTTGTGTGTGTCTTTGTGATCTACAACTGAGTTAGGTTTGGCCCACAGAAGTACATGTGTAAGTCTGGACCGGGGCTCTTAAAGGGGCCCTCTCTGTTCTGTGTTTTTCCTTAGTAAAACTCAGGTAGCAGGTTATCACATGAGCTATGTGAGGCTGTTCGATGCTTCATGTAGCAGGCTATGACTGTGTCATGCTCTACTTGTCATTACATCGTATCATGGGTGAGGGGTCGTAAAGGGGTGAACTGGTAATCCTTTCCTCCCCTTTTCTGATTGGTCAAGGGTTAAAACCTCCTGTCCCCCAAGGTTCCTGTCACGTTGCTGTTCGGCACATTACAGGGTAGGAGGGGGGGGGGGGGGGGGGGAGTTTCCTGGTCCCACGCCCTGGAAGATTGGGCGTGTGCACAGCGGAAATTCCCCCGCCATAGAGTACGTCACTGAGCGCGTCTCTAGTGGTAAGACTTCCGTGGGTTGTTCAGGTCCATGTTATGGATCTGTTTCAGGGAGTTGTCAGAGCTCCTCCTCACGAAGCTCCTCCTCAGAGAGAAGTGCCTTCTGTGAGTTCGGACTCTCCTTCCCAGTGAGGGAGCCTCCTCAGAGTTCAGAGCCTCCTCCTCAGATTGTCAAGGTGAGTAGAACTTCAAAAAAAGGAGTTCTGCTCTATTGTGTGTGTATTCAATTCAATTCGATTATTGAGTGCTTATTGGTTCAGTGCCTCCTCCTCGGAGAGCCCTAAACCCAAGTGTTACATAGCTCAATGTTGCAATATATTCTTTTCAATCTATACAGCTCGCGTGGGAAGTCTCTCTGGGGATTTCCGTCTCCTCCCTGTGGCGAGGGTGGCGGGATGAAAAAATTTAAACAATTTTTACCCTCAGCTGCGTCACGTGGGATTCATGTCAGTCTGTGTTTCTTTCTTTTTTAAATAAAAAGAGGAAGGAACATGAAGCACGACGGCTCCGTGTCGTTCTCCCAGACGACTTGGAGGAACAATGTCTGGTGTCTTGCTAGACTATCCATTGATGTGTTTGGGTCTCGACGCGTACATAGTGCTGGCTCGGGGTGTTTCTGTTAAGAATCACGCAGGGGGCTAAGTGCGCCTTGGTTGCTCGTTATTAAAACAGCGTTTTTGTAAGGCAACTGGGATGGGGTTTTGTCTCTTCCGAGCGCCAGTTTACTAGGTTGTCTCGATGAATTCTCGTTCATATCTGGGGGATGTTAACGGAATAGATCATAGGTAGAGGGGTCTCACGCCCTTGGGGTGGGCCACTGAGCGCGGTACAAATGGGACCGTCTGGGTGGCGCCCTCTTTTCATGTTTTAGATCGACACGCATACCTACCCCCTCTTCTGGAGTGGGCATGTCGACGTGGTTAGGGCACGGGACTGGTTCTGGTCGCGCTGGTCCAGGTCAGTTAACCCGTTGTCCGCCGGGGATGCAGATCTGCTGTTCTGGTACCCTGAGGGACTTGTGCTTTTTTCGGGGGGAAAAATGCCGGGTCGGCCCGGGTGTCACAGGGTTAGGCGTTATGGAGACCCTTTGTTGGGTACACGTTGTACCTGGCACTATCCTAAGGGACTGGTTCTCCTTTCTTTCGCTCCTCTCTCACGCATGGTGAAGAGGGGGCTGTTGGGGTGGTCTTCTGGACCTCCTCTGGTAACCCTGTGTGCTTCCCGAGCCGCCGGGCCCGGTCCGAAGTAATGTTTCGTTGAAACCGTAGGCCTGGGATAATCCTTTTTTGGAAACTGAAACACTTGTACTGCGGTATAGCTGGTGTATACCCGCAGGTGTGTTTTGGAGTTTTTTCTTGAGGGGTTATAGGAACAACCACCGTCTGTGTACCGAGAGGGTGGTTGATTCCCTGGTGTGTTGGAGCAGAGTCAACTCCCGGGTTACCCGGTTGAGTGTGCCCCTGCACGTTCATGACGTCTGCCAATCGTGTCAGCCTTCTCTGCCTCGACCCCTCTGGGTGGGTTTTCTTTGGTGGAGGCTTTGTCATGGTGCGCAACAATGCCAGCATACGCCCCTTCCGCCGGGGTGCTGTTTTCAGTTGACCCCTTTGGCGCCTGTCTCGCCCGCAGTGCTCCAGGCTCGGGTCTACAGCCTGTTGCATGGTTTCCCCGGTGCGCTGCCTGCTTCCGTTGGTTAACCTTGAGTGCTTTACGGCCATGCTGACTGCCTGTGTTGCAGGGTCAGTGTACCAGGCGGTGTACTATTGGGGGAAAAGGCCCGCTCTTGGAGGGGCCCTATCCGAATACGCTGGCTATGTGGGGGGCGGTGTCACTAAGTGACCGCCTGGTGGGGTCTTGATGCCTGGCGTCATTGACCTCTCCGGGCCCCCCTTTTTCCAGGGGATCCAGTCCCTTCAGTGGGTCTGGGTCTTCTTTCGCGCTCCGCTGCTATGGCCTTGCCACGGGGTTGAGTTTGCTCTTGACCCCGTGATTTTGGGGGCAGTAACGAGGTTTGTTCCTTCCGTTCGTTCCCTGGTGGCATGTGGGTTGTGCGTGTGCGTAGTCGTGGGGTCAAGCCACGGTCTGCTCACTCTGTGCGTTGAGTTGCTCGAGTTCCTCTTCGCACGGTCGGATCCGTCTCCCTCCCGTCCTCCAATAGGGAGGGTGTAACTGAGGGGTTACAAAACCCTGACTGTATTAAAGATTGTGATAGATTAAACCACTGCTAGTTATGTACTTAGTATTACTGGCCAGACAGTACGTCTAAATATGGCAGACACTCATAATAACATGGCACGGGACAAAGAAATATCATTGAGGGTATTTATTATTATGCAGTAAATGTACAGATATGAGAATTAGGGTTGCGCTTGTATGGCGAAGAATATGCATAAGTCAGTCAGTAGCAGAAGTCAATGGGAATAGAATAATTCCTACGATGGGGTACTAGGCTAACGCCGCCTGGCGTAGGATGGCAATTAGAGGGGGAAACGCTGGTACCGCTGGAGACAATGGGGTTCCTCCCAGAGTTGTAAGCTCTGGAGGAGAGAGGAATGTTCGGATACTCAGTCTGATCAATTGAAGAAGAAGGGGGTTCACGTACAGAATCCAGTCCTTGTAATCCAAAGCTCAGCATCAAAGCAATAACTGTAATCCAATTGCACGATAGCAATGATGATAGCCAGCTAGCCTCGGTCCATGAGGCCAGCCCGAATGTAGATCCTCAAGGTGGTTAAATCCAAACGACAGTGGAGATTAACGATGCTCTTCTCCAAGGGTACATTCCACAATCAATATAATCCAACCACCGTCGGTTCCAATGTGCACATGTCCAGTAGGTTCTCCGACTAGGCCTCCTCGGGTACTGGCACCAATGTATTTAGTCCACGCACCCTGGCTAAGGTCCACTAGCTAAACGAACGAACTGCTGGGTAATGCTGCACACGAACAAACTGCTGTTGGCACGATACACAATAATTAACGACTCTTTACTTCACATTAAGCTAAGTCGAACTTGACGTTACTGCATTAAATCTGACACTTTTACTATTCACTTCGCACGTGGTTCTCAACGCTCTGTTAGACGAACTGCTTCTCACTACATTAGAATCACACTGCGTGATGAACAATGAACAGCGAACGATGAACAGCTACTGTTTGCACCTGCCGCCGTATATATACTTAAGTGGCTTCTAGTGCCGAACCTCAGTTCTCGTCTCGAATCAATGCGCTGTCTCCGGGCATGTTGCGACTCGCCTTTGAACCTGACTTTGGGGGCTTGCGGTCTGGCGCCGATAGCGCTATCCAATAAGGAAAGCGAATATTACTAGGATTCAAACGCAGGCTTAAAGGGATATAACGTGTATATATAAATAATATACAAGGTATATAAAACAATAAATGTAGATTCTCAGCTTTAATCTGGCCCTTCACAACAGCCGCCTCCTAATTAGTCCGCACCTAATTAGTTAAGGGAGACAGATTAATAGTCCAGTCAACTGCTCAATATTTGTTGTGAGGAGTAGGGCACTCTACAAAGTCAGTGGGTCATGGTCGTCATCAGGGAAGTCAGGGAGCTTCGGCAACTCTATCAGCTTCGCCACGGGTCGGGTGTAGGTCCGCCCTTGGACTACGACTTCTGCCACTCTGACCTTCCCATCGGCACCAGTAATCACTTTGCTTACGCGGCCGGCCGGCCACGTAGCTCGGGGTAGTGACTGGTCTATGATCGTAACGACTGTGTCCACCTTCAGGTTGTCCCTGTCCTTTACCCACTTCTGACGGGCTGGAAGGGATGGTAGGTAGCGTAGGAGGAAGCGGGCCCAAGACTGGTCGATCTGTGCTTGGTTGTGTCTCCACGTCCTCCGTCCGTTCCTCTTGTTCTTTCGGTACACCGTCTGAGGAGGGGCCGGGTCCGGCCGCCCCATCAAGAGGTAGCTTGGGGTGCTGGGTTCGAGGTCAGCTACGTCGCTTGGCGTGCAGCTGAGGGGGGTGGAGTTCGGAACTCTCTCTTCTTGAGCCCACTGTTCTCTCACAGGCCTCTCGTCTAATGTCAATAGCCTCTCAGCGGGCTGTACGAGAGAGTGGCCTGTGTCGCTCACCTTTGTGTAAAGGCAGCGTGTGGACGTTGGTTGGCTGGAAGGCCCGGAGAGCGGGCCTTGGAGCGTCCAGCCCAGGCGGGTCTTGACCACGACTGGGCATCCTTTGGGTCCGATGTGGGCCGCCTCGATTGGGACAATGAGGTCCGCGTGGTCGGAGCCTATGAGCAGGGTCGGTGTGGCGCCGTCGATGAGCGGTATAGGTAGTCTGCGTAGGTGCGCGTACTTCGCCATCAGCTGTGGGATGGGGTAGTTGTAGCTTGACAGACCTATGTCATGGCTTGTAATTGCCTTAGTGATGCTGTACCGCTTCTCGGGCTGCTCGACCGCTGCTATTGTGAATGAGACGTTTTCGCCCTTTATGGTCTTTAGGTCTCGCTGAATAGTACGGATTGTCATTGTTTCTTTGGTACCCCGCAGGCCCGACTGGGCTGTGGCGGAAGCGAGGAGGAGAGTCTTTTCAGACCCATCGTCGAGGACGGCGTAAGTGTCCAGGACCTTGTCCTCGTAGCTCAGGAGCACTCTGACCACTTTCATGAGCACTCGGGGGCTCCCACTATACTTGGGGTCGATGTGGAGCACTCCTGTTGGTGAGTTGCCTTGTAGGGCTAATCTCCGCTTGGGGGCCACGCACAGTGATCGGCGGTAAGGGGCTTCTAGGGGGTCAGCCTTTATCCACTGATCCATTTCGGCGATGGTCAGTCCCTGGAACGCGTCGCAATGTGCCAGCCAGTGTCCTCTTTGGCAGTAATAACAGGCGATCTTCCATTCCTCTTTGTCCGGGGGGTTGTAACCTGTCTGTGGTGACACCGACTCGGGCTGGTACGAGTAGCAGTGTAACTCCCTGTGTCTGCAGTGACAGTCAGGACACCAGGGGGAGGGTTCAGGACTGGTCTGTGGTGACACCGCCTCGGCCTGGTACATCACCGTGATGGGCCGACTTTGGTTTCCTGGTGGGCGCTTGTTGCTCTCATGTAGGACTTCTAGATGGGCGCCGTCACACTTGCCGCATCTTTTATTCAGGCGGCACTCGGCTGCCATGTGGCCGCGCGCGCAGCGGAAGCAGCAGCGTTTGTCCTTAAGCCACTGACCTATTTCGGCTGTGGTTAGGTCTTTGAAGGCGTCGCACTGTGACAGCTGGTGTTCACTGTCACAGTACTGACAGACGGCCTTCCACTTCTCCTTGGCGTGGGGGTTGTGGCCCGTCTGCCGTGACACATCGGCTTGGTGCATCACGGTCACGGACCGGCGGTTGTCGTTGAACCTTCTCGGTCCATCTTTAGGGTCAGAGCCACCCCACACGAACGTGTCTAATCGTAGACTGCTGACCTCCCTGGCGAGGAAATCAGCCAGGTCTAGGAGGGATGGTTCTGGGCCGTGGGGGTCACGGTTGTCTTTCTGCCGCCGAAAACGCTCTTGGCGGACTGGAGGGAGCTTCTCCAGTATCCGCTCCACGTTGGAATTTGCATATAGTTCATATCTCCCCTTCTCCTTTTGTGACCCCAGCATCCCCACAAGGGAGTGTACCTTGATAGAGAGGTCATCTAGTGCTCTATTGTCTTTGGCTGGGGGGAGGCGGTCGATATCTCGTATTTCTTGGATCACGTAATCCCATATGCGTCCATAGAGCGCATCGAGGGCCACCAGAGCATCTGAGTAGGGGGTTCTTGAGTTTGAATATGCCAGCGCTATGTTATGCTCTCTGGGCACTTTAAGATGCTTGAGGAGGATGGCATATTTATAAGACTCGTCGTGTACATCGGACATGATAGTCTCTAAACACATGCGTAGTTCCGTGTACTGTGCTCTGTCCTCACGCGTAAAGTCTGGGAACGTGGGTGTTCCAAGGTAAGATGCCATGGATGGCTGGGACACCGATGCGCGTAGGGGGAGAGGCCTCCTGGGCGAGTCTCCCCGTACGGGTGGTCGTGGGTTAGTGCTGGGTGGGTACCAGAGGCCGGGCCCCCAGGTGCTGCTCCTCGGTGCTGACTGTGTATTAAACTCACCCATGGGTTGGGTCGGGGGTTTGTAACGCAGTGACTCGGGGCTGAGGTCGGGGCTGTACTGGGCCTCCTGGTCCAAAGTAGGTTCGTGCTGGTGGGCTTGATGTCCTCCCTCGTCCTCCGCTAGGTCCTGGAGTCTCCTAGTTAGTTTCTCGGCGACGTAGGCGGGATCTTCCCGTTGGCTGGGTCCCGTATAGACTGGTCGGGGAGGGGGCTCGGCGACGTAAGCAGGTTCTTCCTGTTGGCTGGGTCCCGTGTAGACCGGTCGGGGAGGGGGCTCGGCGACGTAAGCAGGTTCTTCCTGTTGGCTGGGTCCTGTGTAGATTTGTCGGCGGGGGGAAGGTGCCCTCGACCCGTGTCGTGATGATCTCCGGGAGCTCCGTGTGGAGGAGTGGGGGGTCGCTCTCTGGATCAATTGCTCTATCATCTGCGCCTGCAGACGGTCTCGCTCCGCTTCGCGCTGTGCATTGGCGCGTTCTCGCTGGATGTTTTCTTCAACCTGGAGGCGCCTCTCTTCCAGTCTGATGGTCATCGCCGCGTCAGCCTGGAGGCGACTCTCTTCCAGTCGGATGCGTTCTCTTTCGTTCTGTTGTTGCGCTTGGAGACGTTCTCTTTCCACTGCAGACTGTTCACGCGCACTCTGTTGTTGCGCTTGAAGACGTTCTCTTTCCACTGCAGACTGTTCGCGCGCACTCTGTTGTTGCGCTTGAAGACGTTCTCTTTCCACTGCAGACTGTTCGCGCGCACTCTGTTGTTGCGCTTGGAGGCGGTCTCTTTCGGTTGATGCAGTTAGTGTGGCGATCAAGGCTTGTGCTAGTCGCTGGTCAGCCTCGCTGGGGGATGACACTGATGGAGGTGATCGGGCGCTGACAGGACTTGGTGGGGACCTGTTCTCTTGGCGCGCTCCGAGGTCCATCTCTTGAGCGCTGCTTCTTGATTTCTCCCGCGCCCCGAGGTCCATCTCTTGAGCGCGGTACTCTTCTCTTGGGTGCGCGCCGAGGTCTGTCTCGGGTGCGCGCTCTTGGGTCTCTTGCGTTCCGGGGTCTATCCCGGTGGCGCTTTCTTTATCCTGGGGCGCTCCGGGGTCTATCCCGGTGGCGCTGTCTTGGGGTATAGTCACGTCATGTCCCGCTTGTTCCCCCCGTGAGCTAAGTCAGTTTCGTTTGAACCCACTGGGGTCTCTACTGGTGGGGCCGACAAGTCGATAGGATTGGGCATGCTTGAACTATCAGTTTTATCCGTGCTTAACGTCTTTTTAGATAAGCTAGGAGGTAAAACAAAAGCGTAGTCCTCCAGGTGTGGAGGTGGCTGACGTTTGCGCCGAGGGCGCTCTAGTTTGGGAGAGCCGTCTGGAGAGTGTCCGCCGCTGGCCATATCAATATTAATATGATATTAAAGATTACTGATACCCTCCGGCTCAAAGGACCAATTGTAACTGAGGGGTTACAAAACCCTGACTGTATTAAAGATTGTGATAGATTAAACCACTGCTAGTTATGTACTTAGTATTACTGGCCAGACAGTACATCTAAATATGGCAGACACTCATAATAACACGGCACGGGACAAAGAAATATCATTGAGGGTATTTATTATTATGCAGTAAATGTACAGATATGAGAATTAGGGTCGCGCTTGTATGGCGAAGAATATGCATAAGTCAGTCAGTAGCAGAAGTCAATGGGAATAGAATAATTCCTACGATGGGGTACTAGGCTAACGCCGCCTGGCGTAGGATGGCAATTAGAGGGGGAAACGCTGGTACCGCTGGAGACAATGGGGTTCCTCCCAGAGTTGTAAGCTCTGGAGGAGAGAGGAATGTTCGGATACTCAGTCTGATCAATTGAAGAAGAAGGGGGTTCACGTACAGAATCCAGTCCTTGTAATCCAAAGCTCAGCATCAAAGCAATAACTGTAATCCAATTGCACGATAGCAATGATGATAGCCAGCTAGCCTCGGTCCATGAGGCCAGCCCGAATGTAGATCCTCAAGGTGGTTAAATCCAAACGACAGTGGAGATTAACGATGCTCTTCTCCAAGGGTACGTTCCACAATCAATATAATCCAACCAATACTGGTTCTGCAATCGCCGCCGTCGGTTCCAATGTGCACATGTCCAGTAGGTTCTCCGACTAGGCCTCCTCGGGTACTGGCACCAATGTATTTAGTCCACGCACCCTGGCTAAGGTCCACTAGCTAAACGAACGAACTGCTGGGTAATGCTGCACACGAACAAACTGCTGTTGGCACGATACACAATAATTAACGACTTTTTACTTCACATTAAGCTAAGTCGAACTTGACGTTACTGCATTAAATCTGACACTTTTACTATTCACTTCGCACGTGGTTCTCAACGCTCTGTTAGACGAACTGCTTCTCACTACATTAGAATCACACTGCGTGATGAACGATGAACAGCGAACGATGAACAGCTACTGTTCGCACCTGCCGCCGTATATATACTTAAGTGGCTTCTAGTGCCGAACCTCAGTTCTCGTCTCGAATCAATGCGCTGTCTCTGGGCATGTTGCGACACTCGCGGACTCGCCTTTGAACCTGACTTTGGGGGCTTGCGGTCTGGCGCCGATAGCGTTATCCAATAAGGAAAGCGAATATTACTAGGATTCAAACGCAGGCTTAAAGGGATATAACGTGTATATATAAATAATATACAAGGTATATAACAATAAATGTAGATTCTCAGCTTTAATCTGGCCCTTCACAACAGAGGGTATCCCTCCATTAGGGAGGGTCGGGGGCCTCGGTCCTCCCCGGTTCTGATGGTTGTGGGGGGCCTCAGTGGGGTACATCTGTCGAGCTTCTAGCTCCCGCTCAGCTCCTGTTATGCATTATGACGCTGAGCGGAAGCTAGCATGAAACAGAACGTAAGGTTATGTATAGCTCAGCGTCTAGGCGCCACTGCGGCCCTTGATCTTTCATTGTGGTGAAATTTGTTGGGAAGGAGATGAGTGTGTGGCCCCACCCCTGCTTATGTAGGCAGCAGATGGGGTTGTGGTCAGACGGATGTTGGTATGTAAAGGTACATTTTGAAATGTATTCAGTGCATATCCACTGAAGCGAGATATATGCATTATGACGCTGAGCGTCACTAGCATTCACAGAACTTGGTTATATACATAACCTTACGTTACAGTGGGTGACAATATTGTCACAAGGAAAGATGAAATTACCTACCTGGGTTCCATCCTAGAGGCCTAGTTGCAGAGTTAATGTATTGCCCTGTATTTTACTGTCGTACACTTTTACTGTTATGTAGACTGTTCTGTTTTGTGTTTTTATGTTTACGTGTGATGTATTGTGTATTGTGTACATGCACTTTTATTATGTTCTTGTGTGATGTACCGCACATTTTATTGCCGTCTGATGTTTGCGGGTGTTATTGCTGTCATCTTGGCCAGGTCTCCCTTGCAAAAGAGATCTTGTATCTCAATGGGACTTCCTGGTTAAATAAAGGTTAAATAAAAAATTTAAATAAAATAATCTCTCCTGTGACAAAATGGCACCCAATGTAATAAAAAAAGTCAACCAACGAACTCGATTCTTGTACCGGATCTCCTCTCTGGTAAACAGGAATACCCTGAAGACTCTGGCAGGAGCACTCATTCAAGGGTACTACGACTATGCTTGCACCTCATGGTAGCAAAGCACCTCAAAGGCGCTAAAAACTAAATTATAAACATCTCAAAACAAACTGGTCAGACTACTGCTTGACCTTACTCCTAGAACCCACCTCACCCCTGCCCACTTTGACAACCTAGGATGGCTTAGAGTAAACGACAGAGTACAGCAACTTGCAATGGGCCTGGTCTACAAGATACACTACACGACCAAGGTACCCATGTACATGTCAAAATACTTCCCAAAGGTCAGTGAATACCACGATCACAACACCAGAGGGAGTTCCACAAATCATGTTAAACCCAGATTCGGCTCAAACAAGGGACTAAACATGTTTCGCAATTATGCCACATCAATGTGGAACGCCCTACCCAAAGCTGTAAAGGAATGTGAATCACTACCCACTTTCAAAACCACTCTCAAGGAACACCTACGAGAGATTGCAATTCGAAACTGGCCCCTGTAAATGTCCTAACCCAACCCCCTCCAATGTACAGTAATTTACCTAGTATGGTTGTCAATATTCCAATGTACAGTTTTGCTTGTTTGTACAGTGCCCCCCCCCCCCCCCCCCCCCCCCAACCGCCTCCAATGTAAATTACCTAGTATGGTTGTCAATATCCCAATGTACAGTTTTGCTTGTACAGTTGTACAGTGTTTCCCCCCCCAACCCCTCCCTACCCAACCCCCCCCCCCCCCCCCCACACAACCCCACCCCCTCCAATGTACAGTTTTTACGTCAATTGTATATACTCCCTTTTCTGGACTCTTTTTGTATCACAAACAGTACTGTATTAGCAAATCTGGTATGTCATAAATGTATAGATGTAGCAGTACTGTCTATCTGTATGTCATGTATGTCATATATGTCCTGATGAATTGAAAATGGGGGACCCTGATGAAAGTCTTTCTCTGGTCTGCAATGCATCCCCTTAACAATTGTGTGTATTGAGCTGTACTGTATTGTACCCATTCTGCAATCTGTTAATAAAGTTTTCAATCAATCAATCAAACATGACTTTTAATACAAGGACTTAACACTTGACAAGAGGTAATTCTGGGATTTTAATTGTATTTGCAATAATCCACACTACAACAACAGACAAAAGTTGTAACCATCCACAACAGAAAACCACTGTCCTGTATTTCATTATGCTTGATTCTTCTCTCAGACCAACATGACTCCAACCAAGGGACTTGTGAGTAAGCTAACAGCTATGCATCGATTACATTACTGCCAATGTACTAGTACTTTTACTAGTTTTAGCCATTCTTATTTAATTTGACTCTTTTACTAGTTTTAGCCCTTCTTATTTTATTTGACTCTTTTACTAGTTTTAGCCCTTCTTATTTTATTTAACTTTTACTAGTTTTAGCCCTTCTTATTTTATTTTACTCTTTTACTAGTTTTAGCCCTTCACATTTCATGTTCTTTTTACTAGTTTTAGCCTTACTTTTCTTTTTACTCTCTTATTAGTTTTTATGTTCTTCTACACTGTAGTGCCTTGAGATTTGTGCAACAAATATAAAGCGCCCCTACAAATTGAATATATTATCATTATTATTATACGATTTTCATACCACAACCTGTTCCCCCCCACAGGGTCGGTACCGACCCCTTTTGACATTATGATCATATAGGCATATTTTTACGAGTGATGGAAATAATTTGCGATTTTAAAATCAACCGTTTTCAAGTATTAACATCACTAACATGTCACAAAAGCATGTAGAATGTAAAACGTTAGGTTGGCAATAGGTTAGCAATAGGTTAAAAATGTCATTATATCGTTTTAAGTTTTCTATATGCGATCGTCTATCCAAGCCGGAACCGGAAATGGACATTTTTAACCATGGGAATTGCCATTTTGTAGAGGACATTCATAGCTGTCGGCCAGCGTTGAAATTTCTCCGATCTACACTTCCTGTCACATACTATGGTGGTTCAAAGTTCAGCGTTGTGAATGAATCATATCAATAATTGTTATGATTCACGATAATAAGCCACAAAAGGTAAAGTTTTTGACAAATATTGAAACGCAGTCAGTTTCTCCTCACTATTGTTAGCATGTAGGAACAATTAGATCTGAAATTAGTTTCAAAACGGTTACACTGTGGGGGAAATAAAAAAGTACAGTCGATTACAGTAGATATCTGTATCTGTTATTATGCACGCCTGGTGATACTAAATCCAAATTTAACTGTATATATATATAAATGCACGAATTGGCTATAATAAGGTAATGTATAAGCAAATATTCTATATTCTATAATAATATTTCAAATTGCATTGGTCCGGATGGGAGAATTCAGTACTGTATATACAGAACCTTCGGTTTTATCATCTTCCCTTTATTAATTTCCTTCGATCTTTTGTACACATGATCTCAAGAGGGTACTGAACGAGGTCAGTGGTAGTTTTTTAAGTTTGGTCATTATTATCATGGTGTTATTCACTGTCAAAGATGCAAAGAAAAATCATAATTCATATTTTCCTTTGTTTCATCACAATTTAAGCAAGCCTAGTAATAGACACAATATTTCTGACACTGTGAATACATTCACTGAGGTCCATAGATGTACCTAGATACCAAGAATATGCAAATAGCCCTTGTAAAAGTGGAGCAATATTCCATTTACCTAGGTATACATTTTATGCAGATTTTCACCTGGGGTGGAACAGGTTTTAATTAATGTAAAATAAATCTGAACTATCACTTTAACTGAGCTATGTATGAGAACATGTATCCAGACTACTGTGTATGTAAACATAGTCAGTGAAAATAGGACCTACAGTAAAAGTTTTTTTTCTTACTTAATTTCCCACGGATATTTATTTTTTTTAATTCAAGATTCAAGAATTCAAGAATGAAACAAAAAAGTCAAGACTTATTTCCATTGGTCCTTGGTCTCAGGCCATGGTTAGACTAGTGTATTCCTGGCGTTTTTTTATACGTTTTTGACGACGTTTGATGTCCCTATTACACAGAAATGCGTTTTTTTGGCGTTTTTTTGTGGATACGGCTGAAACGCAAAATTGTGTTTGCGTTTGGAGATACGCAAAAAAAACGAATCGACAACAGCGTGTAGTCAGCAGCACGCTAGCCGTTGTTGCGAAAACGCCCATGCGCAGTAGATACCATCTGCGTGCCCTTCCGGTGACAACAGTGTGTGTGTTTGGGACATACAGTAGCTCCGTGTCCCAAATAGCTTCAGCTACCATGTGTTGTCAAGTTATTGTTATAAGGACCCCAGTCCAAGCTACAACAGTCTGCATTCCCTTAACAATTGTTTGTATTGAGCCGTATTGTATTGTACCCATATGCAATATGTTAAGTTGTGCTCTAATGTAAATACTAACAATGCTCTACAGCAGGGCTATTCAACTAAATTGTTCAGGGGGCCACATTGTCAGAAACCCAAGGGGCCAGGGGCCGGACTGCCACGGCGCCTCCCCGTGCTATGAATATATGTACACTTGACACAACACGCAACCACATTTTCACAACTTTTATTTAAAGGGGAACTATTTTACTATTTCTTTCACTATTTGGGCACTTTTACACAATTCCTGTGGGTTTATGGAACACCTCTGTAATTTTTATTTTTATTTTAATTCATTGTTTTGTATTTCTAATCAAGTACTCAAAAACAGCATTTTTCTACCTCAAGATCTTAAGCCGTTTTGAGCCTGGGCTCCAACCACAGTGGGAACTGTGTGGAAACTCAGCTGATTATCATGCAGCGGTGTCTCTCTGACATCACAAATCAGCACATTTTCAGATGACTCAGTTCAGTGAGGGTGAATATTGTGAGAGGAGAATTGGAAGAATGCGTCAATATGAGAATTAGAGACATAGATCATATTAATATAAGTCCACATAGCTACTGAAAAAGGCCATTTATAAGATAGTTCCCCTTTAACTACATTGCAAAAGTAGTATACTTTTCAAAAAAAGTGCTTCATTTATGTGCCACATCTGCAACATCTCCTGCAGAAAGTGCTTCATTTATGACTGTGCAACAACTGCAACATCTCCTCTTCAACATTTCAATATAAAAATAAAATAAAATAAAAAACAAACAAGTGCATGATGTGCATCTGAACATTCTAACATCAACACTTGAACAAAAAAACACATTTATAGTGCAGCTGAGCTTATGAAAAAGTGCTTCATGTCTGTGCAACAACAGCAAATCACAGCATCTTATTAGCACTTATTGTCGACTCTTAACTCTCAAACATCAGGGGGGGCAGACAGGCCTAGCCTACATACACACATCTAATGAGAGCGATTGCACTTCTTTGACTGGGCAATGGCAGAGAAAGAGGGTTCATAGGAAGTGAGGGCTACCCGCAAACAGTGATGCAAATGCTCATTTGTCAAGGAGGCATGGTTGCTTGTTTTAATGGCATTCATGTGAGAGAAACTGGATTCACAGGTGTATGTTGAGCCAAACATTGTTAACACAGATATTGCCAGCGTTTTTATTTTGGGGAATGTCTTGACATGAATACACTTTATCCAAAATGTTGTGGTGGATTCATTCTCAAGTGCCTGCTTCAGAGCAGATGATGCTTGCATGTCAATTATTTCAAGTTGCAGGAGACCTTCATCAATGTGAAGTGATGCAAGGAACTCTTGTCCTTTTGTGGAAATAGCAGCTACATTGGCAAATGGGTTGCTCACAAAATGCATCAATTCTCTGGACATGTCAAATTCATCAAATCGACTTGTTTTCCCTCAATTTATCAATGAAATCTGTCATTAATTGAGTGACTTTTGGCTCAATTGTGCGTGTTAACGTTGACATGAAAAGAAAAAAGTAAAAAAAAAAAAAAAAAAAAAAAATTATCATGTAATCTTTGGCGGGCCGGTCAGAATCATCCCGCGGGCCGGATCTGGCCCGCGGGCCGCCAGTTGAATAGCCCTGCTCTACAGGCTAGTAGGCTATAACAAATTACGCCATGAAGTGATTACTATTAATATCTAGCATGTGGCTATTTGAACAAACCACAGGTTAACTGTACTTCAAGTGGTAATACACAACAGGTGTATAGTATGAACATCATTACTCCTTTTTTTTCTTTTTCTTAACAGTCCTTGTGACAAACACTACATATATCTGCTGTTTGGCCTGCAGACGCGGCCTGCCCGTGAGATGTACGGAGACTGAGTGTGCGGGTTAGTCTTTTGAACAGTCTCTTGTATCTGGGCGTGTTGTTGAGCGTCTGCCTTCTCGGTGACAGGGTGACTGTTGCCTTCGGGTTGGCCAGTCGGAGGTTGGAGAGTGATATCGGGGTCGCAGGGGTCGCTGAGGTCACCCTGTGGCGGTTCCGGTTCCGAGACGGGAAGAAGGTGTCTCCGATTCCTTCTGTACTCTCCTCCTTCTGACTCCACGACGTAGGACCTTGGTTCCTTACAGATGCTCTTGATTGTGCCCATCCGGTCGAATCCACGTGGAGTCTGTAACCTCACTACATGTCCCTGGGCCAGTGGCTGGAGGGGCCTGCTTGATCTGTCATAGCACGACTTCTGAATGCTGCGTTTCTTCTCGAGCTGTGCTTTGATCATCTTGTTGTCCTTCGCCTTAGGAACCAGTAGTGTCTTGCAGATGGGTAGGGTGGTACGTGTCTGTCTTGACATGAGCCGCTCAGCCGGTGACCCAAGTGACTGGTCACGTGGAACGTTACGGAGGTTGAGCAGATTTAGGAAGACGTCTGTTCCGTCCCGTCTGGACCTCTCCATGAGTTGCTTTGCGCTGCGCACAGCTCTCTCTGCTAGTCCATTCGCCTGCGGGAACTCCGGGCTACTGGTCACATGGTCGAAGTCCCAGGCCGAGGCGAACTCCTTGAAGCGCTGGCTTGTGTACTGGGCCCCGTTGTCCGATATTACTTTGTGTGGGGCTCCATGCACAGCGAAGTGTCTTTTCAGTTTTGTTATCGCTGTGTTGGATGTGATGTCACGCAGCAGGTCCACCTCGAACCAACCTGAGTATGAGTCGACCAGCACTAGGTGGTGACGTCCATTCCACTCGAAGATGTCGGTCGCCACGGTTGACCACGGTAAGTCTGGAATGGGATGCAGCTTGAGTGGCTCCTTTTGTTGGTGTTGTTTTGTGCTGTTGCAGACGTGGCATGATGCCGTTTTCTCCTCGATATCCTTCGCCATGGCAGGCCAAAACACAATGTCCCTCGCCCTGCGCTTGGTCGACTCTGTGCCAGGGTGGCCTCTGTGCAGGATCGTGATGTAGTCCATTTGCAGTGATTTGGGAATGACGGCTCTTGAGCCCTTCATGATGACGCCATCGTCGATTGTGAGCTCATCTCTGAATGCAAAGTATTGGCGAGCCCCTGCCGGCAGCGTCGACTCCCTCGCAGGCCATCCGTGGTTGATGATGTTGCATATTTTCTGCAGGGTTGGGTCCCTTTCTGTGTGTTCCTTGAGCTCGTTCAGACGTGATGAGGAAATGTGTCTCACTGCCATGACCTCAAAGTCTGTCTTTTCACCACTAAGCCGGTCTGTGGTTTGTCTGGGAGCACGTGACAACGTGTCCGCGAGATACATGTCCTTCCCCTTCTTGTACCTCAGCTCAAAATCGTACCTTTGGAGTCTAAGCATCATACGCTGCAGTCTGGCTGGAGCCGTGTGTAGGGGCTTTGACAGGATGGTGACCAGCGGTTGATGATCTGTTTCGATTAGGATGTGCTTTCCGTATACGTAGTCATTAAACTTGGAGCACGCGAACACTACTGCGAGAAGCTCCTTCTCGATCTGTGCGTATCGCCTCTCCGTCTCCGTCAAGGTGCGGGATGCATAAGCGACTGGGACACCGTCCTGTAGACACGCCGCGCCTAGGCCATACTGGGAAGCGTCGCACGTGAGTGTGACAGGCTTGCGGACGTCGTAGTACATCAGCGTGGGTGGGTTTGAGAGACATTGTTTCAGCGCATCAAATGCGTCTTGGTGCTGCTTGTACCAACACCATTCCGTGTCATGGTGCGTTAGGTGTCGCAAGGGGGCTGAGATTTCACTGAAGTTTGGGACAAACCTGGCCAAGTAGTTTACCATGCCGAGGAATCGCTGCAGAGCCGTTACATCTTCTGGTGCAGGCAGCTCGCTGATCGCTTGCGTCTTTGATGGGTCTGGCTTAAGACCCTGACTTGTGAACAGGTGTCCAACGTAGCCAACTTCTTTCAGTCTGAACCTGCATTTCTTGGAGTTGAGCCGTAAGTTGACTTCACATGCTCTGTCGAGGACTTTCTTGAGATTTTCATCATGCTCTTTCTCGCTGCTTCCTCCAACGATAATGTCATCGACTATCACTGCACAGGGGTATCCTGCGAAAATTTGTTCCATTGTGTGTTGGAAGACTTCACTGGCGCTGCTTATGCCAAAGGGCATTCTGAGGAAACGGAATCGTCCGAATGGCGAGCTGAATGTAGTCAGTAGCGATGATTTGTGATCCAGCGGTATTTGCCAAAAAGAGTTCTTGGCGTCCAGTGTTGAGAACACGGTTGAGTTTGGCATGTGCGCTGCTACTTCCTCCACAGTGCGCATTGGGTGATGTGGGCGTTTGAGCGCCTTGTTTAGGTCTCGTGGATCAATGCAGAGGCGTATGTCGTCTGAGTTCTTCTTGTGGGTTGCTACCATTGAAGATACCCACTCAGTGGGTTCTGAGACTGGTGTTATGATGCCTGTGCTTGCCATTCTGTCCAGTTCCATCTTAACCTTCTCTCGCATAGCGACTGGGATCCGGCGTGCTGGCCTGACGACAGGCGTGGCCTCTCGGTCGATTTTCATGGAGTAGGTGTAGGGGAGCCTACCCACCTCATCCTTGAAGAGGTCTGAATATTCCGAGAACATCTTGTGTGAAAAGTTTTCCTCGTCTGTCAGATGTAGCTGGTGTATCTCCTTACTGAGTGTGACCAGTCCCATGCTAAGGCTGTCTTGTAAACCCAGCAGCGTCTGGACGTCTTGTTGCACCACGTGGAACTGTAGGGAGTGGGACTTATCTGTTATGTAGCATGCTAGGGTTGCTGTCCCCAATGTGTGTATTTCATTTCCTCCGTAGGCAACCAGCCTCGCTGTCCTGGAGCAATCCACTCTCTCTTTGTATTTCACTTGGTTGAACGTTTTGCGAGATATCACGTTGCACTTGGCTCCGGTGTCCACTTTGAGCTCGACGGGGATTCCGTGGACCTGGACTCTGCAGAATATTTCACTCTTTTGTGTCGCTGGTGATCCCACAGTATTGACTGTGTTTGTCACTACTGTGACTCCATCACAGTAGAACGAATCGTCGCTGTCGCCTGACGATATTGTTCTGTCAACCTGGTTCACAGCGTGCTTTTTTCTGTATTGGTGCTGTGGATTGTCTCTGTGACTCCCTGGAGTGGATTTGCAGTACTGCTTGAAATGATTCATTTTCTCACATCCGTGACACTGTTTGCCGAATGCAGGGCACCTTTCTCGTCTGGGCTCATGGCTGCCTCCACAGTTGCTGCAGCTGGCTATGGACCGAGTTGAGTGTTCTGTATTTGGCTTCTTCTTGTAAACACGTTCTTTTATTCTGTGCCGTAGGCTATCTACATTGGTTGTGCTTTGCTTTGGTGCAGCCAGTGTCCTAGTGTGTTGTTCTGTCATTTCGTGGATCTGACATGTCTCCACTGCCTTGGTTAAAGTTAGTTTGCTGTCACGGAGTAGTAGCTTCCTCATGCCATCATTTATTATGCCACACACAAGTCTATCTTTGATTAGCTCTTCGCGCAAATCTCCGAATTGACAGCTCTTTGCTTTGATTTTTAAATCACTGACATAAGCTTCAATGGTCTCATCTTGTTTCTGGCTCCTTGTATTAAACTTGTGCCTTTCCATAGTGACGTTTGTTTGTGGATTACATAACTCACGGAATTTCCTCTTCAAACACTCCGGGTCTTCTCTTGATTGGGCGGGGACTATTTCTTCTCCCTGCTCGTCGTCTCCATCGTACAGGGCTGGTCCATATACGAACGCCCGTTCCCGTTCTATGGCTTCCGAGCCAGCCAGGTTTAGCAAGATGAAGGCTTGAGAGCGAGGCGGCTTGTCATAGTGTGCGGCAGCAATGAATATATCATACTCTTGCTCGAATATTCTCCAATTCTCCGCGACGTGGCTGTCAAACACGAGTGGGCCTGGTTTGCGGAATCCTTCCGCCATGCTGAACGTGAGTCCTCGCGCGTTATTCCTCGCGCGTTATATATCCTAGTTATAGGCTACCTCCTAAACCTTCGCTTTTCACTTTCGGACGCGGGTTGACTACTGTGTCCACAACGTCTGACACCATGTTGAAAGAACGAGAGGTAGGCAGGTGGGCGTAGATGGGTATTTAATACAAGTATCTTACAGGGACGATACGTTACAGTCTAGTGCTATATGCTGCTAACCTGACCGGTGTTTACTTCCTGAGTGACGTCCGAGTAGTACGGGGGCCGTCACGTCTCAAGCTTGTGTATCAGACTAGCACAATGCTCTACATCTATTCACCTTTGTTTAATACACACAGCGTTGTCTCTAATGTTATCTAACTACTGATAGCTCGCGATATCATCAGTTTTGGTGCTGGCTAAGTAGCGTGAGCTAACGTTAGCTTCTAGCCACAATGCTATATTGTTATAATGGCATACTCCATTGACGTTAGCATGCAGCTAACAATGCTACCGATCGTTTTTTAGACTAAACTATCCGCTCTTGGTGGTCACTTGTGTTGATGTTAGTTTTGTTTCATCAACAAATGACAGGCAGAACACACAGTGAATGTATCCATTTTGTTTATTGCACTTTTATTAGGCTTTGCTGAAAAAGAATTGCTGCATTGAGTAAATAGGCAAGATGGTGGCGCGGCATAGGCGCCTGCCTTATTGACATTTTCTTTGCTGAAGCTTCCAGGAAGTGTATTGGCACATTCGTTCTGATTGGTTGAAATTGCCTTCATGTTTGCCACCTACTGCCACCTACTGCTTTGGCAGTGTACTACATCAGTGTGCTCGGGTGACAAAAACGAGAAAAAAAAACGAAAGTGTGACTCGAGGCGCACGACGTTGCGGCGATACGCATATGAAAACAATACGACGATGATACGAAAGGTGTAACCGCCGCCTCAGACAGATAAGCAATACAAGACTGTCTGTGCACATGTTGACTTGTTCCCTCACCGTATTGTTTAGTTAGTTAATGTTTGTACACGTTTACATTCATGATGCACATACACAATTTCTATTTCACATAATGACACACGACACATAGACTTGCGTACTGATATATCATATCCATTCTTTATTATTTGACTTACATGGTTAAGTGCATGCATGTCGTTCATTGTTTGTTTTCTCCAACTCTGCAGCCAGCCGTCCTCGCGCTGAGCAAACAGAGCAGCTGCGACTGGTCCACTCTAAATAGCCGGATGGGGGTGGTGGACCGAACCATGTCGTGGGGGGGATTTATTGTACTGTAATTTAGTTTCCTTATATGTATTTCCTTATTAATTAAGATTATTAGTTGTTCTGTTTGGTAGTTGTGTTGTGTGTTGTGTGTTTATTGTTTATTAGATTAATCGGAATTGTTAGATACTATTTAGTAAAATATTAATGATTAATTAGCCCACTTAGATTAATGTATCTGGCCAGGGCCTATATATAGTTTGAGTTGTCATTGTCTTCTGTTCCGTTCAGGTATTTTTTTTTTTACTCCTGCCTTTTATTATTTGGTCCACTTATGTTATGTTTGTAAATGATGTATTTTCATGGGTAAATAAAACCCTTATTTTTGCCTACACCACTGTGTCCTCCTCGTCTGGCTGCTTGGTCCCTTACAAAGACAAATAACAATATGACCAACTACTGTACATAGACATGTACATCTTAAGTGCAGTACAAATGTAGCCACAGACAACAATGTATCATAGACAACATTTTCATACATTTTTAAATCTAGTTTTTAACATTGTCAAGGAGCCATGATTTAACTTTTTTCTTGAAATTGTGTCGGCTACTAATACATTTGTACTGTGAAGGTTGACTGAGCAGAGGTGCCTTTTTCAGCAATGCCCTGCTTCCAGGGCCATGCAGAGACCTTTAGAGGGGCAGGTACTCAAAGATTTTTTTTTTTTAAATGTTAGAACATCAACTGCAGCGTAACGTAACCAGCCAAACTATAGCATTGGCAACCAATATTCAGGGAATGTAACACGGAATCTTACAACAAACTGCATCATACTATATTGTCGTGTATGTTTAACTACACAACTACATCATAATACAATAATCACGGAGATGTTGATAGCTTGAACCCATGGCTTTAATGACGTTGTACCCCCAACCCGGCAGTACATAATATGACCTGTGCGTAACGTAAGCATGCAGGACAAGAGGGGCGTATGTAGCCTAACGTTACTAGTCCCTCTACTACTCCATACATTACACATCCTCCCCCTTTAGCTTAACGGTAGGCCTATATAAACATAAGTAATAACAATAATTGTTTCCAAAATAAATGTATGGCCTACATCAATCCTTAACCAAATGTCTATTAACTATGACATTATGTTTTCAACCATGTCTGAACACACAACAACAACATGGCCTTTAGGCTACAGATCAAGTCTCTGAGGCGGTTTACGCTGCCTCTCTGGGTAGCGTCTCACTGGCTCGCTTGAGAGCGGGGAACCAGGCTGTGGAGACATCTCAGGTGGTGAGGTATCAGCACTAGAGCTCTCAGTTTCAGACGGCTCTGTGGTGAGTGGTGCTGAGAAAACTGGATTGTCTATTTCCTGCTCAGGTGAGTCCAGGCCAGGTGACGCACTGTTCTGTACCTGAGTGTCCAGGATCTGGTCAACATGACGTCTCCATACATCATCTCCCATGTCCACCGTATACATGAGTGGTCCATCACGTGAAGTGATTGTTCCGGTGTTCCACTTGTCCTTCCGATAATCACGAGCGAGAACTGTCTGTCCTACTTTGAAGCTCCTTGTTGGTTTGTCGTTGAGATGTTTGAACTGTTTGTCCTCCACGTCACGTCGCACATCTGGTTTGAGAAGGTCCATGTGAGATCTCAGGTTTCTTTTGAGAAACAGCATCGCTGGCGTCTGGTTGGTAGTGGCGTGTGTGGCATTGCGATATGCAAAGAGGAATTTGTCGATTTTGTGCTGGATCGGTAGATCTTCATTATCCATCGCTTTGATTGCTTTCTTGAATGTCTGCACAAATCTTTCTGCCAGGCCATTCGTGGCTGGATGGTATGGTGCAGATGTGAAGTGCTTGATTCCATTTCTCTTTACAAACGTCTGGAATTCATCCTAAACAAACTGGCGTCCATTGTCCGTGCATATCTGTTGTGCTAAACCATTCCTGGCGAACACAGTCCTCAGCACAGAAATGGTCTTCTCAGATGTAGTTGACTTCATTTTGATCACTTCCGGCCATTTTGAATGCGAACAGCGATCAAGAACATTGAGTCTTTGAATGGTCCTGCAAAATCAATGTGTACTCGCTGCCACGGTGATGATGGCCATTCCCATGGATGTAGAGCAGCCTGTGGTGGTGCATTCTGCATCTTCTGACATCCGGGCCAGCTCTTTGCCATGTCCTCGATTTGCTTATCGATTCCTGGCCACCACATATAACTGCGGGCCAGGCTCTTCATCTTTACGGTTCCCAGGTGTCCTTCATGTAATACTTCTAACACTCTGGTGCACAGCTTGGTCGGAATCACTACTCGTGAACCACACATCAGCGTTCCCTGGCACACTGACAGTTGCTCTCTCCTCGCTGAGAATGCTGGATACATTGAGTTACCGTGTCGTGGCCACCCCTTCACAGTGATGTCATAGATCTGTGACAGTGTGGGGTCGTTGCGTGTCTCTCTTTGGATGAGAGCGTTGGTCACTGGCAGCTGGTTGACGATTGTGGTGTGAAACACCTCTGCTGGGTCTACAGCTGCGGCTGTCTCTGCGGTTTGCAGGGGTAGACGTGACAGTCCGTCAGCATTCCCATGCTGTTTCGTCCCCTTGAACTCAATGTCATACTGATGTGCCCCCAGGAAGAGTGACCACCGCTGTAGCCGCTGTGCCTCCATTATCGGAACACCTTTCCGGGGATTGAAGATAGATATGAGAGGCTGATGGTCTGTCAGAAGCGTGAACCTTTGACCATACAGGTAGTGGTTAAACTTCTTGACCCCCCATACAAGACTGAGGGCCTCTCGGTCAATTTGAGCGTAGTTGCGCTCAGCTTTAGTCAATGATCTTGAGGCGAAGGCTATTGGCTTCTCTGAGCCATCTGGAAATGTATGTGACAACACCGCTCCAATGTCGTAAGGCGAGGCATCACATGCTAACTTAATGGGTAAGGACGGATTGAAGTGAGCGAGCACCTGTTCTGACGTGATGAGACTCTTAGACTCCTGAAAAGCCTTCTTGCAGCTGTCAGTCCACTTCCAGTGTGTTCCTGCCTGAAGCAGCGTGTTCAGAGGGTGCAGCACAGTTGATAGATTGGGTAAAAACTTGTGGTAGTAGTTTACAAGTCCAAGGTAAGAACGGAGCTGGGACACATTCTCTGGTGGTGGTGCTTTAAGCACAGCTTCAATCTTGTCCTGAGATTTGTGTAGGCCGTTCTTGTTGATCACGTGTCCGCAGTAGGATATTTCCTTTTTGAAGAACTCACATTTTGGTTGGTTAGCTCGAAGTCCATATTCCCGCAGCCTTGTGAGCACCTGTTCCAGGTTTGATAGATGCTCCTGATCATCCTTGCCAGTGATAAGAATGTCATCAAAGGTAACACTGTGTACCTGGGACTCCTTGTAGTACTTGGTCCATTGTCCTCTGCCAGATAGCTGGGGCTGAAGCTATACCAAACACAAGGCGGTTGTATTGGTACAGGCCTTTGTGTGTGTTGATAGTCAGATACGGCTTTGATGAGTCTTCAACCTCCATCTGCAGGTACGCTTGAGCCAGGTACATTTTAGTGAAACATTCCCCTCCTGACAGGGAGGCGAAGATGTCCTCTATACGAGGCAGAGGATACTGTACAGTGTGGAGTACTGAATTTACAGTCCCTTTGAAGTCCCCACAAATGCGCACTTTACTTTGACTTCCTGGCTTTGTGTTGTTTTTCTTCATTACTGGGACTATGGGCATCGCCCATTCACTCCACTCCACCTTGGACAGCACTCCTGTCTGTTCCAAGCTTTTCAACTCTGCTTCTACTGCGGGGCGGATTGCATAAGGCACGGGCCGAGCTTTGTGAAATTTCGGGCTTGCGTTCTCCTCAACCTCAATCTTTGCCTTTATACCTTTCAGTGGTCAGAATTTGGTCAGAATGTATTGAAAGGATAGCCCCTTGAGATGCAGCATCTCATTTTAGAGGGGGTCCTATGCACAAACGTAAAACATTACATACAGTACAAGTACACAATACACAGATGTACAGATACAGTTACTGTAGCTTGCTCACCCTCTCCCACCCACACCCCCATTCACCAACTCATTTTAAACAAAGAAGTCAAGTATACAATACAATGACCTATCTCAAAGTCAGAAATAGACGTATGTACAAGGTAGTTTCAAGATGTGAATACAGTGAAGTCTTGAAACGGCCAAGAGAGGCAACAGATCTGAGAGAAAGAGGAAGGTTGTTCCAGTCAGATGGAGCTTTGTAATGGAATGACCTTCGTCCAGCTTCAGAAAATATTCTTCTGGGAACAGTAAAATAGGGATGTTGTGAATGTCTAAGCGGGTATGGTGATGTATATGGAGTTCCCAGTTCCTTCCCGAACACTTCATGTGCCTCTGTGAGTATCTTTGACAGTCTCCCAGACGTGGCGCTCTTCTCATCTCCTGCTGACACACACAATGATTTAACATCATGCCAGTCCAGTTGAATTTTCCTGAGCCACTCACGGCCAAACAGCGGAGGACCCCCATTCGGTATAACATACATGTCCAGCTCCTGCGTTTTGTCTTTGTATTTCACTGTGACCTGCATTTTTCCTTTTGGAGCCACACTTTCTCCGGTGTAAGTCTTCAGCAACACCTTTGTAGTCTTAAGAGCTATCTGTGGATACAGTCTTTTGTAGTCGTTCTCAGAAATCACTGATAAGGCGGAGCCTGTGTCTAACTCCATTTTGCGTCTCGCTCCTGCCACTTCTGGAGTGATCCATATTATTGTACATGCATTTGTCTCTTGCATGCGATGCAGCTCTAGACATGCTAAGTCACTGCTCTCTGAATCACTTCCTTGTTCATCTGAACTCTTTTCAGTCACTTTATGCAGCTTTTTGTATTTTCCTTTGGGTGCTGCTTTCCTGCCACTTTGTGTTTTGTCAGAGTACTGCTTTTTCCCTGATTTGCACACTCTCTCAATGTGACCTTGCTTTTGACATTTTCTACACTCTTTGTCTTTGAACCAACATTCCTCTGGATCGTGTGATGTCTTGCCACAACGATAACATTGCTTTCCTGGTTTCAGTGACATTTTATTGGTTTCACACTCTATCCCTTTTTGTTGTATTTCTGATGCTCCCCTTGCTGCAGTTTCCATAGATATTGCTATGTTGAGCGCCCTTTTGTAATCAAGGTCTTTCTCCGACAGTAATTTCTTCTGTGTGGCTTCATTATGCATACCACAAACTAGTCTGTCCCTCAACGCATCATTTAGGCCTAGTCTGAAATCACAGTGTTCGGACAATCTGCGTAACTCTGCAACATATTCAGATATGCTTTCCCCTTTTTCTTGATTTCGCTTGTGAAACTTGAATCTCTCAGCTATTACCAATGGTTTGGGGCTCAAGTGGTCTTGAAGAGTATCCTGAATTTCTTTGAATGTCATCTCTGCGGGCTTCACAGGTGCTAGCAAATTGTGCAGCAGTCCGTAAGTCTTTGCGCCCATTACACTCAACAGAACGACAGCTTTTTGACCATTGTCGATAAGATTCGCCTGGCAATAAAGCTCCACTCTTTCAATGTAACTTGTCCAGTCTTCAACACTGCTATCAAATGCAGCCAAAGTGCCAATCAACGACATTTTTCTTTTTCTTTTTATTCAGTCCAAGATTATCTCCATCAAACTAGCTTTGTGCACTTTTCCACTCGACTCACGTGAACCTTCTTCTTCTCACGTGTGGTCCGTGTAGCAGCTAGCATGCAGCCCACTTTTACAATGCAAGTGAATTCGGATCTTCCTCTCGAAAATCTCTTCTCCTTCGTGACCGGTGGTTTCATGAAGGTGAAAAAACGTAGGTACTTTTAATCTCGTCGCCAATTTGTCGTGTATGTTGTCTAACTACACAACTACATAATACAATAATCACAGAGATGTTGATAGCTTGAACCCATGGCTTTAATGACGTTGTACCCCCAACCCGGCAGTACATAATATGACCCGTGCGTAACGTAAGCACGCAGGACAAGAGGGGCGTATGTAGCCTAACGTTAAGTAGTCCCTCTACTACTCCATACATTACATATATGATTACGCCTTAGAATAGTTTGGGATTTATCAAAATGTATTATAATTATTTGAAGATTCCTCAGGCTGCTAGAGGACATGAGTAGTTGGTGTACCTGGACACCTATACAGCCCCAGCAGACACTGACAAGAAACAGCAGACAAGAATGCATACAAGAAAGCACTGCTGCTGTGCACAGAGCAGTCCCAGGCTGTACAGTTATGAATATCTATGGCTGTACTGTATGTATCTATGCTGTAATGTAATATATAATGAAGCAAATACAAGTGGGGTGTAACGGTACACAAAAACGAAGGTTATCCTATAACCCTAGTTATATGAATATGGCGAGCGCTCTGCTTTATTGGAACTGTCCCTTTAATCATATGCTATTGTGAAAACTTTCAACCACGTGCACTCACCTACACCTGCCAGACCACGCCCACATCCGCTCACATATAAGCGGGGTCATGGCCATACTACCAGCTCCTTCCGCGTCTTTCATTGCCGAAACGGAAGACACATGGGGTCCTCAGTGAGTCAGAGCAGAGCGCTCGCCATATTCATATAACTAGGGTTATAGGATAACCTTCATTATATTTCATATGGCTTTACGCTCTGCTCTATTGGAACACAAGAGCGGAGCAGAGCGGAGAGCCCGACAGATGTACCCGCTGAGGTTCCCTACAACCATCAGAATACCGGGAGGATCCTAGGGAGGGACGGGAGGGAGACCGGACCCGACTGTGCGAAGAGGGAACAGTACCTCAACGCACAGGGTGAGCAGACCGCGGGACTCACCTTTGCATCCTGCACGCCACCAGGGAAGGGACGTGAAGCAAAAAACCCACATCACAGCCCCCAACATCGCGGGTCGGAGTAAAAAAAAAACGACCCCGTGGCAAGGCCGTAGCAGCGGGGCGCGGAGGAGGCCCCAGCCCCACGTCACATCCCGGGCGCCAGGACCCCCCAAAAAAGGGGTCTGGTGAGGTCAACAAGGCCGCGGCATCGAGACCCCACCAGATGGTCACTGGTGACACCATGCCCCACATCGCCAGCATATCGGACAGGGCCTACAATAGGTGAAGGCCCTTCTCCACCAGGCACGCTGCTCCGAAGCGCTCCAAGGAGGCTTCCCCCCCACAATGTCGTGGGGCCAGCTGGCGCATCGGGGAGACAACCCTCCAAGGAGGTTGATCCCTCAATCCAGGCCGACAGGTCTTAACGAGAGCAGAACTCGACTGCGCCCGGAGCGCTGCGGACTAGACAGGCGCCTAAGGGGCTAACTGTAAGAACAGTATCCCGGTGGAAAGGGTGTTCGGTATGCCGTGCACCATGTCACAATCTCATGGGGTCACGAACCTTGCAGAGTCGGAGTTAGCCAACTCTGCCAGCAAACAGATTCCACCACGAACCCTGACCCTGCCAATTTATTAATCCTGCGGGGTCGAGGTACAGAGAAAGAGGTTGACACAATTGGCAGACGTCATGAAACATGCGGGGGCATACTCTCGGGCAGCCAGGGTCAGACCCGGGCTCAACCGGAGAGTCGACTCTGCTACCAACACACCGGGGAGACAACCACCCCCCTATGTTTATTAACAGAAAATGGTTGCTCCCTTAACCCATTAAGAAACCCCGGAAACATAACTGCGCTTATACACAGGCTATACAATGCAGTCCAAGGCGTTTTAGGTTTAAAAAGGGTTAACCCAGGCCAACAGGTCAACGAGGGCAAGGCCCGACCTGGGCCTGGAGGACCGGGACCTACACAGGGATGCATAGAGGAGTTGACAGAAGCAGCCTCCCCGACAGCCCCCTCCCATCCCCGGTTTAGCAGGGAGGGAGGGGTGAAACGAATGGAGAAGGACCAACCCATCTAACATTGTGCAAAAAGGTACAACATAGTATGGACCAATGCACACCACTGTTAAGGGCAACTCATAGTGGCATCTATATGACACACACATTCATGACATCAACCCCTGTGACGTCCGGCCCGCCCTGGCATTTCCCCCCTGGAAAAGCTCAGGGTCCTTCGGGGTACCAGAACTTGTCTGCGCCCCAGCGGACAACGGGTTAAACTGATCCGGTCCGGCACGACCAGGACAAGTCCCGTGCCCTTGTCACGCCGCCGCCCCCAGTCCTAAGAGGGGGGTAGGTATGCGTGTCGATGCAAAACATCACAGGGGGCGCCACCAAGACGGTCAGTACGCGAACGCACCGCTCCCGGTGGCCCACCTAACGGGCGCGAAACCCCCCTGCCAATGTTTGATCTACTCCGTCATCTCCCCCCGGAGATGTACGCGAGTCCTCGAGTCTAACCTAGTGCACTGGCGCTCGGTAGAGATAAAAATCTCCTTCCCAGCCGGCCGCATAAAAAACACAGTTTTTATGATGTTGGGCAACCAAGGCGCGCCGGTCCCAAAAAGCGGATTCAATCATTGAAAAACACCCTGGGTCAGCGCTGATCGGTCTCGTAAGACCAAACGCTGATTTATGAAACAGTGTGTATGCTCGTAAAGAACCAGAGAACAATGACGGCGAATTTCTAACAAGAAAAAGCCCCACAATGTTTCCCCTCGCTGTCTGGGACGAGCAGCAGGAAGCCGGTACTAGAGACACAGACACAGGCTCTTATACGACGAGCCTGGGAATAAAAAACGCGTCAGAGACCTCAACGTGAGTGAAACAATTGAAAAAGGTTCATGTTCATCAACAGATTGGACTAAGTAGACAAAACGGCCCAATATACACTACTGTTATGTTAGAGAGCAGAGCAGAAGGACCAACAGTCTCGACTGCATCGCATCATCTATCCTTTACAATGACAGCGGTCTGTAGCACAGGCCCTGTAACTCACGGACATGTCTCTTGGCCAATAAGAAAAACGCGCCTGTGACGTCTTCAATGGCCGGGGAAATCCTGTGTCCCACTATCCTAATTTGGTGTGGGAGACAGGGAAATCCCCCCCCCCTCCCTGTGACGAGAGAGAGAACACCTTCGTCAGGGAGACTGAAAAGCACATCCTCTCGGCCAATCAGTTTCGTAAAGGATATAACTATAATTGATATATAACTGATACGACGCAATAAAAAGGCAGAGCCGTGACACCAGTTGCATAGTGTGCTAAATGAAAGCACATACACCTGTAGCGTAATAGCTTTACATCCTGCACGCCAACCACAGCCGATAACCTTGTTTGTGTAAAAAACTGGTTTTATCCACGGCTCTGGCTTATGTGCGAAAAAACTTGCCGCCCGCTATTTTTTATCTTTAAAAAATACCAGACTGAAGAGAGGGACTAAAAAAATCCTTGGTTTACATGCTACATATGTACAACTCTGTAAGCTAACAATAGCACACCAGTTGCGGACTCAAATGCTACGTTTTATCCTAAAACGTATTTACATGAAACACACAACCCTCATCGTACAGCGAAGCCGTCAAGTTAACTTTTACCACGTAAGAAAGAACACTGGCTTAGGTAGAGAGAAAGGACATAAGCCCTTGGCTAAGTGCTAGAAATACAGGCCTTGCAAGTTATACAAAACAGCAACCAAAGCAAATTTCAGAGAAATTTGCACAAACTCCCAAGCAAGAACGCGACCCTAGCATTTTTAGCTGTGGGTTTATATTGCACATGTAGTATCCCCCAAAATACAGTGAAGTAAACACACGTTTTGTTAAACAAAAGACAGTCCCCCTGTAGGAGGGACCCTTTATGTTATTAACCAAAATCATTTGGGGGGGGGGGGGGGGGGGGGTAATGTGTCCTACCTGTACCCCCGGGTCGCAGGACGACTGGCAGCAACAATGGTGGTCTCCCCGTTGACGAGGCCTCTTGCTGGCGGGGCCAGTAGTGGCGACGGCTGGAGTCCTGCTCCGGCATTTCGCCCATATCCTGCGGCCGGCCGTGGTGCAGGCTGACAACATCTTCTGCCAGAGATGAAGCCGAATCAGAGTGTCCAGGGCCCGCTATCTCCCCAACGGTTAGCCACAGGCCAGTGCGGATGGCAGTAGGGCATCCCGTCTCGGAGGTAGGACTTGAACCCAGACTCGGAGTACGGGGCTCCCAGGAAAACAAAGCACACTCTGCCTGAGGGGAGAGAGCTCTGTCTTCGTGGGACGTCAAACAAGAACTCCCTGCCCCCTCCATGCAATCCTAATTGTCCATCAGACACTACAGGCTAATGGCTAGCTACAAGCTAACGGCTAGCTACAGGCTAACGGCTAGCCATAGGCCAACGGTTAGCTACTGGCTAATGGTTAGCTACAGGCTAACGGCCAGCTACTATAGAGGTAACAGAGGAATCCTCGCCTGGAACCGGCTGTTCTGCGGGGCCGTATGCCTGAGCAGCCGACCCCGCACAACTGACACATCCGTTTAGACCGTCCTCCCCCGCCGCTCAGCGCCAATTGACGTGAACGAGCAGAGGCGGAGAGCCCGCGCCGCAAGACACCACCCACCAGAGAGACTGCCTCCTGCGGCAATAATCAAATCAAATCAAATCAAATTTATTTATAGGGCCCGACAACACACGTTAATGTCCCCATGGGCCGAACAGGTCTTCTTTAAACAAGTCAAGAAGAAAACATAACAATAAGTCAAGAACAGAACAAGAACACCATAAGGTCCAAACATTTTTAGATGAATGCAAATAAATGAAAGAATGCAAGCACTCCCAGACATACCCCACGCGAAGGTAAGGAAAAACTCACTAAAACCTAACAATAGGGAAAAAAGCTCCACAGGCAGTGTGGAGGAGAGAAACCTTAGAAGGGCCATTCAAGGGGGGATCTCCCTTCTTAGATGTTGGTGATAGTAGTGTTGCAGACGGACAGTTGGTAAGCATGCACTCATGTGTGTGGTGAAACACAGATGAGTGCATGCAATAGCAACTGTACATTTTGAAAGATTAAAGATAGAGCTAATAGCGATAGCAACTGAACATTTTGAAAGATTAAAGATAGAGTTGATAGCTGCACAGCCGGAGAGCAACGCTGGCGAGGGAACTGCCCAGCGACGCGCACTCCCCTCTGGGAGCCGCTGAGGCTCACCTGCCTGCCACAAACGTGGACCCAGAGGAAGCCCGAATGTGAAGCGCCGGTGGAGGTCAGAATAATCCTCTCTAGACTCTCCGGTGGTGACAACATTATTCTTTCTTTCTCCTGTAAATTAGTGAGAGAGGGAAAAACAAAAGACAATGTCAACACAGCTCCTATAACTAACACTAACTACTACAGCACTGATCTGAAGAAGGTGCACTGCAGCACGGACTTCAAGGTGGTGAAAGTAGGGAAGGAGCTGGTAGTATGGCCATGACCCCACTTATATGTGAGCGGATGTGGGCGTGGTCAGGCAGGTGTAGGTGAGTGCACGTGGTTGAACGTTTTCATGATAGCCATATGAAATATAACCACGGTACGGTACGTACCTCAGTTTTGAAGTCAAGGTTCGGTACGGTTTTCGGTACAGTGGGGGAAAGTTTGGCTTTCCATGTTCCACTCAGGGGTGATGTAGTGTGCAGTAACTAATTGTACTTGTAGGGCTGTCAACGAATATTCTATATTGAAATTAATAATCGACTTGTAAATTTTGTTTTATAATAATAATTATATTAGATTGTGAAAAAAACAGTGGTCGGTCGTTAGTGGTTAACATACCGTTGTATTCGTTCGGTACACTACACAGCCGTTCGGTACGGTACGGTATACACTGAAATTTGTTCGGTACGGATACGTGTACCTTTACACCCCTATACAACACAATAATATATTTTAGCTGAAGTTTATTATTAACAGTAAATATAAGCTCTCTTGTTTCTTGTTTGGCGCTGTTGTGGGCCAGCTCTGGGTGCACAGTCCCCTGCAGTCAGTCCTGTCCCCATGTCCGCATTCCTACACACACAAACACACAGGGAGAGAGCATGGTATTAATGACTACTATGAGAGAGAGAGAGAGAGAGAGAGAGAGAGAGAGAGAGAGAGAGAGAGAGAGAGAGAGAGAGAGAGAGAGAGAGAGAGAGGGGGGGGGGGGGAGAGAGAGAGAGAGAGAGAGAGAGAGAGAGAGAGAGAGAGAGAGAGAGAGAGAGAGAGAGAGAGAGAGAGAGAGAGAGAGAGAGAGAGAGAGAGAGGGGGGGGAGAGAGAGAGGTAATCATGGCATATACTGACTACTATGGGTACAGTATTATAGAATATAGAATATTTGGTGTCCATTCAAAACAGCCACACATGCTATGTTACTGTATGATATTCAATAGGGAACAGAACACACACACACACACACACACACACACACACACACACACACACTCTTAGCTGTCCATCGTGTTCGATGATGATGCTTGCTCCAGGGATGGGGAAAAGGGGGGGGGTTTGCGACGCTGCCGCTGGTGCCACTTCTCGTGGCCGTTGAGTCCGATCCTAAAGCCGCACACCCATCCACAGATGGCACAAGGGAAGCCAGATACCTGGGGGATGCCAGCCGCCCGCTGGTGTCATTGCGTGCGCCTCTCAGATCTTCGGTCTTGGTTCGTTTGGTGTATTTGGGAAACTGCAGTGGCACAAGTGACTTGCCAGGCTGATCTGTCGAGTGCCAGAGTTTCAAGCTTGATGTTTGCACACTTTAGGAGGTCCCTGGTGTAGTCCTTAAAGCGTCTCTTTTGGCCTCCAGCAGCCCGCTTTGCTCCTCTCAGTTGGCCATAGAGGACTTGGCGGGGGAGGCGGTGGTCAGGCATATGGTGTGCCCTATCCAACGAAGATGTTTTTTGGCCACAGCTGCGGCCATACAGATTGAATTGGTGTTGTTGAGGATGTTTGTGTGGGGGACTCGATCTTCCCCGGTCAGGCCAAGGATCCTTTGGAGGCAACGGATGTGGAAAGCGTCCAGGTTGGTGATGAGGTGATTTTTTCAATGTGGCTCTGCTGAACCTCAGTGAAACATGGGAGAGATGGCAAGCTCTCAGGTGGCGGGTTAGAGGCAGGGGGAAACAGAGAGGAAGAGCTGGGCATCAGAGAGCGGATGTTGTTTACTTTAGATCTGAAGAAGTCCATAAAGTTATTACATCGCTCTTCTGTAGCTTCAGTGGATGAGGATGGTTGTGGCTTCAGTATGTGATTTATGGTGGAAAAAAGCTGCTTGGAGTTGCCAGTGTTTTTATTGATGAGGTTGGAGTAGAAGTTTGACCGTGCATCTTTCAGGGACTTGCAGTACGCCTTTTGATGGTCACGGAAAGCCAGTTTGTGGACAGTGAGTCCAGAGTGTCTGAGTGGGTGTAGGGTGTACCCTCATCGGCGAGCGTAACCAAAGACGCATCGTGATTGGGTTTATCTTGCGAACAATAGTGAAAGGGCCCACAAAACGGGGAGCGAGTTTGCGCGACTCCCCCCGTAATGGAAGGTCGCGTGTGGAATGCCACACCTGTTGGCCCACACGGTAGGAAGGCGCAGGGCGACGGTGTACATCCGCCGACCGCTTGTGCCGGGCCGCAGCGCACCCTCTTCCATGTTGCCCGAGACCGACGGATAAATGCCTTGGCAGATGGCACCCCCACGTCCCTCTCCTGTTCAGGAAACAGTGGAGGCTGATACCCAAACTGAACCTCAAATGGGGAGAGACCAGTGGATGCATTGCACAATGAATTATGTGCATATTCTGCCCATGCCAGTTGGTGACTCCAAGTGCTCGGATTGGAGGAGGCCAAGCAGCGAAGCGTACTCTCCATAGACTGGTTGGTGCGCTCTGTTTGCCCATTGCTCTCCGGGTGGAACCCTGATGACAGGCTAACCGTCGCACCCAGTATAGCACAGAATGCCTTCCAAAACCGAGCAGTAAACTGGGGTCCACGGTCCGACACCACGTCCTGGCAGATGCCATAAATTCGGAAGACATGGTCAACCACCAGTTGAGCGGTCTCCTGAGCCCGCTCAAGAGACCGAATGTTGTTTGGTACAAATAACCGACCCGGGGGCACCCCACCCGGATCTGGTTCCAAACGTTGTGCCCTCCGCACAGCAGAGTCAATGCTCCATGTCACAGGAGCTAGGATCTGTCCTGCAGGAACAATGGGCTCAGGAGGACGGTCCTCTTCTGATCCATCATATAACCGGGAAAGAGCATCCGGCTTGATATTTTTAGACCCGGGACGGTACGTCAGGAGGAAATTAAACCGAGAGAAATACAGTGACCAGCGAGCCTGTTGCGAGTTTCCCCTCTGAGCACCCTGGATATATTCCAAATTTTTTTTTTGTATTTTATTTTTTTATTATTTTTTAAACAAACACATAAACAAACATGACAACACACAATAGGATATACAAATACACATATGCTCCAGCTCGTACCCCCCTCTCCCGGACCCCCCATTGGATAATCCAACCATTATAATTTGTTCCTAACCAGACACTACCATTATATGCTGGCTTTTATTCTCTCCACCACTTCTAACCACATTGCCATTTTGGATTCATTGAGACCCAAAATTCTAGCTGTTGATATTTCTTGATAAATCACATCGAGATATGTAAGAATCCAGACCTTACGGCACATTTTTTCCAGTTGAAACCATCGTGATGCTATCAGCTTTTTAGCCACTGTGATACCGGATAAAACCAATCTCTTTAGCTGTGGAGGTACTGCATGCTCAAAGACATCATTCAGCAGTAATACAGAGGGGTGTACAGGTATATCCAGAGTTAAGAGATTTGACAATTGCTGGGTCACTTCTTTCCAAAATATCTTAACTGGTGGGCAGTCCCAGTACATGTGCATAAATGTCCCTTCGTCCCCATTTGTACATAAGGAGCATTTGGAGTCTTGTTTAAGACCCATTTTGTTCAGTCTTATAGGAGTTAAGTATGTCCTGTGAATATAGTTAAGATTGATTTGTTGATGGTCCGGGTTCCTTGATGCAAGGCGTACATTTGCCCAGGCTTCTTGCCAGTCAAAGTCTATCTCCAGGTCTGGTATATCCCTCCTCCAGACTCTAGATGTAGGGTTTCATACGAGGCCGTTAGTAATTGATGATAAAAATCTGAAACAAAACCTCTCGATGTCTCTCTTTCATAGAAGAATTTGTGGTATCTGTGGTGTACAATTGGTATCCTTAATGGAACACCGTGAGCCTTCAAACATGCCAATAACTGTGCGTAAAAATAATATGAGGACTTGGTGAGATTAAATTTTTTGCATATCTCATCAAAACTACAAAAACCCTGTTTGTTGAAAACATCTCCTAATGTGTGTATGCCTTGCTTTTCCCATCTAGGGAATCTTATAGGTTGTTTCCCAATCAAGAGTGCATTGTTATTGAATAAGGGAGTATGATTATGCCATTTATGTGGGATAGAGTCTTTTTTTTGTGTTTCACGCCATATCCGGATTGCATGAGTGATTATGGGGCCAAATTTCCGTTCGCATTGCTTAATTGATAATTTGGTGTACACTATGTCCTTCAGCCTATGTGGAGCTACTATATTTTCTTCTAAATTTCTCCAGGATACTGATGCTTGGGGATCAAACCATGTTGTCAGTGGTCTTAAAGTGTATGCCTTAAAATAGTGGTGGAAATCTGGAAATGCCATACCACCGTCTGCTTTGTTTCTCTGTGCGGTGGATCTTTTTATACGTGGTGGTTTGTTATTCCAAATAAATTTGTATGTGGAGGAGTGTAATTCTTTCCAGTAACCCTTTGGAGGGGGTAACGGTAGCATTGAGCTGAAGAAGTTGATTCTAGGTAGGACGTCCATCTTAATTATTGATATCCGTGCTTGTACTGAGTTTTTAAGTTTTGACCACCTGACAAGGTCGTATTTGATTTTGTTTTGGATTTTTATGTAATTGTGCTTCACCGTTTGGCTTATGGTAGGGAATATTTTAACTCCCAAACATCTAAAGTGTTTTACCATCGGTATCTCTTCTGGGAGGGTTATATTTCTTTTTGCAGGGGCGTTAAGTGGGAGGAAGGCCGACTTCGGCCAATTTATCCTAAATCCCGATAAATCTCCAAAGTCCTCAATCAACTTGAGAAGATGAGGCAGTGCGGTGTTGGGGTTTTGCATGAACAGTATTACGTCGTCCGCATATAAACTAATTTTGTGTTGTGTGCCCTTGATTACGATTGGTTCTATGGATTGGGATTGTCTTATATATTGTGCTAAAGGCTCTAATGATAGATCGAATAGTCCGGGACTAAGGGGGCAACCCTGTCTGGAAGACCGTGATACTGGAAAGATTTCGGAGGTGATTGTACCTGTTGTAATCATGGCCGATGGGTCTTTGTATAATACTTTAATCATATCAATGAATCCTTTTCCTAACCCCATCCTTTCTAATACTGCCCATAGATACGACCATTCCAACCTGTCAAAAGCTTTCATTGCATCCAGGGACAGCATCGCCTTAGGTGTGTTGTCTTCCTTGTTAGCATCTAGTACGTGTAGTAATCGTCTTATGTTATCAGTGATCAGGCGGCCTCTTATGAAGCCTGTTTGGTCCGGATGAATTAAAGACGTCATATGCTTTTGTAGTCTGATGGCTGATACCTTAGAGTACAGTTTGATATCGGTTCCGAGGAGGCTTAAAGGTCTGTAACTACCGCACTCGGTGGGGTCTTTGTCTTTTTTGAGGAGGACTGTTATGAGTGCAATATTGTCATTCTTATGGAAGTTCCCCTCCTTGACTGAGTATAAAATCATATTTAGTAATAAGGGTCCAATTATGTCCCAACAAGAGAGGTACATTTCTGGTGGGATACCATCTCTTCCAGGGGCCCTTCCACTTTGCATTTCAGATATGGCCTCCCTAAGTTCATCTAGTGTGATCGGTGTTTCTAACTGTTTAGCGTCATCCTCTGAAAGTTTAGGGAGGTTAATTTGATTAAGATATGTGTCCATTTTGTTTTGATCGAAGGTCGTTTCTGATTTGTATAAGTTGGAGTAAAATTCTTTGAATGTCGTGTTTATTTCTTTGGGTTCTGTAACAAGTCCTTGTTGTGCTCTAATGGTAGTTATATCTGCAAATTTTGCGTTGACTCTTAGTCGCATGGCTAATAGGTGACTTGGTTTGGAACCTTGGGAGTACTGCTGTTGTCTTGTGCTACGTATTTGCAATTCAGATTGTTGTCTGTATATGGCGTTAATCTCTTTTTTTAGTATATTGACTTGATTTTCCAGTTGAACCGAGTTGTTGTATTGCAAAGAATTAAATAACGTTGAGTAAAGTGTTTCCAGTTCAGCCAGTTTTGAGCATCGATTCTTGCGTATTTGGGAGGAAAAGCTATCAGTGAAATCCTTGATCATTCCCTTTATCGACATCCATAATATTCTGGGGTCCTGCACCGAATTCGCATTTATCCGTAGGAATACTGTAAGAGCTTCTTTGATTTGTGTAATGAATTCCTTGTTATTAAGCAGCATCGTGTTAAATCGCCATCTTGGGGCTCGGGATGATAGTATACCAAATGTTCCTTTTAAGAGTAAATAACAGTGATCAGACAATGCATTGGGTATCATTTCCACATCGTAGTTATCAAATAGTCTCGGGGTTGTGAAAACGTAATCTATTCTGGATAATGTATTATGTCTTGCAGATCGACAAGAGTACTTCCGGGTCATGGGGTTGAGTGATTGCCATAAGTCATTTACACCTGTAATCTTCGACCAATCCTTCAATGCATTAGATGCATTTTTTTGTTCATTGGAAAAGGAGGGGTTTGATTTGTCCATCCTTGGGTTCCAAATGGCATTAAAATCCGCACCGATTATAAATGAGTATTCGGGAAGGTCTAACATTGCTCTGGTAAGTGTAGTGAAGAAACTAACTTCGTATAAATTTGGGGCGTATACCGCTACCAACGCTATTTTTCTGTTCTTGTGTAAAATCTTAGCTATAGTTATCCGACCATCTGCATCAGACCATACTCCCTTCAATTCAATATTCAACTTCCGTCTAACGACTATGGCTACTCCCCGAGTTCTCGTTCCAAAGGAAGAGTGACTGATGTTATGATATGTGTTGTCCGCTAACATATCTATGTCTTTCTCTAAAATGTGCGTTTCGCTTAACAGAGCTATGTCCACCTGTTCTTTTTTCATCAGTGTGAGCACGCTTTTTCGTTTGTGTTGTTTATTTATTCCACCAGTGTTCCATATCATTATGTTCAAACTAGCCATAATCTATACATGTTGTTGTATGGTTGTTGGTAATGCAATATTTTTTTGACGCTTCTATTGAGGCTAATGTGGGCAGGTCTCTAAATGGCTGGAATAAGGGGGAGGTGAACGGAGGGGGGAGGGGGTGAAGTACATAAAACAAAATAACCCTAACGTCTTGCACAGACGGGTTACACATAAAACACATATGGCCCATCCCTAATGGATGGGCTAAAATGATTAACAGAACATACAAACAATAACCCAAGGCCACTCCATTCAAACCCATTAGCCCAAGGGTCTGGGTGAGTAGCCCAACGTTAACCGCATTTCCCTAGCCAAAGATGAGGGAAAATATATAAGAGCGAGAGAGAGAGAGAGAGAGAGAGAGAGAGAGAGAGAGAGAGAGAGAGAGAGAGAGAGAGAGAGAGAGATAAGAAGGAAAAATTAAATAAATGAATTGGAACAAACAAACAAATGGAATGGATATGAGATTGAGAAGAAAAGAAAAGCACAAGAGATAAATGAAAAGAAAGGAAGACTTGCATCTGCAGCATTCTGCATGCAGTGTCCTACGTGTATTCAGTCAGGTCCCGGGTAGTCATAGCAACGAGGACGCCTTGGTGATGATGACGTCATCTTCAAGCGTCATTGTTTACAGCAGCTCGGGAAGCACGCTGGATACTTGGAGTCAGTATCTGAAAGACGTTTTCGTCGCCTCCACTCAGCCAGTATGTAATACGGGGATTCCTGTACATAGTTCCATCAATATAAAGTTTATCCATGAACATACGAGCATTCCGTTTGTTTTTCCTCGCATCCGCCATGACCGGGTAGAGCAGCCTGCGTCTACTCATGATCTCTGCCGGGAACTGGTCACTGATGGAATATTTGGATCCTTTCAACTCTCTTCCGTTGGACATAATAGCAGATTTCATCTTTGAATCGATGACTTTGGCCACGATGGGACGGGGCCTCTGCTGGTCGACTTTGGCTTTCCCCAGGCGATGGACTCTTGAAAAGCGGATAGCTTCGGTTTCAACCGACTTCATTTTCAGGTTATCTGACAGGAATAACCTAAAAAGTTCCTCGGATCTCTGGTGAGTTTCATTTTTAGTTTAGTTTATATTCCAAATTTTTATGGTCTGTCCAGACTGTGAATGGGTGTTCAGCTCCCTCTAGCCAATGGCGCCACTCCTCCAATGCCAACTTGACCGCCAACAGCTCTCTGTCCCCAACATCATAGTTTCTTTCAGCCGGAGAGGGCCCACGTGAATAGTACGCACATGGGTGTACCTTACCGTCGGACGATGAGCGTTGAGACAGAATAGCTCCGACTCCAAGCTCAGAAGCATCCACCTCGACGATAAATGGCAGGGATGGGTTAGGAGTAATGAGGATAGGCTCAGAACTGAACCTTCTCCTAAGCTCAATGAACGCTGCCTCAGCCTTGGGAGTCCACTGGAAATGGGAAGGTGCTGTCTTCCTGGTGAGTGCAGTGATAGGTGCTACCACTGAACTGAAATTACGAATAAAACGACGGTAGAAGTTTGCAAATCCTAGGAATCGTTGCACCTGCTTGACCGAGACGGGTGTAGGCCAGTCCATCACTGCTGACACCTTCTTGGGGTCCATTTGAATCCTCCCCTCAGATACAATGAATCCCAGAAAGGACACAGAGCGGACATGGAAGGCACACTTCTCAGCCTTCACAAACAACCGTGCATCCAAAAGGCACCTCAAGACCTGCCTGACATGTTTGACATGGTCAGAAATGGACTTGGAGAATATCAGAATGTCATCTAAGTAGACGAAAACAAACTTTTCGATCATCTCCCTGAGCACGTCATTGATTAACGCCTGAAAAACTGAAGGGGCATTAGTAAGACCAAATGGCATCACCAGGTATTCGTAGTGACCATTATGAGTGTTGAACGCGGTCTTCCACTCATCCCCTTGGTGTATGCGCACCAGATTGTAGGCATTGCGGAGATCAAGTTTGGTAAAAATGGATGCCCCCTGGAGGCGTTCGAACGCCGAGTTCATCAGGGGAAGGGGATACCGTTTTTATTTACTATAATGCTGTTCAGACCTCTGTAGTCGATGCAGGGTCTCAGTCCTCCATCCTTTTTTCCCACAAAAAAGAATCCAGCACCCGCAGGTGAAGTGGAAGGTCTAATAAAACATATAGCCACAGCCTCCTTGATGTAGGTGTTCATAGCTGCGCTTTCGGGGACCGACAACGAGTACAAGGAACCACGAGGGGGAATAGAGCCTGGCTGCAACTCGATGGCGCAATCATAAGGTCGGTGCGGTGGCAGGATGGTGACCCTTTGTTTGCTAAACACCTCACTGAGGTCAGCATAGACAGTGGGAACTCCCTCTGGTAACGGGTGTGACTCCACGCTCATGATGTTGGTGCTCTACATGAGGGGGTCAGCTGTACAAGTAAGCGAGGAGAAGTCCTCACACAGGGCCTCTAAACTGTCTAAACTGTCCTCCGCCAGAACCTCCTCACGAGGGAGTCCCAATCAAACTGTGGATCCCATTCCAAACTCCCATCCTGATCGACAGATGACTGGGAGTGCAATGGTTGAGAGAGTGGGCTCTGGAAACCAAGACCGCCCACTGCTTCAACAGGATCACAACCGCTCTCACTAAACTGATCATAACTCGTGGGTGACGGAGGAATTTGGAAACAAAGGTGACGGCATTGGGAGCCCCGCTGCATGACAGTGTCCCTCTCCTCACCCCAATTTATCTGTGGCTTGTGTTTACTAAGCCAAGAATGACCCAGCACAATGGGATACGTGGGGGAATCCACCAAAAAGAATCGAATGCGCTCAGAATGGTTCCCATAAGCAACCTGCATAGATAAATAATTGGTTCTTTTGGTGACACTGCCTGTACCCAATGGCCATCCATCAAGCGCCGTGACACTACAGGGCTTATGGAGGGAATGTACAGGTATTTTAGAGTCCTCAGCCCATCTGGAATCGATGAAACTGTCCACTGCCAGTAGGCGGTTAGGTGGCGTAGCGGAGATTGCATTCGTCACCAACCCCGGAGCTGTGAGCTGGATTCGCCTGTTCGAGTCCAGCTCACAGCTCCGGGGTTGTCACCAGCTTGGCTGGCCGTTCACACTAATACAATTGGCTAATATTAGAGGGTGGGAGAAGCTGGCGGGGTGGGTCCGGGTCGTTGTAAACAGCGACTCCTACAGTTCGGTTGGGGGCGCCTGCTAAGCGCGGATAGGACCTGAGTGGGATAGTGTGATCCTTCCACACGCTACGCCCTCTCAGGGAGGATCCGCGCTGCCAGGTGAAAAGAAGCGGTTGATTGGCTGGACGTGTGTCGGAGGAAGCACGTGATAGCCTCCACTCTCCCAGATGATCTGACTGTGGGGGGTAAGTGCGCAGCGACCAGGAAGGGGATTGGGAATTGGCATACGACTAACATTGGGATGGGAGAAAATCGGAGGAAAAATGGAGGGGGAAAAAGATTAAAAAAAAAAAAAAAAAAAAAAAAACTGTCCACTGCCCCTGAGTCTAAAAAGGCGTCAACCTTAACAGACTGCCTGTTCCAGCCTAAAACCACAGGCAAAAAGGTTTGAAAGGGAGTGATGTGATGTTTCACTAGTGTCTCTCGGCCCACTAGCGGGACTGACCGTTTCCCTTCAGTTTCGGACACTCCACCCTCGTGTGACCTTTTCTCCTGCAGTACCAGCACCAATCCACATGAGAACCAGTCTGCCTGGAGTCACGCACAGTGCTGTCCACCTGCATAGGTTCAGACGAGCTGGCCACTGAAGGTTGTGGAGGAAAGGACGAAACTTCCTCCAGCGGGACACAAAAACGTTGGCCCCGCCTCTCACGCTCACGGTCTCTGATCCGGTTATCAACGCGTATGGCGGTAGTGATCAGTGTGTCAAAATTGTCTGGAGATCCCACAACCGCCAAAGCATCTTTAACCTGATTAGATAACGCGTTGGTGAACAAAGTGATGAGTGGTCCCTCAGGCCAGCCTGTAGCTCCAGCCAGTGTCCTGAAAGCGATGGAAAACTCAGCTATACTACTGGCGCCCTGGCGCATGCGCGTCAGCTTCATGGCGACCTCTTTATCGTAGTGTTCATGATCAAAAACGATCTCCATCTCATTCATGAGTCCCTGTGAGTCGTTTAAAACTAGAGCCTGAGCCCGTATGAGTGGAACAGCCCAATCGAGGGCAGGTCCCTCCAACAGGGATAGAATTAGGGCAACACGGGAATCCTGAAAACGAGAAGGCTGGGCTCTGTACACTATTTGGCATTGTGCCAGAAAACCACGGCATTTACCTGACTCCCCGCTAAAGCGCGAGCGGAGCTGCACTTTAGCCTCACGAGGAAATGGCTGGGGACGTTAGGAGATATTTGGGAAGATACTTGTGCATTGGCTATACAGTCAGCCAGATTACGCATGGAACCTTCCATCTTGCACAACCCTTCAAACATCTCCCCACGCTGTATCACCATGAGGGCTTGTTGCTCTTGTAATTGTTTGATAGCTTCCATATGTGAAAGTAATCCCTGATGCTGTGCAGCAAGTGCACGTTCGAGACCAGTATTATCCGCTGACCCATTCATGGCTTTTTCATTCTGTGAGGGCTGTGGGTATGTGTGTGTGGGTCATGAGCAGATAATAGGGAATCTTAAAGTTATACATCAAACGAATAACCACAAAACTGCTCACGCAGATGTTTTAGGAGAAGGGGGGGGAATAAACAACACAAAACAACCTTTACAGGTGAAAGCCTCAAAGTGAGTATTTAAGAAAATAAGTAAAGTCCAAAAAAAACAGGACGACAATCATTAAAGGGGTATTGTAGAAAGAATAAATAAGCCACAAAGGCAACTCCTAAAACCAGAGTTTATATTGAAAACATAAAACAATAAACCTCCACCAAGGGAGTTTATGTGCAACGGACAGTTCCAAAAGAACTAAAGAAAACACTACCATAAAGGACTCAGCCTCTATAAAGTGTAATCTAAGCCAGTAGCCGAAAACAAGATGGCTACAAAAGAAGGCTAAATGCTGAATAGGGCAGCACTACACTTAAATATAATGAGCCTGACCAAACGTATAGCCAGCTCAAGGAAAATGAAAAAGCAGTTGACATTGCAATCTCCAAACTTAAATAGACTCCACATGGCCATAGGCACAGCTGCACTGCATCAGGTGCAATCAAGCCCACACACCTGCCGACCCCTGAGGCAATTAACCACAGGGAACAGGGAGTGCCAGCTATCCCTCACAGAGAGGTGAAATAAAGCAAAAATAGACAGCTGTCCCTCACAGAAAGGTGAAATAAGGCAAAAACCATGACAAACGTGAGGCGAGATGCTCGGTTTGCACTAGATTTCTATTGGCTAATGGGCTCGTCATTCCAAGAGGGTGGGTGGAAATAGGGCGAACATAACAGAAAACCATGCACCTCAGACAGACAGGCATTCAAATATTTATTTGTATTTATAATATTATGAATTGTTAAAATTATTCTTGATGAGGACCATGGGCAAAAAAAAGCCTGCTTCACACACATTCACACCTGGGAGCCGCCCAGCACAACCACAGTCTGACACTGTTGACCACTAGGAGCTGCCCAGTACAACCACAGTCTGACACAGTTGACCACTAGGAGCTGCCCAGTACAACCACAGTCTGACCCACTGTTGACCACTAGGAGTTTCCCAGTACAACCACAGTCTGACACTGTTGACCACTAGGAGCTTCCCAATACAACCACAGTCTGACACTGTTGACCACTAGGAGCTTCCCAGTACAACCACAGTCTGACACTGTTGACCATTAGGAGCTGCCCAGTACAACCACAGTCTGACGCTGTTGACCACTAGGAGATGCCCAGTACAACCACAGTCTGACACTGTTGACCATTAGGATCCGCCCAGTGTAACCACAGTCTGACACTGTTGACCACTAGGAGCCACCCAGTACAACCACAGTCTGACACTGTTGACCACTAGGAGCTGCCAAGTACAACCACAGTCTGACACTGTTGACCACTAGGAGCCACCCAGTACAACCACAGTCTGACACTTGACCACTAGGAGCTGTCCAATACAACCACAGTCTGACACTGTTGACCACTAGGAGCCACCCAGTACAACCACAGTCTGACACTGTTGACCACTAGGAGCTGCCCAGTACAACCAGTCTGACACTGTTGACCACTAGGAGCTGCCCAGTACAACCAGTCTGGCACTGTTGACCACTAGGAGCTGCCCAGTACAACCACAGTCTGACACTGTTGACCACTAGGAGCTGCCCAGTACAACCACAGTCTGACACTGTTGACCACTAGGAGCTGCCCAGTACAACCAGTCTGACACTGTTGACCACTAGGAGCCACCCAGTACAACCACAGTCTGACACTGTTGACCACTAGGAGCTGCCCAGTACAACCAGTCTGACACTGTTGACCACTAGGAGCTGCCCAGTACAACCAGTCTGGCACTGTTGACCACTAGGAGCTGCCCAGTACAACCACAGTCTGACACTGTTGACCACTAGGAGCTGCCCAGTACAACCACAGTCTGACACTGTTGACCACTAGGAGCTGCCCAGTACAACCAGTCTGACACTGTTGACCACTAGGAGCTGCCCAGTACAACCAGCAAGGCCGCCTCAGGCGGTGTGCGAGCAGTGCGGTCGCACAGGGCCTCGCGAGAAGGGGGGCCTCGCACAAAAAGAAAAAAGAAAAAAAAATTATTTATTATTTCTTTTTTTTGCGAGGCCCCCCTTCCCGCAAGGCCCTTTTTCATCACAGACCTAAAATCTAGTTTTGCTTATATGCTTATATATTTCACATTAGACACGTTTGTAGAATGTGTCTGACTTGTTCCTGGCTCTGCGGCTCTGCAGACTGCAGATACACTATTGGAGCTCTGGGGCTCTGCAGCAGACATACTATTGGTTTCAACGAAGGGAGGGGTTACATGTGTACAGTCGGCCGGCGTGCGTCAGCTGCGTCTGACTATTTCGCGCGTGCAGCATTGGACTGGAGGTTATGCCAGCCAAGACGAAGAGGACGGTCGTTCGGCAGATGGACTGAAGATGAAAGTTGTTGCATGTTAGAAAGTTAAAGGCAGGGACAGCTAGTTAGCTTTAGCTACGTTATAATATCGAGTGCTAACGTGTGGTTCAGTCGGGATAGCCATGTCGGCTAGTAGCTTAGCTAAAGCTAACTAGCGTTAGCAAACCTAGAGAGAGCGCGTGCAGCATTGTTATGCCAAGATGAAGAGGACGGTCATTCGGCAGATGAACTTCGTCAACTCCACGCGGTTGTCTCCATCCTCTTGGACGTTTGGTGAGTTTTTAATGCACTCTATTCTATTCCGCCGTGGAGATATCTCTCTCTCTCTCTCTCTCGGGCCGGCTAGCTATCGTGGCTACGTTATGTTGGCTAACGTTATGTGGAGCCAGCGGGCCGGCTAGCTATCGTAGCTGACGTTCTGTTGGACCAGCGGGCCGGCTAGCTATCGTAGCTAACCTTATGTTGAACTAGCGGGCCGGCTAGCTATCGTAGCTAATGTTATGTTGAGCTAGCGGGCCGGCTAACTATCGTAGCCAACGTTATGTTGAGCTAGCGGGCCGGCTAGCTGTCGTAGACGTTATGTTGAGCCAAGCGGGCCGGCTAGCTAACATGGCTAACGTTATAATGAGCCAAGCGGGCCGGCTAGCTAACGTAGCTAACGTTATATTGAGCCAAGCGGGCCGGCTAGCTGTCGTAGCTAATGTTATATTGAGCCAAAGCGGGCCGGCTAGCTAACGTAGCTAACGTTATATTGAGCCAAAGCGGGCCGGCTAGCTAACGTAGCTAACGTTATATTGAGCCAAAGTGGGCCGGCTAGCTAACGTAGCTAACGTTATATTGAGCCAAACGGGCCGGCTAGCTGTCGTAGCTAACGGTGTGTATCTGGTGTCAGTACCTGGCTACTCTATTTGCAGTTAGCCTCCTTAGCTGATGTCGGCCGTTGGCTCCTTGCTACTTTGTTTTCTCTGGTATAGATCCTCTTCTCTTTGGATTTAAGTGTTGATCTTTGTCCTTTTGGATCTATGTATATTCATGTTGCCTTTGAAGTTATCTTTTCCTTCTGTTTTGTTCTTCCATTAAAAGTTGAATATCCTTTAGGGGCTCATCTTAGCTGTCTTGCTTATCTCTCTCTCTCTCTGTCTGGACCACATACCTATCTCTCTCTCTCTCTCTCTCTGTCTGGACCACAGACTCATCTCTCTCTCTCTGGACCACAGACTCTCTCTCTCTCTCTCTCTCTCTCTCTCTCTCTCTCTCTCTCTCTCTCTCTCTGAGCATTGCATTGCTTATAGTTGTCAATTGTGTCGGTCAGTTCATTGCAATTTTTCCTTCAGTCACATTTAGTTTTATCCTGCACCTGGCCTAAAACAGGTTGGATGTGCACACAGCTGCTCTACTGTGTTTGTAGCAGAGCAACCATACCTGAAGCCTTGTAAACAAAGACATCAACACTAGAATGTGTACTTCTATCTACACAGTACAGCCAAAGCATTCCCATTGCTAGGCAAAAACTCCACCTGTTTTCTACACTGCTTCTTCCCTTGCTGGATTTTCTGCATTACTGCCACTTGTACATGTGTGTTGTGGAGAAATTTGTACAGTGTTACAAAGCGATAACACTGTATATTGACTGTAGAACGGGAGCTCTCTCTCTCTCTCTCTCTCTCTCTCTCTCTCTCTCTCTCTCTCTCTCTCTCTCTCTCTTGCTATATGCCCAGCCTCGGGCAGCGCTATTATTTAATAGCGTTTCAATCTCGCACAGGGCCTCGCATTTCTCCCAGGCGGCCCTGACAACCAGTCAGACACTGTTGGCCACTGAGCAGCTCCACCAGAGCATTATGTAAGTTATGTAATGCCGTAATTAATGGTAAATGGACTGCATTCATAATAGTGCTTTTATCCAAAACACTGCCCCTAAACCCTACAGGCATGATAATGCAGAACTACACCAGTCCCAGAGTTATAATTAAGTTAAGATTAAAATCAGAAAATCTATATTTTCAGCCAAACAGTGCACCGAAACCATCAAATTGCATATTAAATTAAAGACATTGAAAGTGGCTTCAGTGAAAAATGTTGTTGGATGATTGAAAGTGTTGTCTGGAACAGCAGGACTTGTTTTGTCCCTGCTGGCGGCATGTGCAGATAGATGCCAACTATACCCGCTGTAGCCAAAAATAACTTGGTCTGGTGGGACTCAATGGTTGTATGCCGTATTGGTGGTGTTGGTGGTGGTGGTGTTGTTAGTGGTGGTGTTGGTGGTGGTGGTCTTGGTGGTGGTGGTGTTGGTAGTGTTTGTGTTGGTAGTGGTGGTGTTGTTGGTGGTGGTAGTGGTGGTGTTGGTGGTGGTGTTGGTGGTGGTGTTGGTGGTAGTGATGATGTTGTTGGTGGTGGTGTTGGTGGTGATGATGGTGGTGATGCTGTTGTTGTTGGTGGTGTTGGTGGTGGTGTTGGTGGTGGTGATTATGTTGTTGGTGGTGGTGTTGGTGTTGTTGGTGGTGGTGTTGGTGGTAGTGATGATGTTGTTGGTGTTGTTGTTGTTGTTGGTGGTGTTGGTGGTGTTGTTGGTGGTGTTGGTGGTGGTGTTGGTAGTGGTGGTGTTGGTGGTGGTTCAAGTTCTTTAATAGTTGTCATACAGAAGTACAGAATACTTTCATACAAAATGCTTCTTACTGTTACGCTCCAGAGACTGTGCTAGACAAGATAGTATCAAATAACATAATAACATAATATAGCATGAATTTAGAAGAAAATGAGGTCACAGTTGTTCGGTATAGACATATGTACAATGTTCTGAGTTACCATATAATATACAATACACAATACTATGCAGTGTACTAATGTACAGTACTATCTAGTGCAAAGCAGAAATGGGATGAGGTACAATTTTAGGTACAATTTACAGTAAGGTGTACGAGTTGTAGTGCAATCCTTCATCCATAAATATAAAGTGTGGGGAGTGGGTGCTACAGTGTGTTTGTTTAAAGTGGGTGTGTGCTATAAAGTGTGTGTAGTGGGTGCTACAGTGTGTTTGTTTAAAGTGAGTGTGTGCGTGTGGATGTGTGTGCTATGTGTGTTTGGTGGTTGTTGTTGTGTAGTGTTCATTCATTGTTCGTTTAGCAGCCTGATGGCCTGGGGATAGAAGCTACTTCTGAGTCTTTCTGTGCTCGCCTTGAGACTCCTGTATCGCTTGCCTGACGGCAGCAGTTCAAAGAGGCAGTTGTTCGGGTGGCTCGAGTCCTTAATAATTCTCTTAGCCTTCCCCTTGCAACGCTTGTAGTAAATGTTCTGGAGGGTGGGGAGCCCCCCTCCAATTGTGCGTTCGGCTGAACGTGTCACTCCTTGTAGTCTGCTTTGGTCTTTTGCAGTGCTATTCCCAAACCAGGAGGTGATGTTGCCGGTCAAGATGCTCTCTATTGTACATGAGTAGAAGTTCTTAAGGATCTTCTGGCTGACTTGGAACTTCCTTAGGCGCCTGAGGAAGTAGAGGCGTTGTCGTGCCTTCTTCACCACACTGTTAATGTGTATGGTCCATGTCAAGTCCTCGGATATGTGGGCTCCGAGGTACTTGAAGCTGTTGACTCTCTCAACCGGTGCCCCGTCGATGCTGAGGGGGCTGTAGTCCTTGACCCCCGACCTCCTGAAGTCCACAATCATCTCCTTTGTTTTGCTGACGTTCAGGGAGAGGCTGTTTTCCTGGCACCATCCCGCCAGGACCTTGACCTCTTCCAGGTAGGCCCTCTCGTCGTTGGCAGAGATCAGGCCCACCACCACTGTGTCGTCAGCAAATTTGACGATTGTATTGCTACTCCGCTGAGCCACACAGTCGTGTGTGTACAGGGAGTAGAGGAGGGGACTCAGAACACAGCCCTGGGGGGCCCCTATGTTGAGGGTGATGGATGAGGAGGTGCAGTTGCCTGCTCTCACCACCTGGGGTCTGCCAGTCAGGAAGTCCAAGACCCACTGGCAGAGGTCATAGCCCAAGCCCAGGTCCCTGAGCTTGGCTATGAGTATGGAGGGGACTATGGTATTGAATGCCGAGCTGTAGTCGATGAATAGCATTCTCACATAGTTCCCCTGCCTCTTGTCCAGGTGTGATGCTGCTGTGTGCAGCACATGGGATATGGCGTCCTCCGTGGACCTGTTGGGGCGGTATGCAAATTGCAGGGGGTCCATGTTGATGGGGAGGGAGGAGCAGATGTAGCCCTTTACTAGCTTCTCAAAGCACTTCATGGCTATGGAGGTGAGAGCTACAGGGCGGTAGTCGTTGAGGCAAGCAGGCTTGGATTTTTTGGGTACAGGGATAATAGTGGACTTCTTCAGGCAGGTGGGGATGACAGCCTGTTCTAAGGACAGGTTAAATATGTCAGTGAATACTGGGGCCAGTTGGTCGGCACAGACTTTTAGGACGCGGCCGGGGATGCCGTCCGGACCTGCTGCCTTCCTGATATTCACTTTTTTAAAGGTCCGCCTCACCTCATGCTCTGTTACCCTGAACACTGCGCCTCCATCAGCAGCCGACCCCCCCCCCCCCATTGCCGAGGCTTGTGAGCTGGTGTTGTTATTACCAGCATCAAACCTCGCATAGAAGGTATTGAGGTCGTTTGCTAAGGAGATGTCACTGTTCAGTTTGAGGGAGGCGCCTTTGTAGTCTGTCATCGTTTTGAGCCCCTGCCACATAGCTCTAGAGTCAGCTTGTTCAAACTGGAGTTCAATTTTATCCCTGTAGCGCCGTTTGGCCTCTGACACTGTCCTCCTTACGTTGTGTCGCGCCACCTTGTGGTCATTCATGTTGCCTGCCACTAGGCCGTCATTGTATGCTTTGGTGCGCTCTCTCAGAGCTTCACGGACGGATTTGTCTACCCAGGGTTTTTGATTTGGGTAAACTTTCATTTTGGTAGTGGGGATTGTTTCTTTCACCCTAGTACAGACATAGTCCAGCACTGTCTCCGTGTAGGCATTAATGTTATCTGTGTCGCGGAACACAATCCAGTCTGTGTTGTGAAACACTGACCGGATCGTATCCTCTGACGTCACATCCCATTTCTGCACCTCTCGCGAGACTACGGGAGTACTTTTAATTCTTTGTCTGTACTTTGGTGTAAGGAAAATGGATGCGTGATCTGACTTGCCAAAGCCACTATCAGAATGAGCCTTGTAGCCACCTTTAAATTGCGTGTAACAGTGATCTAGGATGTTACCGCCTCTGGTGTTGCAAGTCACATGCTGGTAGAAATCAGGCAATACCTTTCTCAGATTGGCGCTATTGAAATCTCCCAGTACTAAAATGGCGGCGTTAACGTTCGTCGCTTGTATACTATTTACCTCGTCGTGGAGTCTGGAGAGCGCTGCGTTGTTGTTGGCTTGCGGTGGAATATACACTCCGACCAGGACGATCGCCGTTAACTCCCTCGGGAGGAAGAAAGGACGACACTTGATGGTTATATATTCCAGTTCTGGGGAGCAGTGGTTGGATAATTCCTTCACGTTCGTTGGATCACTCCAATTTTTGTTAAACATGAAGGCAATACCTCCACCACGTTGTTTACCGGACTCTGATTGTGTCCGATCCTTCCTATGGATAAAGAAGTGATCCGCTGGTTGAATCGCGTGATCTGGAACCTCCGGTGTTAGCCATGTTTCGGTGAAGCAAAGGACATTGCAGTGGTAGTAGTGGTAGTGGTGGTGTTGTTGGTGGTGGTGTTGGTGGTGGTAGTGGTGGTGTTGTTGGTAGTGATGGTGATGATGTTGTTGGTGGTGGTGATGATGGTGGTGGTGTTGGTGGTGTTGGTGATGATGTTGTTGGTGTTGTTGTTGGTAGTGGTGGTGTTGGTGGTGGTGATGATGGTGGTGTTGTTGGTGTTGTTGTTGGTAGTGGTAGTGGTGGTGGTGGTGGTGGTGTTGGTGGTGTTGGTGTTGGTAGTGGTGGTGTTGGTGGTGGTGTTGGTGTTGGTGTTGGTAGTGGTGGTGGTGGTGTTGGTGGTGGTGTTGTTGGTGGTGGTGGTCTTGGTGGTGGTGGTCTTGGTGGTGGTAGTGTTTGTGTTGGTGGTGGTGGTGGTGTTGGTGGTGGTAGTGTTTGTGTTGGTGGTGTTGGTGGTGATGTTGGTGTTGATGGTGTTGGTGATAGTGGTGTTGGTGTTGGTATTGGTGATGGTGTTGCTGTTGGTGGTGGTGGTGTTGGTGGTGGTGATGGTGGTGGTGTTGGTGGTGGTGGTGTTGGTGTTGGTGATGATGGTGGTGTTGGTGGTGGTATTGGTGTTGGTGGTGGTGGTGGTATTGGTGGTGGTGTTGGTGGTGGTATTGGTGTTGGTGGTGGTGGTGGTATTGGTGGTGGTGTTGGTGGTGTTGGTGGTGTTGGTGTTGGTGGTGGTGTTGGTGGTGGTGTTGGTGGTGGTGGTGTTGGTGGTAGTGGTGTTGGTGGTGGTGTTGGTGGTGGTGTTGGTGGTGGTGGTGGTGTTGGTGGTGGTGTTGGTGATGGTGTTGGTGGTGGTGGTGTTGGTGGTAGTGGTGTTGGTGTTGGTAGGGCTACTGCTCCTTCCCCTCTCAGGTTAGCACAGATGCCACGGACACGTTCACTGCTGCCCACACAGCACGCGGTGAGGAGAAGCCACGGACACGTTCACTGCTGCCCACACAGCACGCAGTGAGGAGAAGCCACGGACACGTTCACTGCTGCCCACACAGCGTGCGGCGAAGAGAAGCCACGGACACGTTCACTGCTGCCCACACAGCGTGCGGCGAGGAGAAGCCACGGACACGTTCACTGCTGCCCACACAGCGTGCGGCGAGGAGAAGCCACGGACACGTTCACTACTGCCCACACGGCGTGCGGCGTCGCGAGGAGAAGCCACGGACACGTTCACTGCTGCCCACACAGCGCGCGGCGTCGCGAGGAGAAGCCACGGACACGTTCACTGCTGCCCACACAGCGCGCGGCGTCGCGAGGAGAAGCCACGGACACGTTCACTGCTGCCCACCCAGCGTGCGGCGAGGAGAAGCCACGGACACGTTCACTGCTGCCCACACAGCGTGCGGCGAGGAGAAGCCACGGACACGTTCACTGCTGCCCACACAGCGTGCGGCGAGGAGAAGCCACGGACACGTTCACTGCTGCCCACACAGCGTGCGGCGTCGCGAGTAGAAGCCACGGACACGTTCACTGCTGCCCACACAGCGCGCGGCGTCGCGAGGAGAAGCCACGGACACGTTCACTGCTGCCCACCCAGCGTGCGGCGAGGAGAAGCCACGGACACATTCACTGCTGCCCACACAGCGTGAGGCGTCGCGAGGAGAAGCCACGGACACATTCACTGCTGCCCACACAGCGTGCGGCGTCGCGAGGAGAAGCCACGGACACGTTCACTGCTGCCCACACAGCGCGCGGCGTCGCGAGGAGAAGCCACGGACACGTTCACTGCTGCCCACACAGCGCGCGGCGTCGCGAGGAGAAGCCACGGACACGTTCACTGCTGCCCACCCAGCGTGCGGCGAGGAGAAGGTTACATGATCCTATCAACAGCTCTGAAGTCCCCTTCACCACCCACGTCCCACCCCGTCCCAGTCCCAGTGTTACAGACCAGCGGGTTATAAATAAAATGTCACCAAAGATAACGTCCATGATGCTGTTCTGTCCTCGGGACAGGAGAGAGGTTTTACCACTCGAATGCTGTCAAGTCACAGCGGTTTATTAATACTTCATTAATACTTCATTAACTTCAAGTAATATCACAACAGAGAAAAACAGCAAACATCAGCCCAATCTCACTTAGAATTATGTCAATAAAGTACTTATCGACCATATGAAAATGGTACATATTGTACGTTATGTTACAGCCATAAGTAAAGTATTGTAACTGAGAGATTTGAACTCATGATCTCGTGCTCCCCAGGCAGCTGGGGATCACGGTGGGTGTCTTGGTCTAGTGGTGAGAGCTCTCTCCTGTGACCACAAGCATTGTTAGTTTGACTCCCTGTCACACTGTTTGTTTTGGACTGTCGCAGATACAAAATGTAAATATATTACTTATGGCCATAACATAACGTACATTATGTACCTTCTTTCCTGTGGTCGATTAGTCTATCAATTACTAAGCATCCTTGGTAAATACAGAGAAGACAGGTTTTACTTTTTGTGAATTTACATTTTTCATAATTTAAGTTGCCTTTAAATGCTTCTTGGAATATGTCACATTGTAATGACGCCACAAGCCCCAACTCTTTAACTCAAACCGAATTAATATATACAAAGACATGTTTATAGTTTTGGGTTATAGGTTTGGGTTAGCCTAAGTGTGAGATTGTGGGCAGACTGAATGGGCTTTATTTTAGTTTTGGTGGAGTGTTCCTTTAACCTCCAATTGCAGTAACACAAAAGGAGTAGATGAGGCTTGAGAGTTGAGAGCAAGTGTGTACTATCTCAGGGCCGTCCCAGGCATAGGAAAAATAGGCGAGGGCCTATGGCGGCTCGGGTGTGCATATTCTTTATTAATACAATATATATATATATAGAATTAAATCCCTATTTGTTGCCTGTCGATATCCGTTTCAGGCAACAAAATCCGAGTTACATGCCGATATGTGAGGCATGTGCCAAAGTACATGGCAGACTTTTCTTTTTTTCGAATACCACCGCGACTCCTGAGGCTCTACTTCCGTCAATCATTTGGCGATCTCGAAAATTATTGGACAGGGTTGTAACCAATGAGTCTGGCTTTCCAATGATACCCGACGTGGGAATGAGCGAATCAGGGATCTAGGTGAAAGGTCACGAGCGCAAACAGGAAGAGATATTTCCGCGGAATACATTGGAGTCAATGAGGAAATCGTTATCTGCAGCCTTTTATTTTTTCTCACTTTTGTATGGTGTTTTTTCAGCCTATCAATTTTTTTTGGAAATACTACTTCTGGACTACTAACTACTACAGAAAAACGTGAGTAACACATTTTTTCTACAACTTAAGTTCAGACCTATGTTACTCTAATTCATTATCACTAAAAGTGAATTTTATCAGAAACTTCAGAATGTCATCTTTCAAAATAAACCAAGCTCATGCATGTGCTATAAGTATAAAGTATAGTATTTAGATATATATAGATTCCACTTTTGGGGGCGCCAGTTAAGAGGTTAACATTTAATTGACTACAAATGCGTTAGAACACGTTCAGAGTCATTCAGAATCATCTACTTCACAAGTCGACTGACTAACTTCTCATACGTAGCGTCAATGCGTTTGCCAGATGAAGCTCAGGCCCCGTTTAGACGGAAACGCTAGCAGGTGAATCCGCAAAAATATTTTTGCTGATGTGCCTTTCGTTTATATACGGAAACGGCGTTTTTACGGGGTGAAACCGCAAAAAAGTGAGACTACCTTCCAGGGTGGAATTCCTAGAAACGCAAAAGCTTTGCGATCTCGTCTAAACTATCAAAACGTATAAATCTGTTAAAACGATGACGAAAAGGTTGTCACGGCTCTGGTCGCGCGTACTGCTTACGTCACAGGTAGCAGGTATGCGCCAGTAGCCGAGACGTAAACAAAGCAAGTATGTCTGACTTATATCAACGGAGATCACCTGAAGGCTACATTGGCAGTACTTTTAACCCTTTCACTGCCACACAACAGAAGGTTAACCCTTACTATCACACAACCGGCTGTCGTGTGGCAGTGAAACGGTTAAATACACAAGAATCTGTCCCGCGGCGTGACTGGACCCTCTGTCTGTGAGTGACTCTGCTTTGGTGCAATCACATTCCCCATCCACAGTCTGCGAATCAGAGGCAGAGTAGGGCGGGTCTTCACAGCACGTCATGTGACATATGCGCCAATCGTGTGACAGCGGGTCTCCGTCGTTACAGCGTCATCTGCACGGAGAATTCCACTCCAAAACGCTCGTCTAAACGTAAAATTAAAAGTGAAACCGCAAGATGACTTTTGCGGTTTCTGTTCACAAAACGCTCGTCTAAACGGGGCCTCAGTGTCCATCGACTTCTATGAGGCTGCATAGAACAGTTGTTCCAAATTGCTAGCTCATTTACATTGCTAATTTCTTACACTGTAAATAAAACACATACACATACACATTGAAAAGGAACAGAGGGCAATTTACGTATAAATAAATTGACAAATGTTATGACGTAGGCTGCCAGATATGTCTAACTAAGTGTGGTTTGTGTTTTTGTATGTGAGTTGGTGTGATATTCTGATAAGGGGGACAGTGTTGGAGGAATCAGGTTGTGAGTTATGCATCTTTAGTGTGAAGGAGATGCAGGAGCTTGCAAAGCAGATCCCCAGACTGGAAGAGTGAGCTCTACTTGAAGAGTGGGACACCTACACAGAGAGGGTCAAGATCCCAGACCTAAGGGGCAGTGACAGTGTGCAGTACATAAAATATTCCTTTGTTTTTAATTAACAATGTGCAGTACATTCAATAATTACTAATTACTAATAATTATTTGTACAAAATTTTACCATGGTCATGTCAGATTATTTTATCAGGTCAACAAGAAGAGGAGGGTGAAATGCTCTGAGGCAGGATGTGACCTCTGCAACTCTGCAAACGTCTAGTCCAGACCTTCTGATTGTAATATTTTGTTTAAATAAAATATATATCTTTTTGTTAATTGGAGTTTCATTTACTCATGGGGACTCATTTATTAAAGGGGACATGTTTTGCTATTCCTTTCACTATTTAAGTACTCCAGCCGGAGGGGTCCCGGGTCATCACGCAGCAGAGGGCGGATCCCAGGTCCTGGTTGGCCCGCTCCGACTGGCCGTTGGTCTGTGGGTGGTACCCGGAGGAGAGACTGACCGTGGCCCCCAGGGCCCGGCAGAAGGCCTTCCAGACTTGGGAGACTAATTGAGGGCCCCTGTCGGAGACGATGTCCACCGGGATCCCGTGGAGGCGGAAGACGTGGAGCACCATCAGGTCCGAGGTCTCTGAAGCAGAGGGGAGTTTGGGGAGAGCAACAAAGTGCACAGCCTTCGAAAAACGGTCAACAATAGTGAGAATAACTGTGTTACCGTGTGAGGGAGGAAGGCCGGTGACGAAGTCCAGGGCGACGTGCGACCAGGGCCGACCGGGAACAGGGAGCGGATGGAGGAGGCCGGCGGGTGGTCGGTGGGAAGCCTTTCCATGAGCACAGACGGTGCATGCAAGGACGAAAGCGCGGGTGTCCTCCCTCATGGAGACCCACCAGAAGTGCCGCTTCAGCAGGGACAGGGTGCGGTCGATCCCAGGATGACAGGCGAACCGGGAAGCGTGAACCCACTGGAGCATGATTATGATAAATTGAAAATGGGGGACCCTGATGTAAACAAGACGAAAGTCTTTCTCTGGTCTGCATCCCCTTAACAATTGTATGTATTGAGCTGTACTGTACTGTACCTGTAACTGAGGGGTACAATTCCCTGACTGTATTACTAGATATGATACTTACTACCACTACCTTTGTACTTAATATTCGGCCACCCAGTACTCGGCATAAATATATTATGATGAACACTGTCACGTAGATGAAACGGATCCAACACAAATGTACGAATTAGAAATAGGTCTTTATTTCTACACAGCGATGGTGTGTAGAGCAAGCACTTAATCAAATCAATCACATTTATGAATGGGAATTAGTATGCACTTTTATGGCAAGAGTATTCGTCGGTATATCAATAGAGAATGTCCAATCTCTGAAGGCGCAGGTGGTACATATACGACCTGGAATAGTTTAAGGAATAACAGCAATGATACTTTAATGATTATAGACTGGATACACTAGGGGGGGTTAATCCGGTCGCTTGTAAGCCGACAGGAGTAGGAAGGGGGGGGGGGTAGAATCCGGCTGCCTCATCCGGCCAAGGGTATCCCAGGTGAACCCACTGTAGTGCCGTTCAATGCGCCGGCGATCCTTGGACCACAGATGAAAGCAGATGGACTCTTTGTGGGCCGGCGTCCTCCGGTCCACGGAGGAGAGACGTGAAGCGACCTCGTCTTGCAGAGCGTCTCCTCACCTTGCGTCCTCTCCAGGGGGGGGGGTTCCAACACACGGCAGTGTCGGGGGTCTTTATCCATGGAATAATCAACGTATACAAAGCATAATCCGTGCCTGGGAAGGCGGGCTGTCGTCGGTAGAATAATCCGGTATACAGGTCCACTCGCTCGTCGGCTCTGGGGCTCCTCGGGTGCAGCTTCACGTGGGGTCAACCACCCTGGATAAGGAGCCAGTTCTCTGCCCGAAACGATGGGGTGCTGACTACGGTAGTATTCTCACCGCACGAAGCACTATATATTAACAGACTATTATTAGCTTAATAGACTACGTCCAACTCGACGATATAGTGCCAAATATGACTATTCAAATATTAATATACACGATGTCTCAATACCGATGGTAAGCCGAACTTGGCCTTACTCCCACACGTGGCGTCGCGGGGAGGCTTTACGTCTGTGACTCTATTGGAGGGTAAGAAACTGGACTGAAAAGGAAGTCCTACTTTAGTAGCGCAGTATATATACGCACTATGAACAAATAGTCCCATTAGTGGTGCGGTAGCCAGATTCCTACGCGGAACTAGGACTTGTTCGTACATGTTGAGCGGTACGTTTGAACTGGGTCTGAGGGGTATGGCAGCCTGGCACCAAGGTCTCGACCAATAGTAGAATGGAGACTATTATGGGATGTTCAGTAGGCTAGAATGGATATTCAATGCATATTGTACAAGGAATATACAAGGGATATCAGGGAATATTAGAGAATATACAAATACAATTAAATATATATATATAATAAATATATATATTCGGTTTAATCTGGCCCTTCACAACAGCCACCCCCTGATTGGTCCCAGACCTAATCAGTTAAACAGAGACAGATTAATCGCGTTGTCTATTTACACATAAGGGTTTGCTGTAGGGGTCAGTCAACTTCACAAAGTCATAGGGTTATAGGGTCATGGTCATCATCGATTGTGTCTGGGAGTCGGGGCAGTTCTATGAGCCTCGCCACGGGACGGGTGTAAGTGCGACCCTGGACAAGCACTTCAGCTGCTCGGACCTTGCCGTCGGCACCGGTGATCACTTTGCTTACGCGGCCGGCCGGCCACATAGCTCTGGGCAGTGATTGATCAATAATCATGATGACTGTTCCTTCTGTCAAATTGTCTCTCTCCTTTACCCACTTCTGGCGGGTCTGTAGAGACGGTAGGTAGTGCAGTAGGAAACTGCTCCAAAACTTGTCGGCTAATACTTGGCTGTACCTCCACATTCGTCGGCCGTTCGCTTCTTCAGGCCGGTACATTGTCTGGGGTAATGCAGGATCTAGCCGCCCCATCAGGAGTGTGTTGGGGGTAACTGGGTCGATATCCGCCACATCACTGGAGACATATCCGAGGGGCTTCGAGTTAAGTACTCCCTCAATCTCCGTGAGGACTGTCATTAGGACTTCTTCCGCCACAGTCTGGGCCCCAAGTACTGCGTACAGGGCTGTCTTTATGGAGCGCACTTCTCGTTCCCAAGTGCCACCGAAGTGGGGTGCGTTTGGGGGGTTGAATTGGAAATCAACCTGTGCTGGAGCGAGGTGGGCCTTAAGTTCTGGGCCCATAGCTTGGAAGCTCTCTCTCAGCTCTCTTTCGCCGCCTTTGAAGTTTGTCCCATGATCGGACAATAGGGTAGACGGTCTTCCTTTCCGTGATGTGAATCTACGGAAGGCCATAAGGAATGAGTCTGTGCTCATGGTCGGGAGAAGCTCGATGTGTATCGCTCTGGTGGTCATGCATTTGAATACAATACCCCACCACTTCTCGGTTCCTCTTCCTTTCTTTATGTGCAGCGGGCCAAAGCAGTCCATACCCGTTGAGTGGAATGGCTTGTCACCGATTCGGAGGCGACATGGAGGAAGGTCAGCCATCCTTGGTATGCTGGGCTGCGCGCGCCACTTGCGGCCGTCTAGACATGTTCGCTGGAAGCGTCGTACCGCCTCTCTTCCTTGTAGGATCCAGTAACGACGTCTGATTTCCGCGAAGACTCTTTCTGCTCCTGCGTGATGTACATCCTCATCGTATTTCTTTATAATCAGCTCTGTGACCTTGTGTCGGCTGTTCAATACGATCGGGTATTTAATGTCATCCGGTAGATTGGGGGCTCTGCGTAGGCGACCACCCACTCTGATGAGGGTATGAGCGTCGCTCTCGGGGGCCAGATGAATTAATCTGCTGTCGGATGGGACGGGCTTTCCTCCCTGTAGACAGGCCAATTCATCGGGGAACGAGTCTCTCTGGGCTCGCTGCAGTAGAAGCAATTCTGCTTCCTCGTAGTTAGCTGCTGACATATCAGCGGGGGACTTGCACTCCGGGTGGTACCGCAGGAATGTTCTTTGTTGTGCACTCTCTATGGACGTGCAATCGTCTATGTTAGGGTCGGTGGAGGCTACGGTGCTCAATCCACAGAACACAGACTTCTTATTCTCAGCCTCCTCCTGACTGGCTTCCCTCGGGATAGGCGTGGGCCACTCTCCTTCCGGGAGCTTTAGGAATGCTGGGCCGTCACTGTAGACATTGCGACGGGTGAGGTCATCCAGGGGCATTCCCCGGGTGATGACGTCAGCTGGGTTCTGTTTTGTATCAACGTAGCGCCACTCTGTTTCTCCGGTTAACTCTTCGGTTAAGTCTTGAATCTCGGTGACTCTGACTCCCACGAAGACTTTGTACTTGCATGAGTCCGATTTGATCCAGGCGAGTACTGTCGTGGAATCTGACCACAGGATTGTTCTAGACACCGGTATGGTGAGCTCACGTTGGATGAGCGTGGCTAGGTGCGCTCCGGCTAGGGCTGCGCAGAGCTCTAGACGTGGGATAGATTGTTGCTTGCGTGGGGCTATTCTCGAGCGGGCGAGGACAAATGCTGTGTAGATCTCTCCCCCCCTTTCTTGGGCCCGCAAGTAGGCTACTGATCCGTATGCGACCTCTGAGGCGTCACTGAAGACGTGTAAGTCCATTTTACATGTCTCTGGCCTCACCGTGGGTGGGAAGTAGCTTCGGCGCATATTAACGCCTGGGAGTGAGTGGAGCTCCATCTCCCACTCTCTCCAGGTGGATGCAAGGTGTGCGGGAATGGGGTCGTCCCAGCCCTGGTCCTTGTCCCACAATGCTCGTACAATCATTTTTGCCCTGGTGGTGTACGGTAGAATACATCCTAGCGGGTCATATTGTCGGGCGAGTGTTGTGTACACACTCCGTCTGGTGGTCGGCGCCGCCGCCGGCCTTCCCTGCTCCGTAGTTAGGGGCTTGTGTCTGTAGTGAAGCGAATCTGTTTTGAATCGCCACACCAATCCCAGGGTCATCTCCTGGGCTTCTCCCGGGATTGTAGCCATCCAGGTCTCGCTGCTGGCTGCCTTGTCCTCGGAGGAGAGGCTGCGCAGTACTTGCGGACCGCTGCTGGCCCACTGCTTGAGATCAAAGCCGCCTTTGATCAATGAGGCGCAGAGTTTAATCAGGAGAGCCTCGGCTTCTTCCTGGGTTGAAAGGTTTTGTAGACAGTTGTCTACGTAGAAGCTGTTCTTTACGCTGTGTCGGACCTCTTCGTCCGCTGCTGGGTCCTCTGCTACATGTTTCTGTAGTGCAAATGTAGCACAGCAGGGGCTGCACGTCGTTCCGAAGGGGAGGACTTCCCATTGGTAGATGGCTGGGTGCTCATCTCCTGGCTTCTCTCTCCATAGGAACCGTAACAGGGGCTTGTCCTCCTCTACTAATCTCACATGCAGGAACATTCCTTTAATGTCCCCGCTGATGGCCACCTTTTCCTGGCGGAAGCGGAGTAGAACGCCGAGTAGGGAGGGGCCGAGTGTGGGACCGGGCAGTAACTCTTTATTCAGATTTTGGGATCCGATCTGGTAGCTGCAGTTGAATACTATGCGGTCTTTACCGTTGTGATGGACCTTGTGGTGAGGCACGTACCACGATTCAGTGGTCTGGTCAGCCTCCTTAATGTCCATCTTTGTGACGTGTCCCGCTGTGATGAGCTTCTCAATCTCAGCGCGGTATACACTCTCTTGGGCGGGGTTCTTGGCTAAGCGCCGCTCCGTGTTCAGCAGGTACCGTTCTGTGGCGTCTGTCTTGGCGTGGAAAGTAGGCATTCCTTCTCGCCGCAGGAGTGGCGTGGCGTATCTCAACACGCCGTTGACCGGGACTCTCTTGGTCCCTGTCTCGAGGAGGTGAATGGCGTAAATGTCATCTTTAGAGCGAATGTCTTTCTTTCCGTTCTTAAAGGGCATTTGTTCCAAGGTCCATAGCCGCTCTACGTGTTGCAGGAGTGCGGTTTCTCCCTCTGTGACTCGGGAGTGGAGACATCTAGTGGCTGTACTTCGGTTGAGAGATTTGGCGAGCGGGCCTTGGAGAGTCCATCCCAAACGGGTCTCGACTGCTGCAGGACAGCCTCGGGGTCCGGTATGAACCCGGTCTATCGGGACAATGAGGTCTGCATGGTCGGAGCCTATCAACAGGGTCGGCATAGCATTGTCTATGAGCGGGATCGGTAACTTGCGCAGATGTGCATATTTCTCCATCAGCTTGGCGACGGGGTATGTGTACCGCGACAGTCCTATTTCTTGGCTGGTGAAAGCGTCTGTAATCTGGTACCGTCGCTCAGGCTGGCCGCTTGCTGCGATAGAGAATGAGACATTCTCGCCCTTTATCGTCTTCAAATCTCGTCTTATTGTCCGAATTGTCATTTGGGTTTCGCTTCCCCGCAGCCCTAGCTGGGCCGCAGCGGAGGCGAGCAGAAGGGTCTTCTCGGACCCGTCATCGAGGACGGCGTAAGTGTCCAGGACTTTATTCTGGTAGCTTAGTGTCACACGCACTACTTTTAGGAGTACTCGGGCTCCACTGCTGCTGGCGGGATCGATGTACATGACGCTCGCTTTGCTGCTGGATGGTGCGGGTGAAGGGCGCCGTCTGTTACTGTCGTGAAGTATGTCCAGATGGGCTCCATCGCACTTGGTGCACCTTTTCTTTAAGCGGCATTCGGCTGCCATGTGTGAGCGCGCACAGCGAAAACAGCGCTTGTTGGACTTTATCCATTGACTTGCTTCCTCCGCGTTCAGCTTGGGGAAGGAGTCACATTGCGCTAGCCAGTGTTCTTTCTCACAGTAGGGGCACACTATCTTCCACTTCTCCGTTCTGGAGGGGGTACTGTGGCTCCTGCTGCTCGGTACTGACTCCGATTGGTGCATCACAGTCACCGATCTTCTTCCATCATTTAGTCGTCTGGTTCCTTCTCTGGAGCCAGGGGTGCTCCGTCCGAATGTATCTAGCCGTAGGCTGCTGACTTCTCTCGCCAGGAAGTCTGCTAGATCGAGGAGGTTCGGTTCGGGGCCATTCGGGTCTCGGTGGTCTCTCTGTCGCCTAAAACGCTCCTGTCGAGCGGGCGGCAGCTTCTCCAAGATCCTTTCCACATTTGAGTTGGCGTAAAGTTCATGCCTCCCCTTCTCTCTCTGCGCTCCCAACATCCCTACCAGGGACTGCACTCTGATGGACAGGTCGTCCAGTGCTCGATTGTCTATTGCTGGGGGTAAGCGGTCGATGTGTCGGATCTCCTGGATCACGTAATCCCATATACGCCCATACCTCTGGTCCAATGCTACCAGCGCTGCTGTGTATGGGGTGGTGGAGGTCGCGTAGGCGAGCGCTATATTATGTGCGCGGGGTACCTTTAAGTGCTTCAGTAGGATGGCGTATTTGTGGCGTTCATCCAATACATCCACCAACATGGTCTCCAGACACATGCGGAGTTCTGTATACTGGGCCCGGTTCTCTTGGGTGAAGTCGGGTACCATAGGCGTGCCAATGTATGACGCTGACTGTGGATACATCGGCGAGCGTTGGGGGAGAGGCCTCCTAGGCGAGTCTCCTCCCGCTCCTTGGTATGGGCTGGTACCGGCGGTGTACCATGGCCCGCTTGTCCAGGTGCTGTTCCTCGGTGCGGGTCGTGCGTCGTGCTCACCCGTGTATAGAGTCGGGGGTCTGTAGCGCAGCTCCGCGGGAGTATAGCCTGGGCTGTACCGGACCTCCTGGTCCGGTAGAGTACTGTGCTGTCGTCGGGCGTGGTTCTCCTCCTCTTCCTCTTCGTCTTCAGTTAGGTCATCCAGTGCTTGTAGTCTCTGGTTTAGCCTCTCCACAGGATATGCTGCTCCTTCCCGGTTGCTAGGTCTCGCTTGGACCGGTGGGGGGAGGTGGTCTGTGGGGGGTATAGACCTCGTCTGTTGGTCAAGTTCAGGGTTGTTTACTCGGCTAGGGGATGCCGCCCTGGAGGTGTGTCTAGACGAGTTCCTGGAGCCTCTGGCGGAGGGAGAGGGTGTTGTCCGTCTGATCAGCTGTTCTATTAGTTGCGCTTGCTGTCTGTCGCGCTCTGCGTCCCGTAGAGCACCAGCAGCTGCTCGCTGGCTGTCTGCTCGGTCTCGGGCCACATTCTCTTCTCTCTGAATGCGTCTTATTTCTAGACGTATATGCTCTTCTTCGCTCCGCTGCTGGATCTGCAGTCGGTCGCGTTCAGCAGCGGCGTTCAGGCTGATGAGGAAGGCCTGCTGTAGGGTCCTCTCTGCTTCGCTGGGAGAAGGCGGTTGTATAGGGGAGCCTTCCCTCGGGGTACTCCTTGCGGAGCCTTGGAGCTCTATCTCCACGGTGCTCTCCCCGTCTTCTTCCGTGCCGAGTTCTCTCTCGGTAGCGTTGTATTCCTCCCGGGACTCATCGGGGACTACTTCTTCAGTACTGGCGGGGTGTGAAGTCATGTCTGGTTCCCACTGGTCCCCACCGTGAACTTGGTCAGTTACATTAGAACCCGTAGGGGCCTCTATGGTCGGGGTAGTCTGGGCGTTGGGGTTAGACATACTTTTACTTTCTAGTTTTACCGCGTTTACTGTTAGTAGAAGACTAGGCTGTTGACTGACAGCGTAAGCCTCTAAGTACTGAGGGAGCCGTCGTTCGCGCTGCGGGCGTTGGTTAGGAGGATCGTTTCGTGGAGTGTTCATCATAGGCCATTTCAATATTAATAACACTATATTAATATTACACTAATTACCCATCCGGTTCGAAGGACCAATTGTAACTGAGGGGTACAATTCCCTGACTGTATTACTAGATATGATACTTACTACCACTACCTTTGTACTTAATATTCGGCCACCCAGTACTCGGCATAAATATATTATGATGAACACTGTCACGTAGATGAAACGGATCCAACACAAATGTACGAATTAGAAATAGGTCTTTATTTCTACACAGCGATGGTGTGTAGAGCAAGCACTTAATCAAATCAATCACATTTATGAATGGGAATTAGTATGCACTTTTATGGCAAGAGTATTCGTCGGTATATCAATAGAGAATGTCCAATCTCTGAAGGCGCAGGTGGTACATATACGACCTGGAATAGTTTAAGGAATAACAGCAATGATACTTTAATGATTATAGACTGGATACACTAGGGGGGGTTAATCCGGTCGCTTGTAAGCCGACAGGAGTAGGAAGGGGGGGGGGGGTAGAATCCGGCTGCCTCATCCGGCCAAGGGTATCCCAGGTGAACCCACTGTAGTGCCGTTCAATGCGCCGGCGATCCTTGGACCACAGATGAAAGCAGATGGACTCTTTGTGGGCCGGCGTCCTCCGGTCCACGGAGGAGAGACGTGAAGCGACCTCGTCTTGCAGAGCGTCTCCTCACCTTGCGTCCTCTCCAGGGGGGGGGGTTCCAACACACGGCAGTGTCGGGGGTCTTTATCCATGGAATAATCAACGTATACAAAGCATAATCCGTGCCTGGGAAGGCGGGCTGTCGTCGGTAGAATAATCCGGTATACAGGTCCACTCGCTCGTCGGCTCTGGGGCTCCTCGGGTGCAGCTTCACGTGGGGTCAACCACCCTGGATAAGCAGCCAGTTCTCTGCCCGAAACGATGGGGTGCTGACTACGGTAGTATTCTCACCGCACGAAGCACTATATATTAACAGACTATTATTAGCTTAATAGACTACGTCCAACTCGACGATATAGTGCCAAATATGACTATTCAAATATTAATATACACGATGTCTCAATACCGATGGTAAGCCGAACTTGGCCTTACTCCCACACGTGGCGTCGCGGGGAGGCTTTACGTCTGTGACTCTATTGGAGGGTAAGAAACTGGACTGAAAAGGAAGTCCTACTTTAGTAGCGCAGTATATATACGCACTATGAACAAATAGTCCCATTAGTGGTGCGGTAGCCAGATTCCTACGCGGAACTAGGACTTGTTCGTACATGTTGAGCGGTACGTTTGAACTGGGTCTGAGGGGTATGGCAGCCTGGCACCAAGGTCTCGACCAATAGTAGAATGGAGACTATTATGGGATGTTCAGTAGGCTAGAATGGATATTCAATGCATATTGTACAAGGAATATACAAGGGATATCAGGGAATATTAGAGAATATACAAATACAATTAAATATATATATATAATAAATATATATATTCGGTTTAATCTGGCCCTTCACAACAGTACCCATTCTGCAATCTGTTAATAAACTTTTTCAATCAATCAATCAAAACCTGGGAGCGAACGAGGTCGGGGACAAAAAGCTAGTTAGGTGGGCCGTTACCTGGGTCCGGCTGGACGCGCTGAGCCTCCCTGACGATGGACTGGATCTCCCAGGTGGCGGCGGCCACCAAGCAGGAGGAGGAGAGGATGGTGTCAGGGTGTGCGGGACCCTCTTTGGGGACAAACTGCCGGGAGAGAGCGTCCGGCTTGGTGTTCTTGGAGCCTGGCCTGTAGGTCAGGGTGAAGTTAAACCTGGCGAAGAACAGCGCCCAGCGGGCCTGGCGGGAGTTCAGGCGCTTGGCCGTCTGGACGTAGGCGAGGTTCTTGTGGTCCGTCCAGACCAGGAAGGGGATCTCTGAGCCTTCCAGCCAGTGCCTCCATTCCTCCAGGGCTAGTTTGACTGCCAGGAGCTCCAGGTTTCCGATGTCGTAGTTGACCTCAGCTGGGGTCGGGGGCGCGAGAGCGGAGCGTTGGGAAAGGACCGCCCCCATTCCGGTACTAGAGGCGTCCACCTCCACCACGAACTGGCAGGACGCGTCCAGCTGGACGAGGATAGGTGCGGAGGTGAAGTGCCGGCGCAGCTCGGCGAAGGCGGAGTCCACTCTGTCAGACCAGACGAAAGGCACGGAAGGTGAGGTGAGCTGGGTGAGGGGTGCAGCGACCCGGCTGTAGTCCCTGATGAAGCGCCGGTAGAAGTTAGCAAACCCCAGGAAGCGTTGGAGCTGCTTGACGTTGGCGGGCCAGTCGGACACCGCCTTGATCTTCTCGGGGTCCGCCCGGATCTTGCCGCCCTCGATGATGTAGCCGAGGAACCCGATGGAGGAGACGTGGAACTCACACTTCTCCGCCTTGATGAACAGCTTGTTCTCCAGAAGGCGTTGGAGGACCCGGCGGACATGCTGCATGTGCTCGTCCATGGAGCGGGAAAAAATCTAAATGTCATCCAAATAAACAAAAACGGAGCGGTTAAGGACATCACGGAGAACGTCATTGACAAGGGCCTAAAAGACAGCAGGGGCGTTGGTCAGCCCAAAGGGCATTACCTTGTACTCGAAGTGACCGAGCGGGGTCTTAAAGGCCGTCTTCCATTCGTCCCCCTCCCGGATGCGGACAAGGTAATAGGCATTCCTGAGGTCCAGCTTCGTGAAGATGGTGGCACCTTGCAGGGGCTCAAAAGCAGAGTTAATCAGAGGCAGGGGGTACTTGTTCTTGATTGTGATGTTGTTGAGACCCCGATAGTCGATACAGGGGCGATGGGAACGATCCTTCTTGGAAACGAAAAAGAACCCCGCGCCGACAGGAGAGGAGGAGGGAGTAATAATGCCAGAGGCCAAGGACTTGTGGACGTATTTCTCCATAGACTCCCTCTCTGGGCGTGAGAGGTTGAACAGGCGACTAGCGGGGAGCAGCGCTCCTGGGAGTAGATCAATAGCACAGTCATATTGGCGATGAGGAGGTAGGGAGAGAGCCTGTTTGCTAAATACAGCCTCTAAATCATGGTAGACAGGAGGAATAGCAGACAGGTCAATGGGTTTGTTGGGAAGGCGAGAACCAGCAACCCCCAGTGGTGGCCGAGCTGATTGCAGGCAGGAGACGTGACAGTGAGCGCTCCAACTTGTCACCAGGCCAGTAGGCCAGTTTATGACAGGGTTGTGTAGTTTTAGCCACGGCATGCCAAGGACAATGGGATTGTGGGGAGAGTTGGTGACATAAAAGCGGATACTCTCGCTATGGTTTCCTGATAATAGGAGGCGGAGGGGTACAGTGTGGCAAGTTATTCGCGTGAGCAACTTCCCGTTTAACCTGCGAGCGTCACAGGGTATTGGCAGGGTGTCGGTAGCAATGTGGTAGTGGGAAACAACCCCAGCGTCGATGAGATTCTCGTCGGCACCTGAGTCGACCAGGGCGGACAGCGGGAGTGATTGGCCATTGAGACACAGCGTGGCACTGAATTGCATGTTCGGACCAGAGCTGGGAGCAATATCAAGGCTCGAACAGACGCCCAGCGTCACTGCCGAGCTCCGTCGTTTGGGCGAATCGAACATGAAGCAACGGAGTGCCAGAGTTGACCGCAATATAAACATGCCCCCGTCGCGAGCCTGTGACGTGTTTGTTGGGAGGAAGGCGCGAGCGGTCCAGGGGAACTACTTTCACCGCAGACGGCGCGGGGAGAGCGAGTTGAGCTGGGCACAGGTGGGCGAGCGGCGCTAGCCCTCTCTCGGCGGCGTTCACGAAGGCACATATCCAGTTCCCTGGCTAAATGGATTAACTCGTCTAGGGAATCCGGCTTTTCTTTAGACGGCAGTTCATCTTTTAGAACGTCGCTCAGGCCTTGGCGGAAAGCCCCTCATAGTGGCGTGTCACCCCAGTCGGAGCCGGCTGCCAGGATATGGAATTCGATTGCGTATTCGCTCACACTGCGATTTCCTTGGCGGATTGTGAATAAGCCGGCGGGTCTATCCGAGCCCCCCGGAGGGTGGTCGAAGACTTTGCGCATGTCGTCAATATATGCGGAATATGACTCGCAGAGGGGAGAATTATTGAAGTGGAGAGCGGTCGCCCATTCTAGCGCAGGGCCCGTGACCAGGGCCGACAGGTACGCGATTTTAGACTTCTCACTTTGGAAAGTGTGTGACTGTTGCCCGAATACTAACGAACATTGAAAGATAAAGGCTCGACATTTGGAGACGCTCCCGTCATAATGCTCCGGTCCGGGAACGTGGGGCTCTCTGTGCAGGGGAATCGCAGCCATGGGTGAGGTGTCTGGCGAGGCTTGCTGAGCCGCGACGTATGCCTCGAAACGGCCATATTGTCTGTCTCGCTCTGCAGAGCCGAGTGTGAGAGCGGTAAGCTGAGCAGTGACTGCATCTATTGAGTGGGAGAGTTGGTCTACCCGAGCGGTCTGGCCGTTGATGATACTCACGGATTGCCTCTGAAACTTCCTCCATTCCTCGATCTCGAGTGTAGCTGGTTCTGACGTCATTGGTCGTGGTGTTCTGTGAGAATGGGTTTTAAGCAGAGCCCAATCGCTGAACACAGGAGAAGAGAGAATGGAGCGTTTCAGGATATTTAATAGTATTCCCCAAGCAGACAAGAGTTACATCCAGAAATGTACAACAGACAGGAATTGGGAATGTTCTTGGGGCAATGAGAGCAGGTGCACTCCAGTGCTACTGCGGACGGAAGACACAGGTCCGTGTCGAGAGAGTGAGCAGGAACTCCTTAGTATAGCTCCAGGGGTCCAGATAGGGGCTCGCTGGAGCGGAGGTCCTGGGCACAAGAGAAGGAATGTTAGAACAGGGAATAATCACACGAGAGTGTCTAGCAGGTCTTCGGACTGAGGTGTCGTACCTAGGTAATGATAATAACACCACGACGACTTCTGGTCAGCATCCTCCGGTAGAAGTAGGGTCTTGGTGATCAGGGAATGGGATACAGCTGTGAAGAGTGAGGTGCCTGGCAGCGTGTGAATCAGGAGATGAGGTGCAGCTGAGATGAGTGACAGGGGGTGAAGGAGTGCTGACCATATATGGGCGTGAGGCTTCCGTGGTGGATGGAAGGGAGGATGAAGAGGAGTGAGGAAGGGGTGTGGTGAATGTGAAGGGGGGATGAGGGGGAGTGAAGAATGCTCTTGCTGTGATTATGACAATTTGGGCAACTTTACACAATTCCTGTGATTCTATGGAACACATCTGTTGTAGTGGCTACTGGGACATAATTCACGGCATCCTAGCCTTATGTGGTGTTTACTACATCTCCCGTGATCCTTAGCGGGGGATGACGTAGTTTAAGAGAAACAAATGAAAGATGAATGGCAGTGTTGTTGTGCGACAGTAGAGTGCGTAATAAAATAGTATTTTTGCATCGGAACACGGCTCCATTTTCACTATCATTACCGCATTCCTACTAGTGTTGTCACGATACTGGAATTTCGACTTCGATACGATACCTTGAAAAGTATCGATACTTTCGATACTTTTGATACAAAAAAAATTATAATAAAAAAATAATTTTATTATAATTATTTTTTTTTTATATTTTTTTTAACAAATTTTGCTTTTGTTGCTGGTTGATTCTCCTCAGCTTCTCTCTGGTACTATACGAGAAGATAAATACACTTTTAAAAACCCTTTGTTTATCTTTAGATCAGAGAGAGAGAGAGATTTCTCCGGGGCTGGTAACGTTAACCTCATGTCGAGGAGAGAGAGAGAGAGAGAGAGAGAGAGAGAGAGAGAGAGAGAGAGAGAGATCTCCGGAGCTATGCTCGGAGCATTTATTAACGTTACATTTTCAACAAGATTGCTGCTAATTAAACACTTCATGGAAACGGGGTAACGTTATGTCGAGTTCATACGTGTACTAGTGTAGTATGAATGAGTAGTATGAGAGATTTCTCCGGGGCTGGTAACGTTAACCTCATGTCGAGTGTAGTATTGTATGACCTCGACATAATGTTTAAACGTAATGTTACTCCGTTTCCATGCAGTAATTATAAAGGTAGCCGGCTAGCTATAGCATAAGCTAACAGAGGAACGACTAGCAGTAGCTATCTAACGTTAGCTAATAGCTGTAACGTACAACGAATCAGCTGTTGATATTATGCGCCATCAGTAGACAACGTATCATGTATTAAACTAGAGTTAGTGGTTTAATGCTTCAGTCACAGTGACGTTGAAAGAGCAGCTGTCACGAACCTCTTTTATTTCTTTATGGAGATCCACTGCACTGCTCTGTTTACAAACTGAAGACGGTGACTGTGAGGGGGAGGGCTGGAGCAGCCGGAGGGGCAAGCGTGCTCTGAAGAGCGCGTCAACAACTTGCTGTAGAACACTCGCCAGCTGGTACCGATACTGCAGAAAGTATCGGTACTTCGGGAAATGAGTATCGAAGCCGTTTTAAATATTCAGTATCGATATGTATCGATACTTCGATATTTTTGACAACACTAATTCCTACATTGGTGACCCTGATTTTCTCTTGGACGTATTTCGGAGATTACATTGAACATGTCAAATGAACAACAAGACGCGGATCGCAGATCTTTGAACGCCGTTTCACTCAAGCTGCCAGAGTTTTGGGAGCAGAGTGCCAACGCTTGGTTTGCACAAGCTGAAGCCCAATTCGCTCTCAGGGACATTACCGCGGACGCCACAAAGTACTAATATGTGGTGGCAGCCCTGACGAACTCAACTGCGGCGAGAGTGGTGAGTTTGCTGGAAAACCCACCTACACATGACAAATATGTTGCTATAAAAACACACCTGAAAGAGGCTTTCGGTCTGTCTGAATCTGACCGTGCTCGCCAGCTTCTCTCTCTACCTGGACTGGGTGACTCAAAACCCTCTGAACTGATGGATCACATGTTAGCTTTGCTGGGTGACCATGGGCCATGTTTTCTATTTAAAGAGCTTTTCCTGCAACAGCTACCAGACTATATTCGTTTACCTATGGCTAATTCCATCAAAACTGACTTTCGCCAGCTACTGTAGCTAGAGAAGCAGATGTATTTTTCTCAGCTGGGAAGAGGTGTGTGGCAGCATCAGCCTATACCATTGATGAGCAGGGGTTCCAGCCACTCTCTATCCCTGCCGCGGCTACCACGCAAAGTTTGGGAACAAAGCTAAGAAGTGTCTACCACCTTGTAACTACAGTGGGTCGGGAAACGCACTGGCTGCCACTCATTAGCAGCCGTGAGTGTTGGCCATCCTGCAGGCTTGCTGTACGTCACCGACTCACTCTCCGGCCGCTGTTTTTTATGTGACACGGGTGCCCAGGTGAGCGTGTTGCCGGCGTCCACTCAGGATTTCCACTCAGCGAGACGGGGCCCCGCCCTTGAAGCTGCCAATGGCAGTGCGATCCCTACATTTGGCAAACGCACCGTGGCATTGTGTTTTGCTGACCAGCGTTTCACCTGGGATTTTGTGTTGGCCAAGGTGTCCACTCCCCTCCTAGGCACTGACTTTCTCTGCGCCAACAGTCTCTTGGTAGACGTGGGGAATCGCCGGCTCGTCAATGCTGAGACTTTTGGCTCCTTAGCATGTGAGCGCAGTGACACGGCCACAATGACACTGTCCAGCGCCGTCGCGCCCAATGATGATTTCTCCCGCCTCCTGTTGGAGTTCTCGGACATCACAACACCCACCTTCTCGTCCGCGGCCACTAAGCATGGAGTCGTGCATTACATCTCCACGGAAGGCCCGCCAGTACATGCTAGGGCTCGTCGTCTCGACCCACACAAGCTCACCATCGCTAAGAATGAGTTTGCCTCCATGGAGGCACTGGGCATCGTTCGTCGTTCCGACAGTCCTTGGGCCTCGCCTCTCCATCTCGTTCCAAAGGCTAACGGTGGCTGGCGTCCGTGTGGCGACTACCGGCGCCTTAATGACGCCACTACACCTGATCGTTACCCGGTTCCACACATACAAGATTTTTCAGCCCACCTTGCTGGAGCGTCTGTTTTTTCGAAAGTGGATCTGGTGAGAGGATACCACCAGGTGCCGGTTAGCCCTCAGGACATCCCCAAGACGGCAGTTATAACCCCATTCGGGCTCTTTGAATTTTTGAGGATGCCTTTTGGCCTAAAAAATGCGGCTCAGACCTTTCAGAGGTTAATGGACGCCATGCTGCGCAACCTGTCTTTCGTGTTCGTCTACCTAGACGATATCCTGGTAGCCAGCACGTCCAAGGCGGAACACCTAACACACCTCCGGCTCCTCTTCAGTCGCCTCAGAGAGCATGGATTAATCATCAACCCAGCAAAATGTCAGTTTGGTCTGCCTGCCATGGACTTCCTTGGCCACCACATCACTACTGCTGGGGCGGTCCCATTACCAGTAAAGGTGGAAGCGGTGCTGCGGCTCCCACGCCCCCTACCACGGTTAGGGCCTTGCAGGAGTTCCTGGGGATGGTGAATTTCTATCATCGGTTCATCCCTCAGGCTGCCCACCTAATACGCCCCCTGTATGGGGCTCTCAAGGGCAAGACTCCCAAGCATGCCATCGCCTGGTCCGACGACATGTCAAAGGCGTTCTCAGATACCAAGGAGGCCCTTGCGAGCGCAACCATGCTGACGCACCCCGTGCCTGAGGCTCCTGTGGCATTGACAACTGATGCCTCGGATTATGCCGTTGGAGCCGTTTATGAGCAGTTGGTCGAGGGCATTTGGCAACTCCTGGCGTTCTTCAGCCGAACAGAAGTACAGCACCATTGACCGTGAGCTCCTCGCCCTGTACTTGGCGGTCAGACATTTCCGTTTCCTGCTGGAGGCTCGCCCTTTCACTGTTTTTGTAGACCACAAACCATTGATTTTTGCTATGGCGAAGGTGTCCGAACCGTGGTCTGCCAGGCAACAACGCCATCTGGCTTTCATCTCTGAGTTCACCACTGACATCCAGCATGTGGCGGGGAAGGACAACCCCGTGGCTGACTGCCTCTCGCGGGCCGCCATTGGTGCTGTCCACCTGGGAATTGATTATGCCCGTATGGCTGCGGATCAGGTTTCAGACCCAGACATCCAGGCATGCAGGACGGCGGTTACTGGCCTCCAGTTGGCGTACGTCCCCTTCTTTGATGATGGCACAACGCTGCTATGTGATATATCTATGGTGCAGCCAAGGCCAGTGTTTCCACGGGCATGGAGACGACTTTTCGAGGCTATCCATGGCCTCTCGCACCCGGGCAGGAAACCATCACAGCGTCTAATGGCAGCGAAATTCGTCTGGCCCAGGATGAAGGTTGACATTGGGGGTTGGGTCAAGACCTGCATGGCATGCCAACGCGCGAAGGTCCATCGACATGTTAAGGCCCCGTTGGAGCGGTTTGATGTGCCTGAGAGGCGTTTTGACCACATCAACGTGGATCTGGTGGGACCCCTTCCTCCCTCGAGGGGGTACACTCACCTTCTGATGATGGTAGACAGGACCACCCGTTGGCCGGAGGCTGTCCCACTCACTGCGACTACTACAGCTGACGTGGCTTGCGCATTCATCAGTACCTGGGTCGCCCGGTTCGGTGTTCCCTCTGATCTTTCCTCTGACCGAGGGGCCCAATTCACTTCCGCGTTATGGACTTCCATTACCCAGCAGTTGGGTGTCTCCCTCCACCGCACTACGGCCTACCATCCACAGGCCAATGGCCTGTGTGAACGTTTTCACCGGTCGATGAAAGCTGCTCTCAAGGCCGATCTCCGAGGCGACAGCTGGGTCGACAAACTTCCTTGGGTGATGCTGGGGCTCCGTACTGCACCTAAGGAGGACCTTCTTTCATCTTCAGCTGAGCTGGTATACGGCCAACCCCTCCGTGTCCCAGGGGATTTTCTTCCCTGTGTTACGGCCTCCTGGTCAGCACTGGAACAGCGGGATGCTCTGCTGGACAAGGCCAAGTCTTTCTTGCCCATCCCCACCTCGTGCCACGGCGTTCCGAAGGTGCGTGTCCCGCCTGATCTGCAGGCAGCGGGGTACGTGTTTATCCGCTGCGACGCCCATCGAGGCCCCCTACAGCCACCCTACGATGGTCCTTATCGGGTTGTGAAGGCAGGCGATAAGACCTTCGTCGTTGACATGGGGGGGAGGGAAGAACGGATCTCGGTGGATCGCCTGAAGCCTGCTCACCTGGATTTGGACCGCCCCATTGAGTTGGCCCAACAGCCCCGCCGCGGTCACTCCCCTGGTAGGGCAGTCCCGACGCCTACACTAGCTACGGCGGACCCCCGGACCTGCCGTCCGAGGCCTGTTCAGTGTCAGCCTACTGCTTTACCACTGCCTCGGTTTCCTGTGCCTGCCCAGGGGTACCGGAGTCGTTTCGGGCGTGTCGTTAGAACCCCTGGACGTTTTTTGGGGCCAGTTCTTGTAAATTCTGGGGGGACGTGTGTAGTGGCTACTGGGACATAATTCACGGCATCCTAGCCTTATGTGGTGTTTACTACATCTCCTGTGATCCTTAGCGGGGGATGACGTAGTTTAAGAGAGACGAATGAAAGATGAATGGCAGTGTTGTTGTGCAACAGTAGAGTGCGTAATAAAATAGTATTTTTGCATCAGAACACGGCTCCGTTTTCACTATCATTACCGCATTCCTACACTGTAATAATTTTTTCCAAAAAATTCATTGTTTTGTATTTATAATCAAGTACTCTAAAGCAGCATTTTTCCACTTCAAGATTTCAAGCTGTTTTGGGCTGGGTTTCGCCCATAAGCGCTTTGAGTGACAGTCACCCACAGTCAGACAGAGGCAGACAAGCAGACAGAGAGAGATATAGAGAGATTGAGGGGGATACTATTGAATTTCGCCGCGGGGGGGCATAATCCCACCGGACAATGCATTGGTAAATTGTTTCAAATTACAATATATACCCCTGTGAATATTATTGCACGGATTGGAATAGGGGCGCACGCGTGGGAGTCAAAGATATTTTGACAGTGATATGCGAGTGGAGAAGCTCCATCCCCGCGCGCCGGTCGGGAGGTTGTGTGTGTAAATGCGTGTGTTTCCCCCGAGAGAGATAAGCTCCTGCTCCGTGTCCAGGGGTGCAGTCATAATATCAGAAGTGCCTGTACTCTGTACTTAAATGACGCCACGTGCATGCGCATACATGTTCCCTCGCGTGCGCACAGAACAGATGATTATTATGCATAAATAGTAGGAAACATGTTTGTATAGGAAATTACTAGTTTTAGTTTAGTTTTTGTAAATATTGCCTTGAAATAGAGAAGCTGAAAAAGGTAGCAGGATGTAGCCTTCAATATATAAAGAAATTATATTGTCAACAGATATGGTTGAAAAACAAACAATGTTTTAAATGTAATTGTAGATACAATATTGTAGTTACAATTTCTTTAATTGAATTAACTCAAACTAGAAAAGTAACTACAAACTAAATTAACAATGTAACTTACAGTTTAGAAGGACAGTTTCCTTCTGAAGCACAACTTAATGCCTCATCCTTCCAGTCGGGACCATTTGTCACATAGTGAGAGCTCCACAGCTCAAGCAAACCCCCACCAATTGGTACAGGGCTTGTATTTTGGTTTTGCACTTCTCGTTCTTTGTTATGCTATTGGTATCCTATTGTTATGCAAAGACTAGGTGATAGATAAGTTGCCTGTACTTGGCGCACGGCGCGACGAGTCGAGTGAAAGTTGTGAACGCATTTTTGTGTGCGCGCGCGTGCACATCAGTGCGCGTACTTCTGCTCAGAAAAGTGCTGGGACAGCGTGGTACCGCGTGGGACCACCACTGCACCACTGTCCGTGTCCCCCTCTCTATCTCTCTCCCTCTCTCTCTCTCTCTCTCTCTCCCTCTCTATCTTCTTTCTCTCTCCCCCTCTCTATCTCTCTCGCTCGTTCTCTGCTGTCGGCACCCGCTTGAGGAAGTGTCGGTATTTCCACTCGCTCTGTTGTTGAGCGAATGGTTGCGCTACAACCATAGAGGGGGCGTTACTGCAGATCAGCTCCGTGCTACATAGGATAGCGAGTCAAATCAGAATAGCTTAGTTCACTGGGGGAGGATATTGTCTCAACTGAATTGGAGCAATCCGCCAAAATGACAATTAAAGACACAGACCCCATTGATACAAACCCCCATTGCTAGGAAACAATGCTAAACACTGGAAAAGGCCATTTATAAGACACGGGACCTTATCAAATGGTGAATGAATGAATGAATGAAAACTTTATTTAACAGATTGCAGAATGGGTACAATACAGTACGGCTCAATACATACAATTGTTAAGGGGATGCAGACCTGAGAAAGACGTTTGTCTTGTTTCCATCAGGGTCCCCCATTGGTCAATAATAATACTTAAAAAAAAAAAGCATAGATCTCAGTCAAATAAGGTAACACAGACTCATTGCCTTTATACATTCTGGTAACTGTATAACCACTTGTTGTCAAGACTTTACCAGCGAGCAATCGAGTTGAATGCTGTTGTCTGTATGGTAAACTTTGTCAAAACATGACCTCTGAATAGCAGCTTATTGGAAGGGGAGGAGAAAAAAAGAAGGGGAAAAAATGCGTGCACTGTGCTCGCGGACATTATCACCAAAGCCCTCTTCCAAGCCAGGAAAAACCCTGATTTACGCTGAACTAAATATACAATACTGTGCTTATTGCTAGAAGCGGACATGGCTGGTTCCCGCTTCCATTCATTGTGCTAAGCTAGGCTAACATGCAGCCAGATAGCTTTCTACTGAACGCACAGAGAGGAAACTGGTATCTTCTTGTCTCTCTCTGAAGAAGACCGTAAGCTAATTTCCCAAAATGTTGGCGTGTTCCTTTAAATAGCTCTACATTCCAACAGCCATCACTGATATAGAGTGTTTCGTCAGTAATATGGGACTCCCAGTCCCACGTCCCAGTCCCAATTGCCAAGCCATTATTTGCTCACTGCACTGGTAGATAATTTTACTTGTTTCAAAGACACATTTGCTTAAAACTAGTTTTTACTTTAAATGTTTGAGGATCCAACCTGCCTCAGATGATAATGAATAGATTCCTGATATGAGGATCCTCTCACAGCGTCCCTGTTATTCTCTGAAGGTGGGGGTGAATTCACAGCTTGACGTTCCTCGTAGCCTAGGTGTCACTGAAAATGTACAGACACAACATTAGTGCCAACCACATGGAAAGCCGTTACAAAGCTTCTTAAATAACCAGGCTTGTGTGTGTGTGTGTGTGTGTGTGTGTGTGTGTGTGTGTGTGTGTGTGTGTGTGTGTGCGTGCGTGCGTGCGTGCGTGCGTGCGTGCGTGCGTGCGTGCGTGCGTGCGTGCGTGTGTGTGTGTGTGTGTGTGTGTGAAAGAATGAGAGAGAAAAAAAGAGCGAAAGAGAGAACGAGAGAGAGAGAGAGATTGATTGATTGATTGATTGAAAACTTTATTAACAGATTGCAGAATGGGTACAATACAGTACAGCTCAATACACACAATTGTTAAGGGGATGCAGACCAGAGAAAGACTTTCGTCTTGTTTCCACCAGGGTCCCCCATTTTCAATTCATCAGGACATATATGACATACATGACATACAGATAGTCAGTACTGCTACATCTATACATTTATGACATACCAGATTTGCAAATACAGTACTGTTTGTGATACAGAAGGAGTCAAGAAAAGGGAGTATATACATTTGACGTAGAAACTGTACATTGGAGGAGGTTGGGTGGGGGGGGTTGGGTACACTGGGATATTGACAACCATACTGGGTAATTTACATTGGAGGTGGTTGGGGGGGGGGGGGGGCACACTGTATAAGCAAGCAAAACTGTACATTGAGGGGGGGGAGACTCTGTACAAACAAACAAAATTGTACATTGGACTATTGACAAAACCATACTAGGTAAATGACTGTACATTGGAGGGGGTTGGGTTAGGATATTTACAGGGGCCAGTGTTGAATTGCATTCTCCCGTAGGTGTCTCTTGAGAGAGGTTTTGAAAGTGGGTAGTGATCCACATTCCTTTACAGCTTTGGGTAGGGCGTTCCACATTGATGTGGCATAATTGCGAAACGTGTTTAGTCCCTTATTTGAGCCGAATCTGGGTTTAACATGATTTGTGGAGCTCCCTCTGGTGTTGTGATCGTGGTATTCACTGACCTTTGGGAAGTATTTTGCCATGTACATGGGTACCTTGGTCGTGTAGTGTATCTTGTAGACCAGGCCCATTGCAAGTTGCTGTACTCTGTCATCTACTCTAAGCCATCCTAGGTTGTCAAAGTGGGCAGGGGTGAGGTGGGTTCTAGGAGTAAGGTCAAGCAGTAGTCTGACCAGTTTGTTTTGAGATGTTTGTAATTTTGTTTTTAGCGCCTTTGAGGTGCTTTGGTACCATGAGGTGCAAGCATAGTCGTAGTACCCCTGAATGAGTGCTCCTGCCAGAGTCTTCAGGGTATTCTTGTTTACCAGAGAGGAGATCCGGTACAAGAATCGAGTTCGTTGGTTGACTTTTTTTATTACATTGGATGCCATTTTGTCACAGGAGAGATTAGCCTCTAGGATGGAACCCAGGTAGGTAATTTCATCTTTCCTTGTGACAATATTGTCACCCACTGTAACTGAGAAGCCGTCGGTCTTGCTGAGTTTGTTATTTGAACCGAAGAGAATGGACTCTGTTTTGCCCATGTGTAATGATAGTTTGTTATCAGCGAGCCATATGCAGATTCTGCCTAGTTCCGAGCTGAGGGTTTTTTCAACCTGTAACTTGTTCTTGTCAGAGACCAGCAGGGCTGAGTCGTCCGCAAACAGGAACAAGTTGCAGTCACAAGCTGACGACATGTCATTTGCATAAATTAGGAACAGTAGCGGTCCTAGTATGCTTCCTTGTGGAACACCACAGCTCACTGTGAGGGGGGGGGATAGGGTACCGTTTACCTCCACCATCTGTTCCCTCCCCTCAAGGTAGGATTGCATCCAGCTCACTGATAGACTATCAAAACCAATTGCTTTTAGCTTGTCAATCAGAATGGAGTGATTGACCGTGTCAAAGGCCTTTTGTAGGTCCAGCATGACCATGCCGCAGTATTTGCCTGCGTCCACCTCTTGTTTGATGTGGTCATTCAAATAGAGAAGGCATGTGTCAGTGGAGTGGGATGTTCTGAAGCCAGATTGGAATTCGTAGATTAGATTTTTTTCCGCTAGGTACTTTTCGACCTGTTCGTAGACTATTTTTTCCATGACTTTCGAGATGGAGGTGAGAATAGAAACAGGGCGGTAGTTGCCTGGGTCTAATTTGCTGCCCTTTTTGTGCAGAGGGGTCACCCTCGCAATTTTGAAGTCCTTGGGGACGTGTCCCTGTTTTATGGAGAGGTTTATTATGTGTGTGATGATTGGGGTGATGGCGGCTGCTGAGTCTCTGAGGAATTTGGAGGGGATGTTGTCATGGCCAGTGGCCTTGTTAGGTTGGAGGGCGCTCAGTTTATTGAGTACCTCATCTGTTGTTACCATTTCCAGTTTGAAGTCGTCCTTGCGGACCCCTAGGTTTTTGTAGTAAGCTACTATGTGTTCTACCCCATAAAGCCCTGAGTGGGAGGGTAGTTTGTTTACCAGTGTTGTGGCTATGTTTGTGAAGAAAATGTTTAAGTAATTGGCTACATCCAGCTTGTCTGTGATGAGCGTGTTGTCCGTTTTTATGTTTATGTTTGAGAATCTGGTTTTAAGTTTTTTACTGCATCCTAGTTGATTATTGAGTAATTTCCAAAGTTCACGTGGTTTGTTTTTGTTTTCCTCAGTTTTGTCATTGATGAAATTCTTTTTTGCAGTTTTGATCATGGAGTTTACGTCGTTTCTTAGTCTGTTTCTTTCTAGTTTGAGTTCAGTCACGTGGGCTTGGAGTTCACTGCTCGTGCTTTTAGTAAGCTTTGACTGACTTTTACGAAACTCAGAGCATTTTTTGTCTCTGGTTTTCATAGCGGCCAGTATTTCGGAGTGCATCCACGGCTCAGCGCGATTTTTTACCCTGGTGGTTCTTAGGGGGGCCATGTCGTTTAGTATTGTTGAGAATTTGGTTTTGAAACCAAGCCATGTTTCTTCAACCAGTGTACCATTGAGTTCATCTGACCAGTCCAGGCTCTCCAGTTCAAGGTTAAAGGCCTCGCTAGAGTAGGTTTTGAGGTCTCTAGATGTGACTGTTTTGTGGCAGCCAGCCTTTTGTTTTAGTTTTTTGCGGGTACAGAATATCATATAATGATCACTTAACCCGCATGCTATAACCCCTTTCTTGGAGATCTTGGACTTGTCGGAGGTCAGAATGAGGTCAATGGTAGTCTGAGTTGATTCACATACACGTGTGGGTTGGGTGATTAGCTGGCTGAGGCCGTGCAGATCACAAAACCTACTGAATGACTTGAAGACGGGTGCATCTTTTCGTTGCATATCCGTGTTCCAGTCTCCAATAAGAATTTTGTCTACATCCTCAACTCCAGCTAAACACCCATCCAGTGTATCATAAAAGTCACTATGATCTGGCGGCCTGTAGACTGTGCCAACCAGTAGGGATTTCGCCCTTTCGAATAGGATTTCCACCCATACAGTTTCAATTGATTTATGATTCAGGTCATTTCTGTTGATGAATTTGGTGTCCTTGTGTATGTACATACAGACACCAGAGAATGAGAGAGAGAGAGAATGAGAGAGAGAGAACGAGAGAGCGAGGAGATGGAGACCTTACAAAAGAGTACTGTAGCCAATACATTGTGTGCTATAGGTTGTGTGTTTGTGGTAAGTTGTGTGAATGTTGTAGTTACTCCACTTGCACACCAGAGGGCGTAGGCAGGTAATCACAGTAGTAGTCACATATAAAAAGGGATCACAGGTGTCTGCAAGGCCAGATTAAGACTTCAGAGGCCCCTGGGCCAGATTCTTGTGCATCGCATACATGTGTGCCGATTGATGACCTCTGAGCAGGTCCTAAATTATTAAATTATTATACATGTACTCACCATAAGATACTACATGTATTCACCATAAGATACTACATGTACTCACCATAAGATACTACTGTACATGTATTCACCTTAAGATACTACATGTATTCACCATGATGTACTACGTGTATTCACCATGAGATACTACATGTATTCACCAAAATATACTACATGTATTCACCATAAGATACTACTGTACATGTATTCACCTTAAGATACTACATGTATTCACCATGATATGCTACATGTACTCACCATAAGATACTACATGTACTCACCATGAGATACTACATGTATTCACCATAAGATACTACATGTATTCACCATAAGATACTACATGTATTCACCATAAGATACTACATGTACTCACCATGAGATACTACATGTATTCACCATAAGATACTACATGTATTCACCATAAGATACTACATGTACTCACCATAAGATACTACATGTACTCACCATAAGATACTACATGTACTCACCATAAGATACTACATGTACTCACCATAAGATACTACATGTACTCACCATAAGATACTACATGTACTCACCATGAGATACTACATGTACATGTATTCACCATAAGATACTACATGTATTCACCATAAGATACTACATGTACTCAGCATACAATACTACATGTATTCACCATGAGATACTACATGTATTCACCATGAGATACTACATGTACTCAGCATACAATACTACATGTACTCAGCATACGATACTACATGTACTCACCATGAGATACTACATGTACATGTATTCACCATAAGATACTACATGTACTCACCATAAGATACTACATGTATTCACCATGAGATACTACATGTACATGTATTCACCATAAGATACTACATGTACTCACCATAAGATACTACATGTATTCACCATGAGATACTACATGTACTCACCATAAGATACTACATGTACTCACCATAAGATACTACATGTATTCACCATGAGATACTACATGTACTCAGCATACGATACTACATGTATTCACCATGAGATACTACATGTATTCACCATGAGATACTACATGTATTCACCATAAGATACTACATGTACTCACCATAAGATACTACATGTACTCACCATAAGATACTACATGTATTCACCATAAGATACTACATGTACTCACCATGAGATACTACATGTACTCACCATAAGATACTACATGTATTCACCATGAGATACTACATGTATTCACCATAAGATACTACATGTACTCACCATGAAATACTACATGTATTCACCATAAGATACTACATGTACTCACCATAAGATACTACATGTACTCACCATAAGATACTACATGTATTCACCATAAGATACTACATGTATTCACCATAAGATACTACACGTATTCACCATAAGATACTACGCGTATTCACCATGAGATACTACATGTACTCACCATGAGATACTACATGTACTCACCATGAGATACTACATGTATTCACCATGAGATACTACATGTACTCACCATAAGATACTACATGTACTCACCATAAGATACTACATGTACTCACCATGAGATACTACATGTATTCACCATAAGATCCTAAAATAAAATCTTAAAAATAACAATTGTACTGAATTCCTTGGGTCAAACTTGTTTGGGGAAATGTTTTAATTTGTCTCCATATGTTGTTAACTTCAAAAGTTATGCTGTTTTATTTTTCTTATTTTTCAGGTTTTGGTTCAGGATAGGTGTAATAAAGGGTTAAAAATGAACCCCATGGGACATTATTTCAACCTGTTACCTGGCAGAATCTTAAAATAGACACTTCAAGGATTAAGAAAAAACAGGTGGTGAAAATAAATCCACCCTATGCAGGTGGACCTATGTTTCCATCTAGACTAGTAGCGTATAATAAAATGTTATATGTTATAGAGTAATGTTTGGCTAAGAGAGAGAGAGAGAGAAAGAGAGAGAGAGAGAGAGAGAGAGAGAGAGAGAGAGAGAGAGAGAGAGAGAGAGAGAGAGAGAGAGAGAGAGAGAGAGAGAGAGAATCCAGGCTCAGTTCCTACCATGCCTATAACAAACGAATCAGCTCACAACAAAGCGCAGTGTACACAGGCCAGTGTGTGAGAGGGAGAGAGAGAGAGCGTACATTGGCGTGTACAACAATGGAAATTAATACAAATAAAATCGTTGACCAATGTGAAAAATATTATAGGCATAAGCACCTTGGGCGGGTGTCAGCATGCACAGAAAACATTAGGCTGATCGGCCCTCTAGTGAGATTAGCTGCAGGCAGGTCCACAGACACACAGACCCACAGACCCACAGAACCACAGAGGTACAGACCCACAGATCAAATGCATAATCTCTGGGCATGAATCTCCAAGATGGTCCACTATATCCAAAGGAGAGAAATACACATGTTGCTTTTTTAGTGTCAAGACATTGTTAGGTAAACCTTTTGTCTTATTATACCAGCAACAATAGCACTATCTGTTCCCAGGGTGCACTCCAGTGGCGGACTGGCCATCGGGACGTTCGGGACGAATCCCGATGGGCCGGAACCAAAGTGGGCTGGTCCAAAAAAAAAAAAAGTCTTTTTTTTATACTTTTTTATTTACCTTTTTTTTTTTTTACCTTTTTTTTTGGGCCAGTGTGTGGGCCAGTGTGTGGGCCACTAATGTGGGCCGGTGTGTGGGCCAGTGTGTGGGCCAGTGTGTGGGCCAGTGTGTGAGTCGGTGTGTGGGCCACTAATGTGGGCCAGTGTGTGGGCCGGTGTGTGGGCCAGTGTGTGAGTCGGTGTGTGGGCCAGTGTGTGAGTCGGTGTGTGGGCCACTAATGTGGGCCAGTGTGTGGGCCGGTGTGTGGGCCAGTATGTGGGACGGTGTGTGGGCCGGTGTGTGGGCCAGTATGTGGGCCAGTCTGTGGGCCGGTGTGTGGGCCAGTGTGTGAGTCGGTGTGTGGGCCGGTGTGTGGGACGGTATGTGGGCCGGTGTGTGTGGGCCAGTATGTGGGCCGGTGTGTGGGCCAGTGTGTGAGTCGGTGTGTGGGCCAGTATGTGGGACGGTGTGTGGGCCGGTGTGTGGGCCAGTATGTGGGACGGTGTGTGGGCCGGTGTGTGGGCCGGTGTGTGGGCCGGTGTGTGGGCCGGTGTGTGGGCCAGTCTGTGGGCCGGTGTGTGGGCCAGTATGTGGGCCAGTCTGTGGGCCGGTGTGTGGGCCAGTGTGTGAGTCGGTGTGTGGGCCACTAATGTGGGCCAGTGTGTGGGCCAGTATGTGTGCCGGTGTGTGGGCCACTAATGTGGGCCAGTGTGTGTGCCGGTGTGTGGGCCAGTATGTGGGCCGGTGTGTGGGCCGGTGTGTGGGCCAGTGTGTGGGCCGGTGTGTGGGCCAGTGTGTGGGCCGGTGTGTGGGCCAGTGTGTGGGCCAGTGTGTGGGCCGGTGTAGTGTGTGGGCCAGTGTGTGGGCCGTATGTGGGCCGGTGTGTGGGCCATTATGTGGGCCGGTGTGTGGGCCAGTGTGTGGGCCGGTGTATGGGCCAGTGTGTGGGCCAGTGTGTGGGCCGGTGTAGTGTGTGGGCCGGTGTAGTGTGTGGGCCAGTGTGTGGGCCGTATGTGGGCCGGTGTGTGGGCCATTATGTGGGCCGGTGTGTGGGCCAGTGTGTGGGCGGGCAATAAAACAATAAACAAGTTGCATAAACTAAATCAGATTAAAAATTATCACAGTTCTGGTTTGCCTTAAGATGCAGTTTAAGATGGGTCTTGAACATGGAGTATGTAGGGCACTCTCTAATCACAACTGGTAGGCTATTCCAGTAGTTACCACTTTTAACAGAGAACACAGTTTTTGCAATGGTAGTATACCGAAAAGGCACCTTACAGTCCCCTCTACTGATGGCCCTGGTGGTAATGCCAGTGTCTCCTTTCTGTTGGATGAACTCATTCAATGGGGGAGGGGCAAGTCCATGCAGAACCTTGTACATGAAGCAAGTATATTTGAAAACTTGGAAATTCTCGAAACTTAGCATGTTATGTTTTTCTAAAACATTACAGTGATGAAATGAAATTGGTTTCCTATCAAATACTTTTATGGCTTTTTTGTAGAGTAATTATATTGGTGTAAGAGTAGTGACATATGAAAGAGACCAGTTGATAAAACAGTACTCGATGTGTGATAAAATCATTGAATGCAGAAACATCCTTGCAGCATTAACTGGCAGGCAGGGCCTGATCTGCCTGAAGTTTTCGATGTTAAACTTGACTGTGTTTGTCACTTTCTTCACATTACTTTTTGAAGGTCAATGTAGAGTCCAATGTGACCCCAAGATACTTGAATTAATGTACAATGTCCAGCTCCGCCTCTCCCAGAAACACATTAGAGTGAGTGACCTCTACTGGTGACTTTGTGAACATCATACACACTGTTTTCTTGGTGTTAAGTGAAAGACATGCTTTTGTTAGCCAGTCTTGAATGAGACATGAGACATCAGTGAATGAGATTCACGTTTCCTCCCAACCGCGAGTAGGCCTAGAAGCGCAGAAATGGAGAATGCAAAAAAAGAAAGGGTGGAGCTGAAAAAGCTAGAATTGCTAGTAAAAGACACAGAAAAATGTTCTAAAATTACAGACATGTTTAGTAGAGGAAGGGCTGGCGTTAGAGTAGCTGCTGCTGCTAATGATGATGAAGTTCAAGTGGAAGGAACCAACAGTAACATGACAGGTGCGTGCAGTAGCCTAGTGCATATTCTACTGTTGGTGTGTGCCGGTTCATGAGGGCTAGCTAGCCTATACTAGTTCTTGCAGTGATTTCAGTCATTCTATTACAAGACAATGTGCTTTCCGTATTCCTGATTCCTTACAGCACGTGGACGTAAATAGTCGTGACTCGTGACGTTTTTTCTCTGACTAAAAGTTTAGTTAGCAATGTTAGGACTAGTGCCCACCACAGCATCAGAAGCTAAAGTGCTAACCTAGAGAGCCAATCAGAACCTAGGACGGGCTGCAAATTAATTGGCTACTAATATTATAATAGTAAATACTCAAATAAAATACTATTATGTTCCCTTTCAAATTTTCATGTTGATATAATATTGGTAATCTAATTGATTGAATTGATTAGTTGCCATTTTACATGCTTAAATAAGATGTACCTTAGAATTCCCAACAGTTAGCCATGTTCTCGATTAGTCTCATCTACATGTTTGTAGATAACCACAGCTAACTAGCTTAAGCTAACAACTAGGTCAACTACTACCCCGTAGTTAAACAAATGTGATTGCATATAACAGCTAACTGCTACAGCTAAGTTGGTAGTTAGCCTATTCCATTAATGTTGAATGTATTTATGAAGGTTGTTGATGGTGGTTGGCGCTGAATAGCAGACATGATTCCGTCAGTTTGCCACAGGGAAGCTGTGTTTGCTGATGCTGCTCACGACCACCAGTAGCGTATGACTGTGTGAGTGTGAATGCTTGATGGTTTCTGTGAAGCGCTTTGTGGAACAATGCTGATATACAGTTAAGAATGAGTAATTCGCTTTTGGTTTTTAAGAAAATGGTTTGTAAAGCTATTTTTGAAAACTACAAGGGTGAATAATACTGTTTTTTTTTTGCTATTTTCTTTTAGAATACTGTTTTGGAGTCTTAATTTTTAAAATGTTTGTTAAGAATATAGGACAGGCATAGGCTATATAAGCATTGCTTCAGTCTGTACCTTCTCAGTCACTGTAAAATCAAATATTGTTAAATGATGGTGTATATTGTATTGTGTGAGATGATGACTGAATAAACTACTACTACTACTACTACTACTACTACTACTACTACTACTACTACTACTACTACTACTACTACTACTACTACTACTACTACTACTACTACTTTGGGTGTTTTCAAAAGGCTGAAAAACGCTGTATGAATTCAAGCCATTATTATTGATTGCTGATGTTCTTCTTATGCAGTTGACTCTGAGGAAAGAGAGAGCACCCAGTCCAGCACAGCTGACCCTGAGGGGAGAGAGAGTGCCCAGTCCAGCACAGCTGACCCTGAGGGGAGAGAGAGAGCCCAGTCCAGCACAGCTGAGCTGACCCTGAGGGGAGAGAGAGAGCCCAGTCCAGCACAGCTGACCCTGAGGGGAGAGAGAGTGCCCAGTCCAGCACAGCTGACCCTGAGGGGAGAGAGAGAGCCCAGTCCAGACAGACAGACAGACAGACAGACACACAGAGAGAGAAAGAGAGAGGGAGAGACACAGAGAGAGACACACACACACAGAGAGACACATACACACAGAGAGAGAGAGAGAGAGAGAGAGAGAGAGAGAGAGAGAGAGAGAGAGAGAGAGAGAGAGAGAGAGAGAGAGAGAGAGAGAGAGAGAGAGAGAGAGAGAGAGAGAGAGAGAGAGAGAGAGAGAGAGAGAGAGAGAGAGAGAGAGAGAGAGCAAGCTCTTGGAATGGGTGTCTGGGAGGAAGTGGGGGGTCTTTCGATGTTGATTAAACGGCAAGCAACTAATGTCATGAGTGCCAAATTAAAGGACAATAAATCCAATCTAACTGAAATTGTGTAGCACAGACCTTTTCTATGGATCAAAACCTCAATATTATTATGGTGTAGTTAATACTTCATGTATCCTTAATCCCTAGGCTAATGAGGCACTAAAATGTTAGTAAAAAAAAAAAAACATATGCCAATGACAGGAAGTAACGGTATATGTATGTGTGTGTCTCTGTGTGTGTGTGTGTGTGTGTGCACTGTGCATGAGTGCACATCTAGGGGCGGTGTGTAGATTTGGTCTCCCTGATGTTGACTCCTTAGCCACAGCCTTGGGTTGTTTAATACTGGACAAGTGTTTCATAACGGCCGTTGTGTGGGCCGGTTTCGGGGCCGGTGCGTGGGCCGGTGTGTGGGCTGGTGCGTCTGAATGTCCCGGGCTGAATTTGTGTCCCAGTCCGCCACTGGTGCACTCTGAGCTTGGTGAACTGCTTTCTCTGAGCTGAAAAATATCACTACCTTAGAAGCTCTTCCTCCTTTTACAAACTGTCCTCTTGAAGGAAGCGTGTTGCTGTTTTACATAAGCCAGACTGTTATGGATTGTGTTTATGGATATCACTGGTATGACCTGCGTCTCCCTTTTCCTTCTTCTTCTGTAGCTTTTATGTATTATGTGTTCCTATATCATGTCGATTGATTTTTATGTGAAACTGCTTTTTGCTGCTGTCTTGACCAGGATTCCCTGAAAGAAGAGATGTGGTATCTAAATTCAATTAAATTACATTCAATTAAATGGGTTATGTGATGGATACAGGTGGTCCAGGCTATGTGATGGATACAGGTGGTCCACGCTATGTAATGGATACAGGTGGTCCAGGCTATGTGATGGATAAAGGTGGTCCAGGTTATGTAATGGATACAGGTGGTCCAGGTTATGTAATGGATACAGGTGGTCCAGGCTATGTGATGGATAAAGGTGGTCCAGGTTATGTAATTGATACAGGTGGTCCAGGTTATGTAATGAATACAGGTGGTCCAGGTTATGTAATGAATACAGGTGGTCCAGGTTATGTAATGAATACAGGTGGTCCAGGTTATGTAATGAATACAGGTGGTCCAGGTTATGTAATGAATACAGGTGGTCCAGGTTATGTAATGGATACAGGTGGTCCAGGTTATGTAATGGATACAGGTGGTCCACCCACAATGACTCGGTTCCACAACAAATCTGGATTTAAGTATTTATTAGCAGCAATGATAGTACATAATATACTTTACTTTGGATGCGCTTATAAGGCAAAGGAATGTGCGTAGGCAAATCAATAACGTATGTCCATTCTCATATTACGCAGGAGATAATAATACAACCTGAATCTTAGGAATTATATCTATGGTACTCTGGTAAGGTAGCGGGAGATACTAGTAGGGGTTCCCACCGGTTGTAAGCCAGCAGGGGGAGGAAATGTTCGAATGCAAAGTCTGGATCAACGGGGACTCAATAAGCTCCTGCTATGGGAGGCGGTATATTACTCCCTGATCGGCAGACGAAAGCAGCAGCTGTAATCCCAGTATGCGTGCAGCACAGGTGAAAGCCGGCCAGCCTCTCCAAGAGACGGGCTCGAGTGATGTTCCTCACGGGTAAATCCCACACAGTAGTGGGGTGTAGACGATTCTCCTCCGCTCCAACAGCCTGGTCCAAAGCAATATAATAATAATCCAGCCGGAAAGGGGCTCTGCATTCACCGGTGTAGATTCTCCGGTGCGCGGTACTTCACATTAACTAGGTAGAACTTGACGTTATTCCACTAAGCTCTGACACTTTACTATCCTATTCGCACGCGGTTATAAGTGCTCTATTTAGATGCACGGTTGCTCACTTCACTTGGTCGTTGACTCGTGATGAAGGCTTTACTAGTAAGGAGCGAACGATACGTTGAACAAACGTATTAGGATAAGACAAGATTCTATTTCGGGGCAAAACGGGCCCACTTCACAGCACGTTGTATCGTGGTGAGGCTTCACTTGGTAACTCGAACTAGGTTGACTAAGTGCTTCTGTATTCACCTGCGCCGTATTTATACGTTAGGCGAACAAACTAGTACCAGCCTTATTCCTGTCTCGTATTCTGGCGCCGAACCGGGCATGTTCAGACAAGTCCGTAACCTGGGCGTCACCCTTGACTCCACACTTTCATTTCACTCCCACATCAAATCTGTCACCAAGTCTGCCTTCTACCACCTCAGGAACATCTCCCGTCTCCGACCCTCACTCTCAGACTCTGTGGCTGAGACCCTGATCCACTCATTTGTCACCTCCCGGTTGGACTACTGTAATGGAGTCCTGTTCGGGGTACCCAGCAAAGCCCTGGACAGGCTCCAGTATGTCCAGAACTCAGCTGCCAGGGTTCTCACTCACACCAAGCCCTGGCAGCACATCACCCCCACCCTCATCCATCTCCACTGGCTTCCAGTCAGGTTCCGCATCACCTTCAAACTCCTGCTCCTCACCTACAAATCCCTCCATGCCCTCGCCCCCCGGTACCTGTCTGATCTCCTCCACCAGTACACTCCATCCTGGAACCTACGATCCTCTGATCTAGGTCTCCTCTCCATCCCTCGCACCAGGTTACGGACCTTTGGGGACAGAGCCTTCAGCGTGGCATCCCCTACCCTCTGGAACTCTCTCCCCCCCGAAATCCGCAACGCCCCAACCCTGGACACCTTCAAATCCGCTCTAAAAACACACCTCTTCACCAAGGCTTTCCCCATCAGTTAGTTTTAGATTAAATTAGGTCCATTATCCCCTACTTTCCCTCATCCCCTTTTCCCCCTCCCCCCCCTACTTTCCTTGCCCTATTTTTTGTCCTGATTGTAAAGCGACCTTGGGTTCTATGAAAGGCGCTATATAAATTTGATCTATTATTATTATTATTATTAAGCCTTCGCGGTGACTTTGAACTCGGCATTGGGGGTATGGCCGTTGGCGCCTAGGGGATTGCTTCCAATAGGAGAACGAAATATTATGGTCTGTACTAGGTTAAAGGGATATTCCATGTATATGTACAAAGAATACACAAGGGATATCAGACGATATACAAATCCTATGCAATATATATCAATCAATAAATACATATATTCGGTTTAATCTGACCCTTTGTAACACAGGTGGTCCAGGTTATGTGATGGATACAGGTGGTCCAGGTTATGTGATGGATACAGGTGGTCCAGGTTATGTAATGGATACAGGTGGTCAGGCTATGTAATGGATACAGGAGGTGGTCCAGGTTATGTGATGGATACAGGTGGTCCAGGTTATGTAATGGATACAGGTGGACCAGGATGTAATGGATACAGGTGAATGTGAATCAGATAATGGTTTCTCTCATGTGCAGCTGAGACATTTTGTCAAACAGTTTCTCTATGAAAATGGTGGTTTGATGGTAATTAATTTGTTTTACAGTGTATAAATAATACCGGCCACTCTACAAATACTTTACCATGCTATTGCCATGGTAAACATCATGTATAGCCATGATACCACTTTTGTACACAAATAATACCATAGTATGGTCCAATTATTGTATTTGAAACCATGATAACGATCGTATTTAAAAATATAATAATATATAATATATATAAATGCCATATTTCTGGGGAGAAATACTGTGATACTTTTTTCTAAGGGGTGGTACAGATCTGAACAGTTACTTCAACTGACAAAAGACCACTCTACAGAAGTACCCCTCTGTCTTCTGTCATCGTCAGGTCGCCTCCCCACCCCCCACCCTGGTTTAGGACCTGTGGAGGATCTCCGAGGGGATCTCCAGATGTCACCCTCTGTCAGGGGGGCCTGGGTAGAGTGGAAAATCACTGATGGTGGTGGGGGGTGGGTGGGTGGGCTGTTATCCCAACATTCCTCCCTTGGAGTCAACGCCGTCAAAAAGGTTCCCGCCAGCCGAGGACTTTATCTCCCACGTGCTGGTGGCGACAAGGAGCTGCCAGATTAACCTGCCTCTCTCTCTTTCTCTCCTCTCTCTATATCTCTCTCTCGCTCTATCCTCTCTCTCTCCCGACTCTCTGCCTGTCTCTCTATCTCTCTCTCTTCGCATCGCAGAGCCTTACATGGCCATGGCGTGGTGCAAAGTGGGACGATAAGCAGCGCGGCCGAGCTATGCGGCCCATGTTTAGAGACACTCGTCGGAGAACGGCGTCTCCGGACAATGTCTGCTTCTGTTAAATTTAGAGCGGTTATCGGGCGCTGTTCTCCCGGCGAAGCAGTCACTCTTCTCGCTCCTCTGCTCGCAGCTCCGTAGGGACACCAGAGGTGAGTGGGTGTTTAGAATAGTATCTCCCCCTCCCTCCCTCCCCACCAAAACACTTTGATACACTAACAAGAGATTTTTTCCAGGATCCAGATGTTGGCTCTCGGGTCGGGTGCTTTTGACAGGACGGGGGTGAGGTATATTATTTATGTTGTCAAAGCCTTGTCTTTCATCTCTGCGAAAAGGGTTGGATGCAACGCGGTCAGCTGCACATGCGACTCAGTACTCAGGGTTTTCAGGGGCATTGATTCTCTCAGTGGAATTTACGTCTCGGAAGTTGTGATAGAGTCGTGTTAGAGTGAGATTAGGACATGTGCTCATGCGTGGAAACATGTCCGCATCAAGTCATGGCTTGTGAATCGTCACTGAATGCGAGATGAACAGCGGGTAAGAACGAAGCGCATTACATTTCAATGTGATATTATAAACACCACACGTTCGGTTTATCCTTATTATAATAATAATAATAATAATAATAATAATAATAATAATAATAATAATAATAATAATAATAATAATAATAATAATAATAATAATAATAATAATAATAATAACTTTATTTATATAGCACTTTTCATACAAGATGCAGGCATCCATGCGTGCTTCACATTACATGATAAAAGAAAGATAAAACAATGAACAATAACAGATTAAAAGAAGAACAAAAAGTAAACCACACAGTCTAAAATCACAAGTAAAGAAAATGGATAAAATCGATTATTGAAGAAAAATAATAAAAAGAGTTGCTAATTAAAAGCAATATTAATGTTTTCAACTTTCGTTTAAAAATGTCCACTGAGCCAGCCTCTCTAATATTTCTATGTGTAATATCACCCTTGTGTGGTGTTCGGGTCTGTGGGTCCCGTTTGCAATGCTTACTAAAATATAAATTATACAATTAATTCGATTAAAAAATATATATAATAATTTAAACCTCATTGACCTTGGCTCGTTTTCTATGAAGAACGTGTAAAATAACACATTTTCATTGAGTGCACACATGCATAGTATAAGTGAACGTGTGGAAATTGTAGGTGAAAACAAGTCAATATGGTTCAAACAAGGTTCACTGTGTACCTTCACTGTCTGCTTCCACCTCGTTTCATTCTTCTGTTTTTCAAGATAAATGTATGTTACTGTAATGGATTTTTTTTTGTATTTCTTTACATACATCACATTTCATCACAAAGAACAAACAGCACTTTTATTGATAACTGATCTAGCAGAGATACATTGCAAATGTTAACTATTTTATGCTGTCTAAATTGCTTGTAAATGAGATCAAGTTAACGTTACATGAATTGTTGTTTTTAAATCCCAATAATGGTGTGGGTCCACCAGCGCGGCACGCGCGCGCACAGCACAGTGCACACAACGGAAATTAAGAATACAATCAAACGGTGACAAGTGACAGCATGAAATGACATGAATACAGTGGCAAGCATAATCTCTTCTGTTCTGTCCCTGCAGGCGTTTTAACACATTTAACTGTATGTCAATTGGGGGGATATGATCAATGTGTTTCTTATTATAATTCCATTCTCATCCTTCATAGAGTGATCATATGGGTCTTTTAGTATTGTCTTTAAGATGAGTCTGTCTATTGGGTGACCTGCTCTTCTAAATGGGCAAACAGAATCACACTGGTCTCACAATGGCATTGTTTTCACTGTGCCTTTTCTGCAACACTGGCAATATCTGTAATATTTTAACAAAATACATTATTCCTTGTCTCCATTAGCTATGTTCAGTCTGGCTGGGGCTAGCCATCTTCATTGCGTTTCTTGTAAACAATCTGGTTGTTAGGCAACAAGGGGATCAATAAAGCAGGGCGTCGTTTTGGTATGGCAAGGTATGGCACCCACCTGGCTGCGTGTAGTCTTTTACCAACAAACTTGCTTGATTGTTTAACCAATCTGCTATCTGATTGGCCACTGACGTACACTCTCTCTACGCCCAAACAGCGCGTTACGCTAGTTCTGCCTCTACTAACAGCCTGCAGCCTGCTCGCTAGTTCTGCCTCTAACCTCTAAGAACTGCACGTTTGTTGGTAAAAGACTACACGCCACCTGGCTACCTGTCTTTGCATGACAATAGCCCAGGCCAATGTATCGTCGCAGGCAGCCAATGTAAATGGCTCAAGCAAATAATTTGGCCTATCTGATCAGGGTCTTCAAATAATGTCTGGGGGCGCATACATACAGTGAAATGAGGGTGGACTGGCCATGCCTGCTTTGTAGATAATAAATAGCGCGATATCTCTCTCTCTCTCTCTCTCTCTCTCTCTCTCTCTCTCTCTCTCTCTCTCTCTCTCTCTCTCTCTCTCTCTCTCTCTCTCTCTCTCTCTCTCTCTCTCTCTCTCTCTCTCTCTCTCTTTTATTTTTATTAATTTACATTGTTGTACACGCCAATGTACGCTCTCTCTCTCTCCCTCTCACACACTGGCCTGTGTACACTGCGCTCCGTTGTGAGCTGATTAGTTTGTTATAGGCATGGGAGGAACTGAGCCTGGATTCTCTCTCTCTCTCTCTCTCTCTCTCTCTCTCTCTCTCTCTCTCTCTCTCTCTCTCTCTCTCTCTCTCTCTCTCTCTCTCTCACAATTGTAACATGGTGTTATTTACCGGCACAGATGCAAAAATAAATCATAATTTATATTCTCACTTTTTTCATTACAATTTACTCAAGCCTAGTAACAGACACAATATTTCCGACACTGGAAATACATACCCCCAGGTCCCTAGATGTTCCTAGATACCAAGGACATGCAAATTGGCCTTGTAGAAGTGGAGCAATCTTCCATTTACTTAGACATGTACCTTTAGGCGAGATTTCTGAAAATAGGGCTACAGCTTAACAGGTTATGGGGGGAGGGATGATTATGGTGGCCTTGATGTCAGAGACCTGATTGGGAATTTGGCCAGGAACGTCGGGCCCCTACTATTTTGTTATATCTGTTATGACAGCAATTGAGTCTAGTTGTATCTTTTGGTGCTCAAACTGAACATTTCTTGTCTATTGGCTTAAAGGGGAACACCACCCAATTCAAGAATTCCATTGAATTGTAATTTCCGTTGGTCTCTAAAATGTCAGTTTTGATAAGGTGTTTCTTCATCAGTCTACATGGTTTACCCCCCGTAAATGTTCAATGTCGGCTGTCGCTGTTATTTTGCGCATGGGAAACATAGACAACATACTTCCGTGTCAGTTCAACACGTGTGTTGCAGTACACCTCCAAACCACTAGGTGGCTGTGCCGCGTTGTGTTCTACAAATGGCTGTATTTTAGTCCTCGGCCAGTTTTTCTTCGATTCGGTCCATGTCTGTAATGTAGTTAATCACAATCGATAATGGAATGCTCCGACCTGATGATAAATGGTACGGAAGTACATCAGTCCCAGCCCAGCCCAACTCTGCGCTGTTACATTTTTGGCCAGCTGCATGTACAGTAGGCATCGCCAGTAGGCTTGCGGGAGCTTGGCAGGCTCGCCGCATCCTTCGCCACCACTGGTCACAAAGAGCGCTATATAAATCCAATCCATTATTATTATTATTATTATTGAGTATAAATGAGGCATTATTGGCTTGGGGGTTGGTTGTGGGGGGCTGTGGTGAACAAGCATGGGAGGGGCTCAAGGTCAGCAGTATGTGCCACATACAAGTGCCATCAGCCCCTTTCAGACACACCCTGGACTCCTAGCCTCAACCGCACATTACGTAACCAGATGGGCTGTATGTCTGAACGCAAACCTTCAAATTGTTACACACAGAGTTTACCCTCCCAGCACCCTGGTCAGCATAATTACAAACTGCGCTCAGGTCCGAACGCAAGCAGATCATTGTTTGCATTCACATAGT